>NW_027142006.1:0-303030 GCF_036365525.1 Heterodontus francisci
GTTACATGTGAACTTGCTGATGTTGCAGCAGATTGAATGACTGAGTGAATCCCTTCCCACACACATGGCAGGGGAACGGCCTCTCCCCAGAGTGAGTGTGTTGGTGTTTCAGCAGATCATTACTGCTTTTCAAGCTCTTCTCACAGTCAGGACATTGAAAAGGTCTCTGATCAGTGTGAACAAGTTGATGTTCAGTGAGGTTGGATGACTGAGTGAACCCCTTCCCACACACGGAGCAGGTGAATGATCTCTCCCCAGTGTGAACTCACTGGTGTTTCAGCAGGTTGACTCTGGCTGGGTTCAGTTCACTGGTTCCTCTCTCTCTCCTCCCCTGAAGGTGCTGATTCTGACTGTATGTACATGCTCTCTCCCCCTCCGACCCTCCCTGTCCAATGTAGTATCTCCAGTTTTGGTGATGTGCTCTCCCTGACCTGTCTCCATTGCTCCTTCTTATACAGACTTGCCCTGAGTGTCACGATTTCAAAGAATCATACAGCACAGAAGGAGGCCTTTCGGTCTTTTGTGCCTGTGCTGAATCTGTGAAACAAATGATGCAATTAGTCCAACCCCCAGCCTATTTCCCCATAGTCCTGGAGAAATTCACTTTGAAATATTTGTCCAATTCCTTTATGAAAGTTATAATTGAATCTGTTTCCACCACCCTGTCAGACAATTCATTCCAAATCCGAATCAGTTACTTCTTAAATGTTGTGAGGGTTCCGGCCTCTACCACCTCTTCAGGGAGTGCGTTCCAGATTCCAACCACCCTCTGGGTAAATTTTTTTCCTCAAATCCCATCTCAACCTCCTGTCCCTTACCTTAAATCTATGCCACCTGGTTATTGACCCCTCCGCTAAGGTCTAATGTTTCTTCCTATCTAACCCATCAATGCCCCTCATAATTTTGTAAACCTCAATCTTATCTCCCCTCAGCCTTCTCTGCTCTAAGGAAAACAACGCTAGCCTTTTCAGTCTCTCTTCATAGCTGAAATGCTCCAGCCCAGGCAACATCCTGGTGACTCTCTTCTGTACCCTCTCCAGTGCAATCACATCCTTCCTATAGTGTGGTGCCCAGAACAGTACACAGTACTCCACCTGTGGCCTAACTAGCATTGTATACAGCTCCGTCATAACCTCCCTGCTCTTATATTCTCTGCCTCGGACGATCTATATTGGCCTGTAATCTAAGGCTTTCCTCCTCACTATTTACGACACCACCAATTTTCGTGTCATGTGTGAGAAAGGGTTTGATTCTATCCCTATCAGTATCCGTTACATGCATGTGTTTTTAATCTGCACCCCCTCTATTTTATTCTCTGTACTTGTCAGCCTCTTGTAGGTGAGTCTGTGTTTTGCTCTTTATCTCTCAGTCTTCGAAGTATGAGCCTGGGTTTGTACCTAATTTTCTTTGTACCTTGCAGGATGGATATTGAAGAGAGGTTTTTACACATTAACTGCCAAATCCTGATAAGTGATTTTTGGGTTTCACACAGTATCTGTCAGTTTCTTGTCTAGGACTGTTGGTTTTACTCTGTCCCTGGCATTTGCTGGTTTGTTAGTGTGGGGTTTACACTGTACCTGTCAGTTTCTCATATGTGAGTGTTGGTTTCACTTTGTATAGAATCATAGATCACAGAATACTTACAGCACAAAAGGAGGGATTCAGCTCATCGTGCTTGTGCTGCCTCTCTGCACAAGCAACTCAGCTCATGCCACATCCTCATGTATTCCATGAAAAGCTGACTTTTTTTTCCCCTTCAGATAATTATCATATTCTTTTTTTCTTTCTTCTTTTGGGCCTCCTTATCTCGAGAGACAATGGATACGCGCCTGGAGGTGGTCAGTGGTTTGTGAAGCAGCGCCTGGAGTGGCTATAAAGGCCAATTCTGGAGTAACAGGCTCTTCCACAGGTGCTGCAGAGAAATTTGTTTGTTGGGGCTGTTGCACAGTTGGCTCTCCCCTTGCGCCTCTGTCTTTTTTCCTGCCAACTACCAAGTCTCTTCGACTCGCCACAATTTAGCCCTGTCTTTATGGCTGCCCGCCAGCTCTGGCGAATGCTGGCAACTGACTCCCACGACTTGTGATCAATGTCACACGATTTCATGTCGCGTTTGCAGACGTCTTTATAACGGAGACATGGACGGCCGGTGGGTCTGATACCAGTGGCGAGCTCGCTGTACAATGTGTCTTTGGGGATCCTGCCATCTTCCATGCGGCTCACATGGCCAAGCCATCTCAAGCGCCGCTGACTCAGTAGTGTGTATAAGCTGGGGGTGTTGGCCGCTTCAAGGACTTCTGTGTTGGAGATATAGTCCTGCCACCTGATGCCAAGTATTCTCCGAAGGCAGCGAAGATGGAATGAATTGAGACGTCGCTCTTGGCTGGCATACGTTGTCCAGGCCTCGCTGCCGTAGAGCAAGGTACTGAGGACACAGGCCTGATACACTCGGACTTTTGTGTTCCGTGTCAGTGCGCCATTTTCCCACACTCTCTTGGCCAGTCTGAACATAGCAGTGGAAGCCTTACCCATGCGCTTGTTGATTTCTGCATCGAGAGACAGGTTACTGGTGATAGTTGAGCCTAGGTAGGTGAACTCTTGAACCACTTCCAGAGCGTGGTCGCCAATATTGATGGATGGAGCATTTCTGACATCCTGCCCCATGATGTTCGTTTTCTTGAGGCTGATGGTTAGGCCAAATTCATTGCAGGCAGACGCAAACCTGTCGATGAGACTCTGCAGGCATTCTTCAGTGTGAGATGTTAAAGCAGCATCGTCAGCAAAGAGGAGTTCTCTGATGAGGACTTTCCGTACTTTGGACTTCGCTCTTAGACGGGCAAGGTTGAACAACCTGCCCCCTGATCTTGTGTGGAGGAAAATTCCTTCTTCAGAGGATTTGAAAGCATGTGAAAGCAGCAGGGAGAAGAAAATCCCAGAAAGTGTGGGTGCGAGAACACAGCCCTGTTTCACACCACTCAGGATAGGAAAGGGCTCTGATGAGGAGCCACCATGTTGAATTGTGCCTTTCATATTGTCATGGAATGAGGTGATGATACTTAGTAGCTTTGGTGGACATCCGATCTTTTCTAGTAGTCTGAAGAGACCACGTCTGCTGACGAGGTCAAAGGCTTTGGTGAGATCAATGAAAGCAATGTAGAGGGGCATCTGTTGTTCACGGCATTTCTCCTGTATCTGACGAAGGGAGAACAGCATGTCAATAGTCGATCTCTCTGCACGAAAGCCACACTGTGCCTCAGGGTAGACGCGCTCGGCCAGCTTCTGGAGCCTGTTCAGAGCGACTCGAGCAAAGACTTTCCCCACTATGCTGAGCAGGGAGATTCCACGGTAGTTGTTGCAGTCACCGCGGTCACCTTTGTTTTTATAGAGGGTGATGATGTTGGCATCGCGCATGTCCTGGGGTACTGCTCCCTCGTCCCAGCACAGGCATAGCAGTTCATGTAGTGCTGAGAGTATAGCAGGCTTGGCACTCTTGATTATTTCAGGGGTAATGCTGTCCTTCCCAGGGGCTTTTCCGCTGGCTAGGGAATCAATGGCATCACTGAGTTCCGATTTGGTTGGCTGTATGTCCAGCTCATCCATGACTGGTAGAGGCTGGGCTGCATTGAGGGCAGTCTCAGTGACAGCATTCTCCCTGGAGTACAGTTCTAGGTAGTGCTCAACCCAGCGGTCCATCTGTTTGCGTTGGTCAGTGATTATGTCCCCCGATTTAGATTTGAGGGGGGTGATCTTCTTGATGGTTGGCCCAAGAGCTCTCTTCATGCCATCATACATTCCTCTGATGTTTCCGGTGTCTGAGGCCAGCTGAATATGACTGCATAGGTGTTGCCAGTAGTCGTTTGCGCAACGCCTAGCTGTTCTTTGTGCAGTACTTCTGGCCGCTTTAAGTGCTGCGGATGTTAAATCGCTGGGGGCTTTCTTGTAGTTCAAAAGTGCAATGCGCTTAGCGGCTATGACAGGTTCCAGCTCTTCATTATGAGATTGAAACCAGTCTGCATTTCTCTTCGCACTTTTGCCGTAGGTGGTCAAAGCTGACTCATAGATGGCATCTCTGATGTGGGCCCACTTGGTCTCAGCATCCCCTGTGGGAGTGTTTTGAAGGGCTGTTACAAGTGAATTTAGAAATTTTTGTAACAGCTGTGGGTGAGAAATTCTGCTCGTGTTGATGCGTGGGTGGCCCTTCTGCTTGGAATGATGCAACTTCTTTGGTCTGAGTCTAACCTTGCTGCACACCAGGGAGTGGTCGGTGTCGCAGTCCGCACTGTGGAAGCTGCGTGTGATTTGAACACTGTTTAAGGCGGCTCGCCTTGTGACAATGAGGTCTAGCTGGTGCCAACGACGTGATCTTGGGTGCCTCCATGAAACCTGGTGACAGGGTTTAGTGTGAAAGAACGAGTTGGTGATGCAGAGGTTATGATAGGTACACAACTCAAGCAGTCTCTGCCCGTTCTCATTCATCCTTCCAACGCCATAGCGCCCAAGGCAGGAGGGCCATGAGTCATGGTCGGCCCCAACCCTGGCATTAAAGTCCCCCAGCAGGAATAGGTGTTCGGTGTTGGGGATGCTGCTAATGATGTTATGGAGTTGTTCATAGAACTGGTCTTTAGCTTCAGGTGCGGAACAGAGTGTTGGAGCATAGATGCTGAGGAGGTGTACTGGACCAGAGGTGGTGAGCAGTCGGATGGACAGTATGCGTTCCGAGCCATTTGAGGGAGGCTCTATCATGCTGAGCAAGGAGTTTCTGATGGCGAAGCCCACTCCATGCTGTCTTGGTTCTTCAGGATCCCTGCCCTGCCAGAAGAAGGTGTAGTCTTGCTCTGCTAGAGAGCCACTCGCGGGGAGGCGAGCCTCCTGAAGTGCTGCAATGTCCACATTGAGTCTACTGAGCTCGTTGTTAATGATGGCGGTCGTCCGAGAATCGTTGATTTGTGTAAGGTCTTCCGACAGGCCAGGACACATAGTTCTGACGTTCCAGCTTGCAAAGCGAAGGGCTGGTACCTTCTTTCCTTTTTTCATGTTGTTTGGTGCGGTGTATCAGTCCACCTTTCGGGCAATGACCCTGAGCTCCAAGCACCCATTGAAGCAGGCAGTCTGTGGCGGGACAGAACCTTATTGACCGGGGGCTGCCCGGTTTGAGGCGGGCGGTAGCTGTCCAGTGAGGTGCAATGACCTCTCCCACCGACAAAGGCAACCCGTGGCGCCCAGTTTCTACGCCAATTTATCTGGACTTATAACCCGTAACTGCTGCCTTCCGTGTTGTTTCAGTCGCTGTGAGGCAACTATGGAGTGACCTCTCCATGGCGCATGCCTGGGCAAATTTATGGAGGTTGAGAGTTGCCCAGTCGTCAAAACCCCCCTCTCGGCCTTTCTGGTGGGGTCCAAAGGAGTGCAGGACACGACGTTTGGCACCAGTATGGCTGCAGGAACTGCCGGAAACATGCCAAAGGTGACACATGACCGCCTACGGGGTTCCGCTCCGGATTTTCTGTTAGGGTTTTCTCCCTTAGCCTTGGTCTCTCCCGAGACGCCCACAAGGCAGTGGGGTTGTTGGGGCCCCTACACAGGTGTAGGATGGTGCCGGTGGGAGGAGGGGATGCAAGGGGGAGGGGTAGAGGGAGGGGGTGGGGGGGGGTGCAGGGGAAGGGGGTGCGGGGTGAAGATGGTGCGAGGGGGGGGGCGGGCTGGGACGGGGTTGTGAGGGGGTGAGCTGAGAGGGTGGAGCAGGGAAGGGGACGGGGGTGGGGGGGGTGGAAGGGGGGTAAAGGGGGGGGAGGGGGGGTGGAATCTGGTGCAGGTAATAAGCCATTTCCTCAGTGCCCACCATCGACGTCCGGAAAGCTCATCCATGTCCTTCGGGAGGTGAAGCATCATTTGGCAGACTCAGAGGTGATTACATTTGCTAAGGGTTTTTTTTTTTGCAGTGGTTTAAATAAAGGCATGCAGCATTGCCGACAGTGCGCTGCAGATGCTCTCCGAGCCAACTCCCGCGGGCTCTTTGAAGTTGCGGCCGGGGGGGCCGTTCGTGGATGTTTTGGGTGTTCGGGTCACCTTTTCACAGGACTTCTCTCGGGTCCCGCAGCTCCTTCTTCACCTCAATGGACTTACCGCATGCCGTGGCTGCAGACACTCTGGACTGTGAAGACAGCAGGATCGGAGATTAAAGTATCGGCAGCTGTTCTCGTCAGTTTCATCCGGATCAATTTCATTGAGAAAACAAAGAGCAGGTGTGGCTGGGGGAGGGCAGTGGGCCCATATCATATATCCTTTTGAAAGCTATGGTTGAATCTTCCTCCGTCACACTCTCAGGCAGTACATATCAGATCTTAACCATTTGCTGCATAAAAAAAGGTTTTTCCTTATGTTGCCTTTGGTTCTTTCCCCATTCACCTTAAATCGGTGTCCTCTGCTTACTCAGCCATGAGTAATATTTCCCATTGCTTTCTCAGCACTGATGAATTGTGAGGCGGGAGACAGCCAGAAGTCCCACTGAGCCGCACTGACTCCCAGCTGAAAAAGAAATGAGGTAAAGTTCAATCTTTCACAGCGAGATGCTGCAGAGAGTTAAGAGTCCCGAATGAAAGAGAGCGTTTCTCATACTTTTGTTGAATTTCATTTCAAACACTCCTTGTACTCTCTGCTAATGAAGCCTAAAAAGTGGAAAAACTAAATGGCGCTCAAACTCACAACCCTGAGATTAAAAGTCCCATGATCGACAGACTGAACTGAATATGTCACTTCTACTGTACCTCTGTTTGGATGGATGCAACTGTATGCTCCAATGCAAGGGCAGCTTTCAAATCCTCCCATGGGTCCACACGTCAGACTAAGTTCCATGTTGTAAACTCAAGCAAAGGAAATCTGCTCACTTCCAAAACTATCAACAAATTGAAGCTGATTACGATCAACATCATCAGAGGTCAGAACTACCTGGTGAAAGAAGACACCCTGAAGAAGGATCCACAATTATTCAAAGGCATCGACAAAGTGAAAAACAAGAAAATCGATGAGTCAATCCAAGCTAAACAGAAACACTGAAGAATTCCATTCCAGACCAGAACACAATTAGAGGCATTTTTTGTATTCAAAGCTGGGCATTAGTATTTAATAGTTGATATATAATTTTGAATATATTTGAATTTCTTTATTCATTTGGCACTGCTGAACATGAAGCAGTCTTAAATCATTTAATTTTTTTTTGTGAAATCTGACTTACCAGATTAAAATATTAGATCAAGGGAGAAATTTCAAAGATTACTGGACCAGTAATCCAGAGGCCTGGACTCAAGATCCAGTGACAGCCAGGACGTCAAGGCGGGAAACACTCCGCACTAGTCTGCAGTGAGCGATTCCATCGAAGGTAGAGCACAATCTCTTTAATATAAGAATGTATATTTTATAATAATTAATCACTCAAGACCTTCCTGGTCTCTGCATCTCAGCTGCTCTCTGGATAAACTTGCAGAAAGTATTTCAACCTGTAAAGCAGGAGTCTGGGGAATGTATAATGATATTTTCTCGCCTTCGGGCAATATTTTAATCAATACAGTGTGGGACAACCTGTCTGGGCACAACTCCACGAGTTTCTCTTGAACTAGTGACCTCACAATCACTAACTTCTATGGTAACAATCTTCAGCTCATCACCTCCGGTACGTAGCTCTAATCTTAATGAACATTTAAACAACCTTTCAAGTCCAGTTACAGTTTGTGTTGCCTTACCTGCACAAGCTTAAAAAGTGAAAAACGGAAGCAAGTTTAACTGAACATTCTGGTGGTCAGTTCGGGCACGGGAAAAAAATGAAAGGACTCGGACCAGGTCGGATGCGGTGCTGTCAGGCTTGGGTCGGGTTTCATTTGCTGACCCGAGCAGGCCTTTAGTTACTGTTGCAACCTTATATTCCCACTTGACAATCTGTATATTTTGTTCATTTCAACTTTGTCGACAAGCTCTTTGAATCCAGTTCCCCTGTCCTCAAGCAGGCTCAGTTTGGAAATCGATTCCACTTTCTGGAAGGCTGAAAGCAATCGATGACCTTAAACTAAAAATGGCAACATAGAAGGGCTCGTCTGGGATTTGAATCCAGGACCTCTTACATATTCATCATTTACATACCCAAAGCGAGAATCATACCCCTAAACCAACGAGCCACCGTTGGCATAGCTTTTATTCGCTCCTGTGGAATTTCACTGGCACCCACAGCCGATCATGCATTTTTTTCAGATCAAAACAATATCCTACAAAGCTGAAATAAAAACAGAAAGTGCTGGAAATACTCAGCACCTCTGACAGCATCTGTGGAGAGAGAAACAGAGTTAACATTTCAGGGTTTTCACCTTTTGTTTGAGCCATCTTTTCAGACTGCTTCTGTCCATCCAATCTCACTTTTTACTCTATCCACATTCTAAGGGTGGTGCAGTGGTGAGCACTGTAGCTGCACAACTTCAGTGACCCTGATTCCGTTCTGTATACTGCCTGTGTGGAGTTTGCAAGTTGTTTATGTGGGCTTCCACAAGGTACTCTGGTTTCCTCCCACAACGAAAGACTTGTGGGTTGATAGATAAATTGACTGTTGTAAATTGGCCCGAGGGTAGGTGATAGGAGAAATGTGGGGATGTGGTAGGGAATTCTGGGTTAACATAGGATTAGTATAAATGGGTGGTTGATGGTCAGTGCAGACTCAGTGGGCCAAAGGGCCTATATCAGTGCTGTATATCTCTATAACCATTCTCTAAGCAAATGCATTTTTCATGAATTCCTCATTTCTTTTATTAACGACAATTTTATATTTCCGGCCCTTGCTTCATACGATACCACAAGTGGAATCATGTTTCCATCAACCCGATCAAACCCCTTCACTATTTCCTCATATTGCAATGTTTCTTTAACCCTGACAGACTGTGGAGTTTCTGCTGCTTGATTGCAGTTCTTGCTTCCCGCCAGTAGATGTCACCTCACTCCAAAATAGTGAAGTTGACAATTGTGAGAGAGACACAACAGGAAATAATTGTTCACATTATAGTGAATGTGTGGGATTTAGAAATACTCGGAGTTGAGACGAGTTATTATTGAATTTGTCAAACCAAACATGTGTTATAATGTTGTGTTAAATCTGTCACTCTGTTGTCTTGATTCTGAGAGTGACATAGACTCATCGAGTCATTGGGTCATTTGTGGTAGAGAAGGAGGCCATTCGCCCCATCGAGTACAGGCCAGCTCTCCATGGAGCGATCCAGTCAGTGCCACTCGTCTGCTCGATCCCCCTAGCCCTGTAAATGTATTTCCTTCAAATGCCCATCGAAATTCCTTTTGTAACCAACGATTGTCTCCACTTCCTCCGCCCTCGGGGGCAGCGAGTTGCAGATCATTACCAATCACTGTGTAAAAAAGTTCTTCCGCACATTCCCCCTGCATCTCTTGTCCAAAACCTTCAATCTGAATCCCCTAGTCCTTGTACCAATAGTAAATGGGAACAATTTTTCCTTGCCAACTTATCTAAAACTGTCATAGCCTTCGACACCTCTATCAATTCTCCCCTCAATCTCCTTTGATACAGGCAGAAAAAACCCTGTTTTTCTAACCTAACCTTGAAACTAAAACCCTCCATCCCTGGAACTATTCTGGTAAATCTCCTCTGCATCCTCTCAAGAATCCGCACATCCTTTCTAAAGATTGGTGAGCAGATCTGGATGCAACACTCCAATTGGGGCCTAACCAGAGTTCAGCATAACAACCCTGCTTTTGTACTCAATGTCTCTATTTAAAAAGCCCAAGATCCCACATGCTTTGCTAACCACTCTCGCAATATGTCTGAACAGTTGAGGTGACTGAGCGGTTTCAGCTTCTCTGTTCAGATTGCAGCTTTCACTGGAGGCATGTGTTTAAATCCCACTTCTGACAACTTGATTTTCAGTTACTTTGCAGAGCTTCCTTGAAGGTTTGAGGCAGAGTAAATACTGAGGAACTGTTTCTAACTGCTGAACCGTCAATAACCGAAGGTTACAGATTTAATGTGACTCACAAAACTGGAAAGAACTTGAGGAAAAATTCCTTTCTGCAACGTATGGTTAGGATTTCAGTTATGTGGAGAGGTTGGAGAAGCTGGGGTTGTTCTCCTTAGAGAGGAGATTTGATAGAGGTGTTCACAATCATGAGGGGTCGTGACAGACCCGATAGAGAGAAACTGTTGGTAGAAGGATTGAGACTCAGGTAAAAGCTGTGGCTCAGTTGGTCACACTCACCTCGAAATCACAAGCTTCTGGGTTCAGAGTTCACAGCTGACACTCCAGTACAGCACTGAGGGTGTTGAAGGTGCTGCCTTTCAGGTGTGATGTTAAACCAAGACCTGGTCTGCATGTTTGGGTGAATGTAAAAGATCCCATGCTGCAATTTCAAACAAGTGAAGAGCAATTCTCCCTGGTGTTGTGATCAATATTTGCCCCTCAATCAGATCAGTTGGTCATTATCACATTGCTGTTTGTGGGTATTAGCTGCTGCATTTCTGACATTACATCAGTGATTACACTTCAAAAGTATTTCATTGTCTACAAAGTGCTTTGATATGTCCAGTGGTCTTGAAAGGTGCTATATAAATGCAAGTCTTTTCTTTCTTTATCACAACACATTACTGTGTAAAAAATGGTTCTTCATGTCACCTCTGGTTCTTCTGCCAATCACCTGATATCTGTGTCCTCTGCTTACTGACCCTTTTACCACTGGAAACAGTTTCTCCTTATTTAAACTATTGAAAACCTCCATGATTTTGAACAAATGTGTCAAATCTTTTCGGAACTTTCTCTGCTGCAAGGAGAACAACCCCAGCTTCTCCAATCTCTCCACATCACTGAAGTCCCTCACCCTGCTACCATTGTGGCAAATCTGTTTTTTATTCTTTCACGGAATGTGGGCATCGCTGGCAACGGCAACATTTATTGCCCATTCCTAACTTCCCTTGAGAAGGTGGTGGTGAGCCGCCTTTTTGAGCTGTTGCAGTCCATGTGGTGTAGGTAAATCCACAGTGCTGTTCGGAAGGGAGTTCCAGGATTTTGATCCAGTGACAGTGAAGGAACGGTGATATAGTTCCCAGTCAGGATGGTGTGTAGCTTGGACGGGAACTGGCAGATGGTGGTGTTCCTATGCATCCAATGTCCTTCTAGGTGGTCGAGGTCATGGGTTTGTAAGGTGCTGTCGAAGGAGGCTTGGTGAGTTATTACAGTGCATCTTGTAGATGGTACGCACTGCTACCACTGTTCACTGGTGGTGGAGGGAGTGAATATTTAAGGTGGTGGATGGGGTGCTGATCAAGTGAGCTGCTTTGTCCTGGATGATGTTGAGCTTCTTGAGTGTTGTTGGAGCTGCACTCATCCAGGCAAATGGGGAGTATTCCATCACGCTCCTGACTTGTGCCTTGTAGATGGTGGACAGGAGGTGAGTGATTCACAGCAGAATTCCCAGCCTCTGACCTGCTCTTGTAGCTACGGTATTTATGTGGCTGATCCAATTCAGTTCCTGCTCAACGGTAACCCCCAGAATGTTGATAGTGAGGGATTCAGCAATGGTAATGCCATTGAATGTCAAGGGGAGATGGTTAGATTCTCTCTTGTTGGAGATGTTCATTGCCTGGCACTTTTGTGGGTTGAATGTTCCTTGTCACTTATCAGCCCAAGCCCAATGTTGTCCAGGTCTCTCTACATGTGGACACGGACTGCTTCAGTAGCTGAGGAGTTGCTAATGCTACTGAACATTTTGCAATCATCAGCGAACATCCCCACTTCTGACCTTATGATAGAGGGAAGGTCATTGATGAAGCAACGGAAGATGGTTGGGGCCTAGGACACTACCCTGAGGAACTCCTGAGTGCTGTTCTGGGACTGAGATGATTGGCCACCCACAACTATCACCATATTCCTTTGCGCCAGGTATGACTCCAACTAAAGAACAAAGAACAAGGAAAATTACAGCACATGAACAGGCCCTTCGGCCCTCCAAGCCTGCGCCGATCCAGATCCTCTACCTAAACATGTCGCCTATTTTCTAAGGGTCTGTATCTCTTTGCTTCCTGCCCATTCCTGTCTCTGTCTAGATACATCTTAAAAGACGCTATCGTGCACGCGTCTACCACCTCCGCTGGCAACGCGTTCCAGGCACCCACCACCCTCTGCGTAAAGAACTTTCCACGCATATCCCCCCTAATCTTTTCCCCTCTCACTTTGAACTCGTGACCCCTAGTATTTGAATCCCCCACTCTGGGAAAAAGCTTCTTGCTATCCACCCTGTCTATACCTCTCATGATTTTGTACACCTCAATCAGGTCCCCCCTCAACCGTCGGCTTTCTAATGAAAATAATCCTAATCTACTCAACCTCTCTTCATAGCTAGCACCCTCCATACCAGGCAACATCCTGGTGAACCTCCTCTGCACCCTCTCCAAAGCATCCACATCCTTTTGGTAATGTGGCGACCAGAACTGTATGCAGTATTCCAAATGTGGCCGAACTAAAGTCCCATACAACTGTAACATGACCTGCCAACTCTTGTACTCAATACCCCGTCCGATGAAGGAAAGCATGCCGTATGCCTTCTTGACCACTCTATTGACCTGCGTTGCCACCTTCAGGGAACAATGGACCTGAACACACAAATCTCTCTGTACATCAATTTTCCCCAGGACTTTTCCATTTACTGTATAGTTCACTCTTGAATTGGATCTTCCAAAATGCATCACCTCGCATTTACCCTGATTGAACTCCATCTGCCATTTCTCTGCCCAACTCTCCAATCTATTTATATTCTGCTGTATTCTCTGACAGTCCCCTTCACTATCTGCAACTCCACCAATCTTAGTGGCGTCTGCAAACTTGCTAATCAGACCACCTATACTTTCCTCCAAATCATTTATGTATATCACAAACAACAGTGGTCCCAGCACGGATCCCTGTGGAACACGTCTCCATTTTGAGAAACTCCCTTCCACTGCTACTCTCTGTCTCCTGTTGCCCAGCCAGTTCTTTATCCATCTAGCTAGTACACTCTGGACCCCATGCGACTTCACTTTCTCCATCAGCCTACCATGGGGAACCTTATCAAACGCCTTACTGAAGTCCATGTAAATGACATCTACAGCCCTTCCCTCATCAATCAACTTTGTCACTTCCTCAAAGAATTCTAGTGGAGAGTTTTCTCCCTGGTGGCCATTGACTTCAATTTTGCAAGGGCTCCTTGATGCCCTTGGCAAGAGCAGTCAATGTCTCCTCACCTCACCTCTTGAGTTCAGCTCTTTTGTCCAAATTTGGGTCAAGGCTGCAACGAGGTCAGGAACCAAGTGGCTCTGGCAGAACCCAAAATGAGCATTGATGAGCAGGTTATTGCTGTGTAAGTGCTGCTTGATAGCACTGTCAATGACACCTTCCATCACTTCACTGATGATCAAGAGGAGGCTGATGGGGCAGTAATTGGCAGGGTTGGATTTGTCCTGCTTTTTGTTTGCAGGACATACCTGGGCAATTTTCCATGTTGCTGGGTAGATGCCAGTGTTGGAGCTGTACTGGAACAGCGTGGCAAGTGGCGCGGCTAGTTCTGGAGCATCAGTCATCAGCACTACAGCCGGGATGTTGTCAGTATCCAGTGCCTTCAGCCATTTCTTGATATCATGTGGAGTGAAGTGGATTTGCTGAAGATTGGCATCTGCGATGCTGGGGACATCAGGAGGAGGTCGAGATGCATCATTTAGTTGATACTTGTGGCTGAAGATGGTTGCAAATTATTCAACCTTGTATTTTGCACTGATATGCTGGTCTCCCCTATCATTAAGGATGGGGATACTTGTGGAACCTCCTGTTGATTGTTTTATTATCCACCACCATTCAGGACTGGATGTGGCAGGACGGCAGAGCTTTGATCTGATCTGTTGGTTGTGAGATCACTCAGCTCTGTCTATTGCATGCTGCTTCCACTGTTTGACATGCAAGTAATCCTGTGTTGTAGCTTCACTCATTTTTAGGTCTGCTTGGTGCTGCTCTTGACATGCCCTCCTGCACACTTCATTGAACCACTATTGCTCCCTTGGCTTGATGGTAATGGTAGAGTGAGGGATATGTCAGGCTATGAGGTAACATATTGTGTTTAAATACAATTCTGCTGCTGCAGATGGCCCACAGTGCCTCATGGATGCCCAGTTTTGAGTTGCCAGATCTGTTCATTTCTTCCCTCAGATATAATTGGAAAAAAAATCCAAAGGAATGCATGTACTAAACAAAAAGGAGAGAGAAATAAATACTGACAAAATAGATGGCAGCATTTGCAAGGTAAAAAGATTTATAAGTTTTATTATCGATGAGTGAGAGGAATATATCACACTTTGGGGCTTCTGTAAGTGGATTTACTGATAATTTTGGGAATTGATAGGAAGCTGCTTCATGGTTGGTGGAACAAACTCCCGCCCTTGGGGTGGAGCCAACAGCTGCATCCGTCCAATAACAGACAGAGTAGAAGTACTGTATCAGGCCTTGTTAGCTCAGTTGGTAGAGCATGGGACTTTTAATCTCAGGGTCTTGGATTTGAGACCCATGTTGTGTGGTTGTTCTTCCCTTTTTCAGACTTCATCGGCAGAGAGTTCAAGGGGTGTTTGAAATTAAATTCAACAGCATCAGCAGATTTCAAATCCCCCCCTCCCAGTGTAGTTGAATGGACCTTCGACCTCTGCCCTCCCCCTTCCCCTCCCTCCCAGAACTGCAACAGGGATCCCCTTGTCCTCACTTTCCACCCCACCTGCCTCCACAGCAGCACAGTGGCGCAGTGGTTAGCATTGCAGCCTCACAGTTCCAGCAACCCGGGTTCAATTCTGGGTACTGTCTGTGTGAAGTTTGCAAGTTCTCCCTGTGTCTGTGTGGGTTTCCTCCGGGTGCTCCAGTTTCCTCTCACAAGCCAAAAGACTTGCAGGTTGGTAGGTAAATTGGCCATTATAAATTGCCCCTAGTATCGGTAGGTCGGAGGGAAATATAAGGACAGGTGGGGATGTGGTAGGAGTATAGAATTAGTATAAATGGGTGGTTGATCGTCGGCACAGACCATGTGGGCCGAAGGGCCTGTTTCAGTGCTGTATCTCTAAACATAAACACATCCAAAGGATCATCCTCCACCATTTCCGCCACCTCCAGCGTGATGCCACCACCAAACGCAACTTCCCCTCCCTTGTCAGCATTCCGAAGGGATTGTTACTTCCACAACACCCTGGACCACTCCTCCATTACCCCAACACCTCTTCCCCTTCCCAAGGCACCTTCCCATGCAATCGCAGGAGATATAATACCTGCCCTTTTCCCTCCTCTCTGCTCATTATCTAAAGCCCCAAACACTCCTTTTAGGTGAAGCAGCGATTTACTTGTACTTCTTTCAATTATGTATACTGTATTCACTACTCACAATGCGGGCTCCTCTAAACTGGGGAGACCAAAAGCAGATTAGGTGGAACACCTCTGCTCAGGCCGAAAGCATGATCCTGAGCTTCTGGTTGCTTGCCATTTCAACACTCCCCCCTGCTCTCATGTCAACATTTCTGTCTTTGGCCTGCTCCAGTGTTCCAGTGAAAATCGACCCAAGCTCGAGGTGCAGCACCCGACCTTTTGATTCGGCACTCTACAGCCTTGTGGATTGAACATTGTGTTCAATAACATCAGAGCATGACTGGTGTCAGGCAACCACAAGCATTAACACACTTTGTCCCAGGACAGCTTTGTTATTTAATCTCTCCTGCCCTCTGCCCTATCAAACACCTTCCCCTTTGTTCTCTCCCACATGCCCCTCCCCTTCACTTGTTTAAAACCTAATTCTTTTCTAACCTGTGTCAGTTCTGATGAAAGGTCACAGACCAGAAATGTTAACTCTGTTTCTCTCACCACAGATGCTGCCAGAGCTATTGAGTATTTCCAGCACTTTTTGTTTTTATTTCAGATTTCCAGCATCTGCAGTATTTTGCTTTTATTGTGTCAGAAAGTCTTTCCTTGATTCAGGACTCTTACCTCTCTCCAGAATCTCTCTGCTAAAGATTGAACTTTATCTCATTTCACTCACAGCTCAGGGTCAGTGTGGCACAGTGGGACTTCTGGCTGTCTCCCACTTCACAGTCCATCAGTACTGAGAAAACAATGGGGAATATTACTCACATGTTGTGTTCTGTAACTTTTTACAAACACTTTAATGTATGTATTGTCTTCCAAAGCAGTGACAGAATGGTGGCTTTCGTGTGTTGTTGAAATAGCTTTGTTGAGTTCGTGCTGTACTAACAGTTAAACACTTTTTGGTTCAATGCCAAGTTTTGGCACTTTCAAACTCTCCTGTGTCTTTTTCTTTGGCTCCAATTGTCAAGCTGTTTGATTTACTCTGAAATTAGCACCAGAGAACCAAGGCACCAGCGAGCATGAGGAGCTGAAATTAGCACAGATCAAATCCACTTAATACTTCTGACTGAAGATGGTTGCAAATGCTTCAGTTTTGCCTTTTGCACTGACTTGCTCAGCACCACCATCATTGAGGATGTGAATGTTTTTGGAGCCTCCTCATCTTGTTAGTTATTTAATTATCCACTACCATTCATGACTGGATGTGGCAGGACTGTGGAGCTGTGATCTGATCCTGAGGGAGATATCCGTGCGTGGAGTGGCGGGATGTATGGAGAGTGATCCTGAAGAGGGTGTCTGAGCCTGGAGTGGAAGCTTTCTGTGGAGGTACAGGAGTAGGCCATTCAGCCCCAGTGTTTTATAAAGGTTTAGCATAACTTATTTGCTTTTACTCTATGCCTCTATTAATGAAGCCAAGTGTCCTGTTTGCTCTTAGCAACCTTTTCAAACCTTGATCAAAAAAGATTGGTGTACATTGTCTCATTCTTCCTCCCAAACTGTATCACTTCACAAGTCTCTGTGTAAAATTTTATCTGTTGTGTGAAAGCCCATTTTACCAGTGTGTTTAAGTTCCTCTGAAGTGTGTGACTGTCACTGGCATAGGACGAAATTCACGAGCATTCTTTGATGCTATCTCCTTGGAAAGAACAATCTTACACACTAGCTCAAATTGGGATTTTGTGTGTTTAGTATCTTTCCTCATCCACCAATATAAGCACAAATCTGTCTCATAATGTACGGTCTAAGAATGTGCCAATGTTGCAAGGTGGTGATAAATTGTTCAGTGTCACAATGCAGACACCAACTGTTTCACTACTTTTCTGATTTCTGGATCCAAGTTTGTATCTTTCCGCGATCTCTAGTGGCTTAGGGTTGAGCCTCACTTCAACAAAGAAACGGAAAATTATGATTTAAAGATTACACTGTCAATCATTCACATCTCTGTCTTCTCCTGAACTTCGAGTTCAAATTTGTTTGTGAAGTTGAGTCACACGTTGAGACAGCACAGTCTTTTTCTTTGTGAAGGAAGTGATTTGGGAATGACTGTTTGAAACTGTCCCTTCTTGCACAGAAATTCAGTGCAAATACTTGATCAATCACAATTTCCTTGAGAGAAATTTGTTCACAATCGCATTCGACACGGAAACTGCCTCAGCATTAATCTCACTGAAGCAGAATGTGACCGTGTTGTTTGTTTCAGAATGTTGTTGCCGTTATTTGTCGCTTTTAACCGAGACTGGGAGACAGGGCAAGTTTGATCCGAGGTTGGAATATATTATCATTCAGGAGGAAGAAAAATCAAAAGGAACAAAATAAGAAAACCCAGTCTCCGGATTTGAGAATCTGTAGATCCGCTTTTGGAAAGTGAATCAGAGCAGAATGAAGGGTGAACTGTCCAGAAGAGATGAAGACACAGCTCAGTCAACACGTTCCCCTGGTTTATGATGCTGGAACATTCATCACACAGAAATGATTCAACCCAATGACAAACATTCTTACAGCTGATAATTTATGCTACTGATTTAAGGACTGTTTCATGTGGTTACCGAGTGACGACGAGAAGATATTAAACTTTGTTCTATTCAATCTAGCTGTGATAAAGTTTGAATTTTTCTCCCTTTTATAAACAGTATTTGAAGGGTCTCGGTAACAATGTTCAGTGTTGATGAGAGTGGGGTCTGGGTGAGAAGCTGCTGAGTGTGACAGGGTCAGGACTGGATGCAGGAAGTTCTCTGACAGTCTCCCTCTATCTCTCTAATGGGTTTGAGTTGATTTACGACTGGTAGCTTTTATTTTACTTTTCTTATTTAGAGATACAGCACTGAAACAGGCCCTTCGGCCAACCGAGTCTGTGCCAACCAGCAACCACCCATTTATACTAATCCTACATTAATCCCACATTCTCTGCCACATCCCCACCATTCTCCAACCACGTACCTACATTTTGGACAATTTACAATGGCCAATTTACCTATCAACCTGCAAGTCTTTTGGAGGTGGGAGGAAACCAGAGCACCCGGCGGAAACCCACACAGACACAGGGAAAACTTGCAAACCCCACACAGGCAGTACCCAGAACTGAATCCTGGTCACTGGAGCTGTGAGACTGTGGTGCTAACCATTGCGCCACTGTGCTGCTGTTGGTGCTTTGATAAATGAAGGAAGTTCCCTCCACCCATTTTTTTGGACAGACAGTGTGGTATAAGGATGTAAAGGGTTAATGTTGAAGATGGTGGGATCAACCCCTCCCACTGTCAGAGTGATAATGTAACAGTCACATGAGATGAAGTTTGGGAGAAGAGAGAGCAGCACCAAGGATGCTAGCTCAGCAGGCTTGATGAGTGTGTATTTTGCATTGTGTAAATTAGAAAAGAGTTCTTAGTTCTTTCAGCAGGAAATGTGTCCAGAAAATATCGAGAAACTCACAATTTTATTATTCAGGAGTCAGAACACTGATATTAATTCCAAGTGACAGTTCTGGGACCAATTAACAAAAAAAGTAGAGAATAATATTGCTCACTGATTGAAATCCCCGAGTGAGGAGACAGTTAAACAGGTGATCTATTGGGGCATCCTTCGATCCAAGGTTTCAGCAACATTTAATCTCCCTTTTTGGTGAAATTCTCTGTTATTTGCAACTTTTTTTATCAGCTTTGATGGGTGAGTGAAAAAACTGAAAAAATGGAACAGTTCCATTGTTTCTTTTCTTCCTTCTTCTCTTCTTTCCATCAGTTTCTCTTTTCTATCCCAGATCAATATAATGATGAGAATCCCAATTTAATCTGCTGTTTCTGCTGTTTTATCCATTCCAATCAAAATTTCAACATTCCAATCAAATCTATTTGTTATTCCACAGTGTCTCTCCATGTGTTTTATTCTGTTGTATTCTCTCACAGTCTGTTTGATGATCAATGTCACATCTCACTCTCTGTTCTGGTGAAGATCAGAAGCAGTGATATCTGTTTACACCACCCGACAATTTGGTCTGAGGCTGTGTCTCTCTGATCATGTGGAGTTAAAGCAATTCTTCCAGTCAGTTAGTTCAGTTGTCATTTCATGAGAAATTCGGTCATCATGACTTCGTCAGTGACCTCATGGTTCCGGTGTCTGAGTGATGTTAATCATGATGTGATGAAATGATTGTATGTTCCAGTCTTTCCGTGGTGGGTTTTCACACTGAGTAGAAACGTGTTGGACATGGTCTGAAAATGTTTCACACCGCTCCATTCCCAACTTCATTTACTTGCAGAAGATATATTTCCATCATGACACAGCTCGCTGCACAGCTAGAAGCTGTGCTGAAGGTGACAGCCATACTTATGCAACTGACAAGGTGGCCGAGAGGTTAAGGCGATGGACTGCTAATACATTGTGCTCTGCATGCGTGGGTTCGAATCCCATCCTTGTCGCTTGTTTATTAACTATTTCTGTTGGGGGAGTTTATGTGCAAAGTCAGCCTCAAAACCCGTTTTTGTCTGTGTCCTGATAGTGATTCCAGAATTGGTTATACTTTATTAAAATTGAGACAGACATTTGAAATTCTTCACCCAAACTGCACTGGAATGAAGATCAAATAGGGATCACGAAACGGAGCAGGATTTTTCTTCCCCTCCTTCCTTCCATCTTTACTTTCTCTGGCTTTTCACCAAGTGAAAGACAAATGGGAAAAGCAAATGGTGAGGGAGCAGATGCAGAAAATTATCCTTTGGCAAGAAATTTATTTTCAAATCTTCTTGATAGATTAATTGAGTGAGCAATGCTTTGGCAGATGGAGTTTAAAATGAGGGGTCATCTACTACCGACGATAGATCAGAGCGTTTTTTTGGAAGAGGTGAGATGTTAGAAACGGCGGAGGAGCAGAGACCCGAATACTGAATTAATAAAAGCTCGTGGACTGGTCGAAAATAATGTGAAAAGTGAACAGAATATGAAGATTGGAACTCATGTTGCAGTGATATAAAGCTCTGTGCTCCTGAAGTAAATGTCCAAGCCCAGATTGTGGGGAATCTGTGGAGAGTGATTTGGTTTTTATTCATTCTTGGGTGTGAGTATCGCTGATAAGGCGAGCATTTATTCCCCATTCCTATTGCCGTTGAGAAGGTGGTGGAGAGCTGCCTTCTTGAACTGATGCAGCCCATATGGTGCAGGAACACCCACAGTGCTATTGGGGAGGGAGTTCCAGGATTGTGACCCAACAACAGTGAAGAAATGGCGATATCGTTCCAAGTCAGGATGGTGAGTGACTTGGAGGGGAACCTGCAGGTAGTGAGTTCCCATGCATCTGCAGCCCTTGTCCTTCGAGGTGATAGTGGTCACGCGTTTGGAAGGTGCTGTTGAAGGATACTTGGCGAGTTGCTGCAGTGCATATGGAGATGGTACACACTGCAGCCGCTGTTTACTGGTTGTGGAGGGAGTGAATGTTTAAGGTGGCGGGTTAGGTGCCGATCAAGTGTGCTGCTTTGTCCTGGATGGTGTTGAGCTTCTTGAGTGTTGTTGAGTGGGATGTATTCCATCACACTCCTGACTTGTGCCTTGTAGATGGTGGACAGGATTTGGGGTGTCAGGAGGTGAGATACTTGCTGCAGAATTCGTAATCTCTGACCTGCGCTTATAGCCACAGCATTGATGTGACTGGTCCAGTTACGTTTCTGGTCAAGATGTTGATGGTGGGGGATTTAACGATGATAATGCTTCTGAATATCAAAAGGTAGATTTTTTCTCTCTCTCGTTGGAGATGTTCACTGCTTGGCACTTGTGTGGCCAGAAGGTTGCTTGTCACTTATCAGCTCAAGCCTGAATGTTGTTCAGGTCTTGCTGCCTGCAGGCACAGACTGCTTCAGTATCTGAAGAGTTGTGAGTCATCATCTAACTTTCCCACTTCTGACTGATGTTGAAGAGAAAGTCGTCAATGAAACAGCTGGGATGTTTGGGTCTGCGACACTACCCTGAGAAACTCCTGAGGCAATGTCCTGGGCTGAGATGATTGGTCTCCACTAACCACAACATCTTGTTTTGTGCGAGGTATGACTTCAACAAGTGGAGAGTTTTCCCCCTGATTCCCATTGACTTCAATTTTGCTGGGGATCCTTGATGCCACACTCACTCAAGGGCAATCACTCTCACCTCTCCTCTGGAATTCCAGTCTTTCATCTCTGTTTGGACCAAGCTGCAATGAGGTCATACGAACATAAGATCAGAAGAACTAGTAGCAGGATTAGGCCATTTGGCCCCTCGAGCTTGCTCCGCCATTCAATAGGATCATGGCTGACCTGATCATGACCTCAACCCCACTTTCTTGCCTGCCCACATAACCCTTGGCTCTCTTGTAGATAAAAATCTTGAAGCCATTCAATGACCCAGCCTCCACTGCTCTCTGCGGTAAAGAATTCCAAAGATTAATGACCCTCTGAGAGAAGAAATTCCTTCTTAAATGAAAAACCCCTAAATCTGAAACTGTGTCCCCGAGTTCTAGATTCCACCACGAGAGAAAACATCCTCTCAGCATCTACCCTGTCAACCTCCCTCAGAATCTTATTTGTCTCAATACGTTCTCCTTTCATTTTTCTCAACTCCAATGAGTATCGGTCCAACCAGCTCAACTTTCCTCATGAGACAACACCTTCATCACAGGAATTAATCCAATGAACCTTCTCTGAACTGCCTCCAATGCAAGTATATCCCTCCTTAAATAAGGAGACCAAAACTGTACACAGTACTCTCGGTGTGGTTTCACCAGCACCATGTACATTTGTCGCAAGACTTCTCTACTTTTATACTCCATCCCCCTTGCAATAAAGGGTAACATTCCATTTGCCTTCCTAATTATTTGCTGTACCTGCATGGTAACTTTTTGTGATTCATGTACGAGGACACCCAGATCCTTCTGCACCGCAGCATTCTGTAATCTCTCACAATTTAAATAATATTTTCCTTTTCTATTCTTCCAACCAAAGTGGATAACCTCACATTTTCCCACATTCTACTCTATCTGCCAAATTATTTCCTGGAGCTGAGAGACCCTGGCAGAACCTAAATTGAGCATCGATGAGCAGATTATTGCTTAGTGTGTGGTGCTTGATAGCACTGTTGGTGACATCTTCCATCACTTTGCTGATGATTGATAGTAGACTGATGGGGCGGCAATTGGTCAGATTCGATTTGTCCTGCATTTTTTTTATGGAGAGGGCACACATGGGTAATTTTCCACATTGTCAAGTAGATGCCTGTGTTGCAGCTCTACTGGAACAGCTTGGCTGAGAGCGTAGCTAGTTCTGGAGCACAAGTCTTCAGTACGAGTGTGGAAGTGAGCAGAAAGGCATGGAACTATGCTTAAAGGGAAATATAGCCAAGTTAGGAATAGTAGCTTTGCTGAGCTTTGATTTTAAGTGGCAGAAACCACAATGAAATAGTTAAAAGTAAAGGCAGAGCGTGTGAGACTGTAAAGACTAGCCGACACTGGTAATTGCAAAGACATCTGTTCTTTATGGCCTGATTGTGTGACTCCCTGTGGTTTGGAACAAATGGACTCCTGTGAATCAAATGATGTCCATCCCTGTGTGGGTGATAAGGAGTGCTCGGCCCCTCTTATCTTCGTGAACTGCCGCTACTTGATGTAGCTGCAGACTGCACGAAACACTCAGGAATGTACACCTAATAGAGATAGCAGGATGCGCCGCAATTACTTGTCACAAGGTAGAGACAGACTCATGATCCATGTAGGGAGTGAGACTCGAATGATTATAAATGATTCCTATGCTCTTGCTAATTAGCTTGCTTGTCTGCTTTGTTTTATCTTGCTGGTACAAAACAATATTTTATTAGTAACAAGTATGTATTGAGAATGGAGTGTATTGTAACCTCAGTAACAGATGTACTGCATGTCACCACGTGGGTGAAGTCGAATTGTATCGCACTGATTGGTTAAACAAGGGGGTGTAGCATGAATCTTAATGTATAAACAGTAGTACCCGTATCAAAAAACTTCACTTACTCTAGTGGACCAGACAGACTCTGGGTGGAGTCAGTGTCGTTGCATTAGAGTAAGTCAGCCGGCTAAATGCGCAAATAAAGTAATTGATTTTACCTACACATCCGACTCAGTATATTCACTGAACCAGACTGAAGGCAAAAATAACTCAGAATTACACTAGAGCCGGAATGTTGTTAGGGCCCATAGTCTTTGCTGTATCGAGTGCCTTCAGCTGTTTCTTGCCATTATGTGGAGTGAAGCAAATTGGCTGAAAACTGGAAGCTGTGATGATGGGGACCTCAAGAGGCCGAGATGAATCATCCACTGAGCAATTTCTGACTGAAGATGGTTTCAAATGCTCCAGCTTCATCTTTTGCACTGACGTGCTCGGCTCCAACAAAATTGAGGATAGGGATGTTTTTTGACCCTCCTCATCTGGTTCGTTATTTAATTGTCCACCACCATTCATGACTGGATACCTAGTTTCTCAGGGCAGTGCCGTAGGCCCAACCATCCTCAGCTGTTTCATTGATGGCTTTCTCTTCAACATAAGTCAGAAGTGGGAATGTTCGCTGATGATTCACAACTCCTCAGATACTGAAGCAGTCTGTGCCTGCAAGCAGCAAGACCTGAACAACATTCAGGCTTGAGCTGATAAGTGACAAACAACATTCTTTGATCTGATCCTGAGGGAGATATCCGTGCGTGGAGTGGCGGGATGTATGGAGAGTGATTCTGAAGAGGGTGTCTGAGCCTGGAGGGAAGAATCTGTGGTGAGTGGTCCTCAAAGGATATCCGTGTCTGGAGATTTAGGATCTCTGAAGAGGGTCTCCGAGCCCATAGTGCTGGGATGTATGGAAAGTGATCCTGAAGTAGGTGTCCGAACCTGGAATGGCGGGATCTGTGGAGAGTGATCCTGAAGTGGGTGTCCAAGCCTGGAGGGCAGAATCTGTGGAGAGTGATCCTGACGAGTGTGTGTAAACCTGGAATGGAAGCTTTCTGTGGAGGTACAGGTGGAGGCCATTCATTCCCAGTATTTTAAAGAGGTTTAGCATAACTTATATGTTTTTACTCTATGCCTCTATTACTAAAGCCAAGTGTCCTGTTTGCTCTTAGCTACCTTTTCAATCCTTCTCACATTGGTGTACATTGTCTCTCTGCTCCTGCACCCAGTTTAGAACTGTAACGTTTCATTTATATGGCATTCTTCCTTCCAAATTGTATCACTTCACACTTCTCTGTGTAAAATTTCATCTGTTATGTGAAAGCCCATTTTACCATTTTTTTTTAAGTTCCCCTGAAGTGTGTTACTATCACTGGCATTGGACAAAATTCCTGAGCATTCTTTGATGCTATCTCCATAGACAGAGCAATCTTTTACGCGAGCTCAAATGTAGGATTTTGTGTGTTTCGTATCTTATTTCACCCACCAATATAAGCACAAATATGTCACGTAAATCTTGTTTACTGCAGTCCCTGCTGCTGTTTGCTGCCTATATTTACAGGCTTTTATCTCAACCTCGTCACCATGTTCTCTAATATATTCAGGGGGCATCAGCAGAGAAAATGTTCACCAAGCATGGCAAGTGCAAGGAAATGTTTATTTATGTCATTATGTCATGAACATAATATACAAATTTTTACATGTGTGAATCATCAAGATATGTCTTCAGAAATGGAACCCTGTCACAATAAACACTGTCACCTTTCAATGTTTAGCAGACAGGTTTGACGGCCTGATGTGTGTGATTCCCATATTAATGTGTTTGTACAAAGTTCGGGGAAAGATGGAGATACGAATAATTTACAGGGAAATCTTTTAAACATATTACCACATCTCTCACTCACAAAGATCTGCAAACACATGGATTCAGAAAGAACCTGAGTACAAAATCAGCTAAAATAAACACAGCCAGAGAGACTTGCGATAACCTGCAGCTCAGGGAAAGTACATGATGTTATGGAAGGGATTCTGCTTCCTTTGTTAAAATATTTTTTGAAGAAGTCATAATCAAACTGAATAAATGTAGGACCAGTTCTTTTTCAAGAGGGCACCAAAAGGACCAATTTGGCAACTATGTTTACTGGTTGTCACATGATTCAAGTTAAATATAGAACAGAAACCCTGGTAACCGGGAGAAATGTGGTTAGTGAAGTCAGTCAAGCCCCTTGAATGGACAACCTTGGCAGCAGCAGCGCAAACCGAAGACAGCAGAAAACTCACAACCTTTGGTTGTACCAGTCAGTGTGTTTTACCTGCTGGAGTGAGCAGCTGATAAAGTTAGCCTGAAGAATCGTCAAGGAAGGAGAGAAGACCACAACCCAGTTTGTTTTCCAGAAAATCTTTAAAAGACCCTGAGAAGTCCATTGAGTTAATTCATCTTGTCGCATGTCTTTGAAGAAGGCCTGCTAAAATTAATTCTCAATGCCTTCTGAAAAGAACTGTTCGAAAATACCCTAGTGACCTGTCGACGTATATTCGGAAGTTAGACTGTATTCCAGTTTTGGAGCAACATATCTCATCTGATGATTTCTTCAAAAATGAGCAAATAAACAGCCCTAGAGGTTGTTTTTGTCTGCAACAGAGTGCTGAATTAAAAAAAAAATCCCTTTTATTTTTTCAGCTATCCGGTGTGTGTGTGTGTGTGTGTGTGTGTGTGTGTGTGTGTGTGTGTGTGTGTGTGTGTGTGTGTGTGTGTGTGTGTGTGTGTGTGTGTGTGTGTGTGTGTGCGTGTGGCTCGAAGACAAAAAAAAGGACTTTAAAAGTTGTTCAAGGTGAAAAAGGAACTTTTAAAATGTCCACCTGTGTGTTTATGCTTTACTTCATGACTAGTTAAAACTTATTCGACAATAAATGGATAAATTTGTTGTCCATTAAAGAAACATGGTCAGTGTCTTCTATTCTGGGAAAAATAGAGTACATGACTGACTGTATCAGTAAGTGGGAAAAGTTAAAATAGATGTTGTGACCTGTGGAGAAGTGGGATGAGAATAAAGAGTGCCCTCCTCTGCCCTTAGTTGTCACAGCATTTGTGATCTGGCTCAGTAGCTTAATTGGTTCGAGTGTTTGTCTAATTATCAGAAAATCTTGGATTCATATCCTTGCTTCAAAAGTTTAGCTATCAATCGTTTACATATGTTTTCTTGTGAACTTTAACTTTTCTTATGAATTTTATTCACAAAAGAGAACAGCTCAGTGGTTGCCTTTGTGAAGGATGTGAGTTTGAAATGGCTGTTCCTGCTCGGACAGATGTTCAGTGCTAATATTTCAACGGCAACTCAATCCGCTACAATTTCTTTGAGAGCAATGTGTTTGCAGTTGCATTTAACCTGGAAAACAGCTCAACATTAATCTCACTGAAGGAAAGTGTGACCGTGTTGTCTGTTTCAGAGTGTTTGTGTCGTTTTGTGTCTCTTTTAACCAAGACTATAACACGACGCAAAGGGGTGGGTTGATCCGAGGTTTAGAATATATTATCATTCAGGAGCAAGAAAAATCAAAAGGAACAAAATAAGAAAACCCAGTCTCCAGATTTGAGAATCTGTAGATCCACTTTGGGAAAGTGAATCAGAGCAGAATGAAGGGTGAACTGTCCGACTGCCCAGAAGAGATGAAGACACAGCTCAGTCAGCACGTTCCCCTGGTTTATGATGCTGGAACATTCCTCACACTGAAATTATTCAATCAATATTCATCTCCCAAGTCGGTCTGAGGCTGTGCCTCTCTGATCACGTGGAGTTAAAGCAATGCTTCCAGTCAGTTAGTTCAGTTGTCATTTCATGAGAAATTAGAAGTTATCATGACTTCGTCAGTGACCTCATGGTTCAGGTGTCTGAGTGATGTTAATCATGATGTGATGAATTGATTGTATGTTCCAGTCTTTCAGTGGTGGGTTTTCACACTGAGTTGAAACGTGTTGGACATGGTCTGGAAATGTTTCACACCGTTCCATTCCCAACAGGCCATCACCTGATGTGATGGAAATTCCATTTACTTACAGAAGCTACATTTCCATCATTGCACATCTGGCTGCACAGTCAGGATCTGAGCTGAAGGTGACCGTCCTGCCCAAATTTCCATAGAGGCAAAAAAGACATGTGATGGGTTACTTGCACAAAGCTGGGTGATGAGGTGTTTGAGAGGTTAAGATGATGGATTATTAATTCCTTCTGTTTTACATGTATGAGTTTGAATCCCATCTGCATCAACAGTTTATAAAATGTTCAATCCATTGTTTCTTCGTAATTCACCAGCTTTTGCAGAAAGTAGGACTTAAGCTGTTGCAGTACCTGTTAGAAAGATAGTCGAAGTTATTCTGAAGCCATCTTCCAATGTCATCTACATGGAAGCGGGATTTTAAAGGATAAGATGTAGTTTTTAAAAGTCACTTCAATCTTACTCGAGTCTTTACAAAGAAGCCAGGTAAATCTTTGATGAAAACTCATATACATTTAGAGATCTTTTAAAAGCACTTCAATCTTGTTAATAAAAAGTCAGATATAAATTTAAGAACTCTGATAAGGCTATGCTAAAAAGTTACATACAACTAAGAAACAAAATACAACATTTAAAATGTCTGAACTCCCTCTGAAAGTTGACCCCTGCTGCTGCCGGTGTCTTCCTGGAATAGTGGAGCTGTTGTGTCAACAGAAAAGTCCTTCCCGAGCAGCCCTGAGCCAGTTGGTACCGGCTCCAATCCAACCAAGGTAAAAATCAGGATACATTGTGGGCAATGAGCCCAAATTGCTGAACTACAGGTCCCTGTCACTTTAAAGAGTGGGCTGGTGCGATTATGATCAGAGGCTCCTTCTGAGCACATTTCGCACCACCACAACTTCCAGATGCTGGTGTTAGTGTGTGCATGTACCGGCAGTTGCAGTGCTGTTCAGACCCTCAATAGCAGTGAAAGTCTCAGTGTTCGCCGCCATTGGGACTGTAAAATCCAGGCCAATATCTCACAGCCCTGTTAGATTTGCTCTCCCTCTGTACAAAATCAAACTCCACACAGTGTCTTTCACTCACTCCTGTTTCCAGCCCTGATGGTGCAGAAATCCCCTCTCAAAGGTACACAATCCAGTTGATTTCTGATCAAATATCTCCTTCCTCATTCAATAGAGGAAACAGAGACATGAACAGGAGTCAGGTGCAAGAAAGATTCACCAACAGAGCAAAGAAAGGCACCAACAAAAGTCACACCTACGTTCCAAATCATTTCACAGGAATATTCTTTCACTTGTTTTGTAAGATGACTGCAATAAATCTGAAAATGAGCACCATGGGGTTTGTGTTCACTCGTCACTTGTTCTCCTGTGTTTGTCTGTCAGGTTTGTAATTCAATTTGTATTGGATATTGAAGAGAATCCCTTTTCAAGATGATTGCACATTGTATTGTGTTTAAAGCAACCAACTTGTAAAATGGCAGATAATGAATGTTTCAATACCTGTGTGACCAGATTCTTCCAATGCTTTTCAACAGCTAGATTGATGATGCTTGTCATCTGTATCCTGTGGCGAATGGGAGAGGAGAATAAAAACATGGTGCATGAACAGGACAGACTGTGTAAAATGGGAGCACAGAAATACTGCCACCTCATTGAAAGTTAATGAGATTTATTCGAAGTCAGACACCTGTCCACAATGAACAAGTGAATACATTAATTGTCCACTTTCAATCTAAATGGGACTGAGGTTCCAACAGAGAAGTTTTCTGGAAAATACCTGCTGCAGTTTTAAAATTGATGAACTGGAACATCTTATACTAACTTTCAAATAACTGTAGTGATTGTATAGTTCTCATAGTGGAGAGAAGGAGTTGTTCATAAATAGAAGCAGAAAGACACATTTGTGGATTGGTGAATGAGCTTTATCTTTCTGAAATGTATTTGCCCTTTGGTTGCAGGTCACTGGAAATTCTTTTATACATTTCAATTGCAGCAGCAGCAGTTAGCAGCAAAATGTCTGATTAATCAGAGTAGTGGGTCTGGGAAACACTTAAACAGCCGAGACCCTGTAAAACAGAACTCCAAGTAATAGTTTAAATAAGGCACTGAACTGACAGAGCGGTAAAGGCCTGCTCAGGTCAGGAAAAAAACCCGACACGAACCTGACAGAACCACATTGGACCCGAGCCCGACCCGGCCCGAGTATCTCCATTTATTCCCACGCCCAAACTAACCCGAGCCTTACCCGACCACCGGAATGTTCACTTTACCTACCTCCCGATTCCGAATCTACAGGAAGCTGCAGCATGAGCGCAATGACATCATAGAGATGCTCACTTGCTCACTGAGCAGACTCAGAGTTTCCCTCCTTGACGTCCCATACTCCCAGCTGAGGTTGGCTTTTCAAGTTGACACTTATTAAACTCAACTTCCCAGCAGTGCAAAATTTAATACTCACTGTGTGTGTCACACCCGGACCTAGCCTAACCTGGACCCAGCCTGACCTGAACCTGACCCAACCTGATCCGAACCTGAAAGCCCGGAAGAGCGACCCGACACGACCCGAACCCGACACAGGTCGTCGGGTCCCTTCGAGTTCAGGTCGGGCAGCAGGCCTTTCCAGAGCGGAGGTCAGATGAGGATTGAATTGCTTTCAATCACTGAATCTAAACAAGAAGTAAATCTGTCAGGAATGGAAGACTTAGCTTTATCTGTGAGCTTGTGGCGCAACGGTAGCGCGTCTGATTCTAGATCAGAAGATTGTGTGTTCAAATCACATCAGGCTCAGTTATGTTTTACAGCAGCTCAAGTTCCTGGATTTTATCTCAGAAGAAAGTTCGTTCTTTTGGAATGTTCAGTGAATGTTTGAATTTCAATATCAACTTTAATAGATTAAAGTCCTGATTTCTGGTTCCGTTCCATTTCCATGCTCAGTTCTTATTTCACACTGTTTTATATCAGAACAATGTTTCAGGGATGTGATGTGTCCACTGTTTGTGCAATCGCTCTGTCACCCAGCGTGAGAAATAAAACACAAACCGCCCAGCGTGCGGCTCAAACCCATACCTGGCTCTGTCTATAGGCCACTTAGTTCAGTTGGTTAGGACGCAGTGTTGATAACAACAAGGCTGTGGATTTGATCCCCATGTGCGCTGTCACATGGTCAGTCATTAATCTGACACATTTTTGTAACACTTAAAATCCAACTTTTAGATGCAAACAAGTTTACATAAAATGTCAGAGGAAACTTATTTTGAATAACATCCATTGTATCTTTGTCACTGGTCTGGAGTAACACAGAATTCTTTCCAATTATCTTCCGTTTGCTGATAAACGTTGAACTCGTGGCCTGTTCTCGTTAATGGTCACGAGCAGCAAAAACAGACAGAGTGAGTCTGACCCCCCAGAGATGTGGAAAAGGCTTCAGTTTGGGACAAATGCAGCAAATCAAATGTTCACCCTGCCCCGAGAGAGTCAAAAACTGGGGGAAAGGACACAAGGAGATAGAGAATAAGCTAAAGCAGACAATGTAAATATCTCCCATCCTTGATATCTCTCTATTCCAATCCAACCTTCAGAGTTGGGTAAATAATTTCAGTGTAAATTGTGCAATTCGAGAGTCAAAACTAAATGGCGATGCAGAATAAAGGAGAACTGCCAAAACCCCAGATTGAACCAGGGATCTTCAGTCGAACACTCTCCCAACTGAGCTATTTCAGTCTCACAGGCTTGGGATGATAAGTGGCATGTAACATTCGCACCACACAAGTGCCAGGCAATGACCATCTCCAACAAGAGAGAATCTAACCATCTCCACTTGACATTCAATAACATTACAATCACTGAATCCCCCACTATCAACATCATGGGGGTTACAATGGGAAGCCATACAAATAACGTGACTAGAAGAGCAGGTCAGAGGCTTGGAATCCTGAGGTGAGTAATTACAGTGCAGCTGTTGGCTCCACCCCAGGGGCTGAATTTGTTCTGTAAACTATGAAGCAGCTTCTCTCAAATCCCAGGTTTATGATTAAATCCTCTTACAAAAGCCCCAAAGTGTGATATATTCCTCTCACTCATCCATGACTCCTGACTCCCCAAAGGCTGTCCACCATCTGCAATTCACAAGTCAAGAGTGTGATGGAATACTCTCCACTTGCCTGGATGGGTGCAATTCCAACTCAAGAATCTCAACATGATCCAGGACAAAGCAGCCCGCATGATTGGCACCCCATCTACAAACATTCACTCCCTCCACCATCGACGCACAGTGGCAGTCGTGTGTACCGTCTACAAGATGCACTGCAGCAATGCACCAAGACTCCTTCGACAGCACCTTCCAAACCAGCGACCTTTACCACCTGGAAGGGCAAAGGCAGAAAATGCAGGGGATACCACCACCTGCAAGTACCCCTCCAAGCCACACATCATCCTGACTTGGAACTATATCGCCGTTCCTTCACTGTCGCTGGATCAAAATCCTGGAACTCCCTTCCTCACAGCACTGTGGGTGTACCTACCCCACATGGACCGCAGTGGTTCAAGAAGGCAGCTCACCACCACCTTTTCAAGGGCAATTAAGGATGGGCGGTCAATGCTGGCCTAGCCAGCAACGCCCACATCGCATGAATGAATGAATAAAAAAGTGAAGTATCCCTTGTGTCATTGTTTTGGTAGAAAATATAACCCTGATGGAATTTCCCCTCCCAATCACACCTCACTTCACAGAACAAAGAAAATGGAGAAAATTTATGGCACAGACTGAGACCATTTAGCAATCGTGTCTGTGCCAGCTGAAAAAGAGCGATCCAGCCCAATCCCACTTTCCAGGTCTTGGGAATGGGATCCGAACGGATCTCAGAGCTCACATTATGTGAATGTTCTATTGAAGTATTGGTCAGCTGATATACCAGGGGAGATTCACACTGTTAGACACGGTGTGAAATACATTCAAGTATTTATAAAACATTACAACATGTGAGGAATATTCCCCATTGCTTTCTCAGCACTGATGGATTGTGAAGTGGGAGACAGCCAGAAGTCCCATTGGTCCACACTGACCCTGAGCTGAGAATGAAATGAGACAAAGTTCAGACTTCAGCAGCGAGATGCTGCAGAGAGGTAAGAGTCCTGAATCAAGGAGAGACTTTCTCATCCTGCTGTTGAATCTCATTTCAAACACTCCTTGAACTCTCTGCCGAGGAATTCAGAGATGGAGAATGCCTGTAAAATCAGCCTAGAAAGGAAATGAAAGACACCCACCGTGGGGCTCAAATCCAAAAACTTGAGATTCAGAGATTCATGCTTTCATTGACTGAGCTCACCATGCCTGAGACAGTGTCCCTGTCCTGTCTGTTATTGGACAGTGCAGCTGTTGGCTCCATCCCAGGGGCTGAATTTGTTCTGTAAACCATGAACCAGCTTCCTCTCAAATCCCAGGTTTATCAATAAATCCTCTTACAAAAGCCCCAAAGTGTGATATATTCCTCTCACTCACCAAGAATAAAAGTTACATCTTTTGCTCCTTTTACCTTCCAAACATTAACTTCTATTTTGCTCAGCATTTATTTCTCTCTCCTTTTTATGTTGTGCATTTCCTAATAAACATTTCATTTCAATTATTTATGAGGGATGAAATGAACAGAAGAGATTTTCTGCAATGGTACCTGGGGTGTGGGACAGAGTGAGTGGTTCGGATCTGGAATACACTGCCTGAGAGTGTGCTGGAGGCAGATTCAATCGTGGTTTTCAAAAGGGAATTGGATAAACACCTGAATAGAGAAAATTTGCAGGGTTACAATGAAAGGGCAGAGGAGTGGAATTAGCTGATTTGCTCTTGCAAAGAGCTGTCATGGACATGATGGACTGAATGGTCTCCTTCTGTACTGTAACCATTTGATTCCTTGATTCTAACTCTGTCAAAGTTGTTCTGAACTTGCTCTGCTCCAAGGAGAACAACCCCAGCTTTTCCAGTCTCTGCACATAACTGAGGTTATGAGGAACCATGGGGAACCCACTGTAAACCTTCCTCCAGACAGAAATACAACTGTTCACCACCATACTGTGACCCAGCTGTTCACATGATTTGGATGTGGGGACCAAATGTAGTATTTCCAAGTTTGCAGATGACACAAAACTAGGTGGGAATGTGTGTGGTGAGGAAGATGCAAAGCGGCTTCAAGGGGATTTGGACAGACTTAGTGAGTGGACAAGAAAGTGGCACATGGAATATAATGTGAAAAGATGTGAGGTTGTCCACTTTGGTAGGAGAAACAGATGTGCGGATTATTTCTTAAATGGTAAGAGATTAGAAAGTGTAGATGGACAAAGGGGCCTGGGTGTCCTTGTCAGTAAGTGACTGAAAGCTAACATGCAGGTGCAACAAGCAATTAGGAAGGCGAATGACATGTTAGACTCTATCGCAAGAGGATTTGAGTACAGGAGTAGTGAAGTCTTGCTTCAATTGTATATAACCTTGGTTGGACTGCACTTTGGAATACTGTGTGCAGTTTTGGTCCCCTTACCTTAGGAAGAATATCATTGCCATCGAGGGAGTACAACGAAGGTTCACCAGACTTGTTCCCGGGGTGGCGGGACTGTCCTATGAAGAGATTTTGGGGAAACTGGGCCTGTATTCTCTAGAGTTTCGAAGAATGAGAGGTGATCAAATTGAAACTGACCATGTATTTAAAGGGATAGACAGGTAGATGAAGCTATTTCCTCCGGTTGAGGAATCTAGAACCAGGGGACACAATTTCAACATGAGGGGAAAGTCACTTAGGACAAAGATGAGGAGAAATTTCTTTACTCAGAGGGTTGTGAATCTTTGGAATTCTCTACCCCAGAGGGCTGTGGAAGCTCAGTCATTGAGTATGTTTAAAGCAGAGATTGACAGATTTCTAAATACAAATGACATAGGGGATATGGAGATAGTGTGGGAAAAAGGCATTGAAGTGGACGATCAGTCATCATCATATTGAATGGCGGGGTCGGCTCAATGGGCTGAATGGCCTACTCCTGCTCCTATGTTCCTATCAGTCTGTAAACTTCATATCCATGCTGTCATTGTCCCTTTTATTCCATGGGCTTCAGTTTTACTGGCAGTCCAGTATGTGACATCATCAAGAAGGTTTTCAATAAGTTAACTAAGGAGAAATTGTTTCCAGTGGCAAAAGGGTCAGTAACCAGAGGATGTATTTATCAGGTGATTGAGAAAAGAACCAGAGGCGAAATGAGGAATGATTTTTTTATACGGTGATGTGTTGTGATCTGGAATGCACTGTCTGATCAGGACTTGAAAGCAGATTCAGTAGTAACTTTGAAAAGCAATAGGGATAAATACTGGAAGGAAAATGTACAGATTACAGGAAAAAGCTGAGCATCAGAACTAATTGGATAGCACAACCAAAGAGACAGCATTGACACAATGGACCAAATGGTCTCCTTCTTTGGGTATCATTCTTTGGTTTTATGAACATAATGTTGGTACAATTGCTTGAGTTGGAAGGGAAGTGAACCCAGATTCCGGGTATTCTAAACACCAGATCCAAACCAACTGAACAAGCCTGTTGTTTAATCTCTGTTTTTCACACCAGCTTCTCCTCGCTCTTTCTGTGTTTCCAGCCTGGTCTGTTCCTCTGACCTTCATTCCTGACACTCTATTGAGAATGGCCAACTCACTGCACCTCTCACTCACACCGTCACTCCACCCCTTCACCCACTTCCAAACCTCTCTGTTGAACAGCACCTCACATCTGCTCCTCTGCTCCGTTAATGTAACAGGAAAACATTTTCAAACAGACATTTCCAGATCGTGAACGTTCCAGTAAGACAAGGTAAAAATCAGATTCATTCACTTTAAACACAGAGAGAGCAGCTCTCCCTGTTCAGTCTAAGGAGCAGATGTAGTTTCACTCCCATTAGTCTTAGAGACATGGGCCAGAATTTTTAGGGACCGTTGGAGACGGGAATGGAGGCTGGGGAGGGGGAGGGGGGTGTGTAAAATAGGTATGGAAGACGTCGGACCGGATTTTTCTGTCGGCGGCTGACATGGAGGGCAGACTTCGCACATCCACACGGCAAGAAGGCATTTAAAGTATTTATGAGTCCAATTGTCAGCAATTTTATTCACTGGGTTCAATTGAAATAATAGTGCACGGGAACCACGGGGCTTCAGAGCCTAGCCTGGTTAAAGGAGGTGACTGGGATGTGGGAGCTGAGTGTTGGCTTCACTGGGAAGCTATCGAGTGAGGCAGCGTAACTTGGCAGCAAGGGTGGAGGGGGAAAGGGCATCGGGAAACACTGTCAGGAGTGGGGGCCAATGTGCCAGCTCTGCAGAGGGAACAACACCAGGGTGCCATTGGGGCAGTGCCACTTCATTGAGGGTGACAAGTGAGGTAAATGTGGCTGGGTGTTGTTTACTGTAAAGGCCTTGCACTCAGGGAGGGGCAACCTGTCATGGCCCTCATTCACCCTGGATTCGAGGCTCCCATTGAAGAGGAGGAGGACTAGAGAGGGAGGGAGGGAGGTGCAGGCACCAGCAGGGACACCACAGCAGCTTGGGGGCCCACAGGAGGGCCAGCCTCGAACAGGAGGCTGGAGAAGGAGGCAGAGGAACACGTCAGCCGAGGTTCAACGACCTGCAGATGTCCGAGTGCCAGTGTTTCCACAGACTGCGCCTCTCCACGGAGGTTGTCACTGATCTCTCTGCCATGATGGGACTTGGTGGGCACCTGATGCCAGTGTCACTGAAGGTCACCGTGCCACTGAATGTCTACACCAGCAGATCATTGCGGGGATCCACTGGAGATATGTGTGGAATCTCACAGTCTGTGGTGAATCAGTGCATCAAGGAGGTCACCAATCTCCTGTTCAGGAGGGCCGGTGACGATGTGCACATTGATCCAAACAGTCAAGCTGAAAGGGCTATAGGATTCGTGGCCATTGCTGGATTCCCCCAGGTGTAGGATGCCATTGACTGCACCCATGTGACCATCAAGGCTCCCGCAGACCAGCCAGCAGCCTTCACCAGGAAGGGCTTCCACTTGCTCAGTGTGTAACTGGTCTGTGACCATCACAAATGCATCCTACAGGTGTGTGCACAAATCCCGGGAAGCAGTCACAACGCCTGCATACCAAGGCAGTCGCAGGTACCAGAACTTTTCCGTGGCCCCATGCGCTTTCTGAGATGGATCCTTGGAGACAAGGGCAACCCAGTGAGAACATGAGTACTGACGCCTGTGAGGAACCCACACAAGAATGCAGAGGAGAAGTACAACACCTGCCACGGGTCAACCCGAGCGACCAACGAAGAGGCCATTGGTCTCCTGAAGATGAGATTCAGGCACTTAGATTGTTCCTGTGGAGCCCTTCAGTATGTCCCGGCGAGGGTCTCGCATATCGTGGTGTTTTGCTGTGCACTGCACAATCTGGCATTACAGAGGGGTGAGGTGTTGACTCGTGAGGATATCATGGAGCGTGATGGCTCCTCTGATGATGAGGATGTGGAGGAGGATGCTGCTCAGGCAGTGCCAGATGAAGGACCTCAGGCACAGCAGGAAAGCCACCATGAGATACACACAAGGGAGACACGAGACACCCTTATACATTCACGTTTCCTTTGAGCCTTACCACCTTCTGGAACCAAGGCAATAAAGCCTGAGCTTTAAGCAGCCCTGTTGTCACCTCTTTCCTTCCACACTACAGTGCCCAGGTACACATCGCACACTGGCAAGGCTGAAGCTTTGTGAACTCAGGGCTTGGTCCCTCACTTCCAGCCCCTTGGGAGGAAGGGTTTAAATGAAGTCCCAAAGGGCATCAACAATAGGAAGGAGACATAGTGAGAGAACATCATTTCTTTATTCTGTGTGACACCAAACACAACCCTATCCATCTGGAATGTACATTCACCCGTGAACCCCTCAGTGAATCTAGGTGCTCTTCTTAAATCTTTTCCGGGTGCTCCTACGTGGTGCTCCCCCTGCTCTGTCAGCTGAGCTGGAGACAGGCTGCTGACCTTGCTGCTCCATGGCTTGGGATGACATTGGCGACCGTCCTCTGGCTGCCTGAGGCCTGGAGGGCCCTGGCACACTGAGCGCCTCCTGCACAGGTACAGGGACCCCCTCTGTCATCAAGGATGATGGAGGTGCTGGCATCACTGGTGTCACTGGCAGAGGGACTTTGGAATTACTGTCCACACCAGGAGCACCCTGAGAGGAGACCCCAGATGTAGCAGCCAGCTGCTCCTCCCACTTATAAGACACACTTGTACCTCCCTGCTGACCTGAGAGGGATGTGGACCTGGTGAAGAGTTCAGGTGCCTCGTCCCCCCTCTCACCTTGTCACCGCTGGATGGAGCTCATGGACAAAGTGATGGAGTGCAGGTCTGCGCACATCTCCGGCAGCCACTGATTGGTCGGCTGGATCTGGCTCTCCATCAGAGTCACCAATCTCTCAAGGAAGGAAGCCAGACACACCCCCATCAGAGACAGTACAGCATGCAAGGCCTGGATGGACTCCTCCATCATCCGAACTTGGGTACACATAACCTCCGGCAACTCTGCCAGATGTTGCCTGACCTCTCACTGCAGCTGCAGCATTTCCCCTGTTGCTGGTGACACCACAGGCACGTCATCAGCCTGGGGCACAGCATGGGCCTGGCCTCCCACAGACCACCAACTCCCAGTGGCCTCGGCTGTCACAGCCTCCGCCAGCTGCCCGGGCCTGTCTGTGATGTGCTCATCAGTTTGTATGCCAGAATCTAACCGCGAACGGATACCCACCAACATGAGGGGTTCTGTGCTGGTGTAGGGTGCAGGGGAATGAGGTGATGGTGCACCCTCTGAGGCTCCCTCCTCCTCCTCAGACGTGTCCGGCTGTCCCCCAGTCTCTCCAGCTCTTTGCTTTTGTCGTTCATCCGGGCCTGCATGTGAAAACAGGGACATTGAAATGTTAGGGTCTGCCCATCACGACATTCCAACCACCCCTACTGTGCAGCTCCATTGATGCAGTGGTGAACAGATGAGCAGTGTGGCTCCTTTGCAGCGGATGCTCCTTTGTGCCCCAGGAGATGTTCACTCACTCTCTTGGGTAGGTGACCCTGTCTCTCCATCAGCTGTGGAGCAGCTGCTTTGCTGCCCAGCCAGTTCTATGGCCTCCTCCTCCATCGGGATGAGGACATGGAGATAAGGCACTCCACCGCCAGTCTTGACACGCTCTTTCCAATTGTGGGATGTCTTCTCCTGCAGCCACAATGATGAACAAAGTTAGTCTCCCAGCGGGGACAAGCCCAACATCTCTGATGGTGATAGTCCAGCAGTCCATGATGGGGACACACGTATTCCTCCTGCATGTGGCCCCTCTCAAGGGACTGTGTGAGGTTATACAATGACTGACGTGCTCCTCTCACTGAAATGCAGCCAAGCCTCAGGCAGCATGTCCTGCTGCCCTTCCCCAATACACATGACTGGGTGGTCACTCCCTTTCCACCAAACACTCCCTCTCACTCTGCCACATGCAATGTCCAAAGGGTCCAAAGTGTTTTGAGTTGTCGCCTGAGCAACCCGGATCTGGTCATTGACCCAATTCCTGTCCTGGATCCATGTTCTGGGGGTGACCCCACGTCTGCTGACCTCACCGACTATCTCCAGCTAGCTTTGCTTGGTCTGGTGGACAGGTCTCCACCTCCCCTCCCTGGGGAAGAGGATCTTCCACCTTTCTCTTGCCACCTGGAGGCGAACCTGCAGGGAAGCATCGCTAAACCGTGGGACCATGGTCACTGCAGGCTCGCATTCAGCTCCTTACTCAACAGGCAGCAGAGGCAGCAGAACGGGTCCTGGGACAGCAGAGGCAGCAGAACGGATCCTGGGGCAGCAGAGGCAGCAGAATGGGTCCTGGGACAGCAGAGGCAGCAGAACGGGTTCTGGGACAGCAGAGGGCTCTCAGGAAGACACTCCTTTAAACCAGGCAGCAGTGAATGCAGGGCTGGCAGCCCTTTAAATATGGTGCCAGCACCTGCCGTTGTGTCAGATGTCGGTGCCATCGGCACCTCGTTCCCTACCTCTGGTCCTTGTTTACATGGGCCCCACGCCTCCCCTTCATTAATTGGTCGGCTGCTCCATGATCGGGGTCGGTCGGCCACATTTCACTTGTGTGGTGACGACATCCACTCACGGTGTCTCTGCCGAGAGCCGCACCGTTAGTTTAAAATTCAGCCCATGGGGTCAAGAGTGGAAAATCTCCCCTCTGATTCTCTCTACTTAAATTGATGGAGACACCAAATTAAAACTGATGAAACCAGGGATTGTATCCTGGTTCTTCAATCTCAGTGTTCTCCCAACTGAGCTATTCCATCCTCACTGTGAACTCATCTTCATTGGAGACAAATCTAACTCCAGGCGGAATTTCCTCACGCGTTCATTCCTCACTTCAGGGGAATGGGACCCGACCAGATCGCGGAACTCAGATTATGTTAATGTTCTGCTCTTGATATCTTGTGTTTGAGACACTTTTATTCAGGTTCATGGAAAAATTCTTCCATCATCCCTTCTCCCACATTCTCTCTCTCTCATTCATTCTTTATTCCTCACAATCCAGAAAGGGTGAGGAATCAGAGCTCACCTCCAAACCCTCTGCACACAGACCTCTGTCTGTTACCCTGTTTGATCCAAGATCCAAGAGACCAGTCAATAAATTACACTCTTTATAAACACAGAAAGCTGCCTCACAGTGTTGGACACAGAGTTAAATACACTGAAGTCTTTTGAAAAAAGTTCATCTTATGGGTTGTGTAATGATGGAAATATACCTTCTGTAAGTAAATGAAACAGGGAATGGAGCGGTGTGAAACATTTCCAGACCATGTCCAACACGTTTCCACTCAGTGTGAAAACCCACCACGGAAAGAGTGGAACATACAATCATTTGATCACATGATGATTAACATCACTCAGATGCCTGAATCATTGTGTCACTGCAGCTGGCTGCACAGCCAGGAGTTGCACTGAAGGTGACAGCCATGCTTGTGCAACTGTTAAGGTGGCTGCAAGGTTAAGGCAATGGATGGCTAATCCATTGTGTTCTGCACGCATGGGTTTGAATCGCATCCTTGTTGTTAGTTTGTGAGCTGTTCAGTGCATTGTTTCCAATGGGGGACTTTTTGCATAAAGTCAGCCTGGCAACCTGTTCTTGTCAATTTCCAGATGGTGATTCCAGAATTGTTTATACTTTATTAAAATTGAGACAGACAATTGGGATTCTTCACCCAAATTGGACTGGAATGAAGATCAAATTGGGATCACGAAACGGAGCAAGATTTTCCATCCCTCCCATCCTTCCATCTTTACTTTCTGTGGATTTACACCAAGTGAAAGACTAATGGGAAAAGCAAACGGCGAGGGAGCAGAAGCAGAACATTATCCTTTGGCAAGAAATTTATTTTCAAATCTTCTTGATAGATTTAGTGAATGAGCAATGCTTTGACAGATGAAGTTTAAAATGTGGGGTCATGTAGTACCGACGAAAGATAGATCAGAGTGTTTTTTTGTAAGAGGTGAGATGTTAGAAACTGTGGAGGAGCCGAGACCCGAATACAGAATTACTAAAAGCTAGTGGACTGGCAGAAAAATAATGTGAAAAGCGAACGGAATATGAAGTTTGGAACTCATGTTGCAGTTATATAAAGTTCTGTGCTCCTGAAGCGAATGTCCAAGCCCTGATTGTGGGGAATCTGTGGAGAGTGATTTGTTTTTTATTCATTCTTGGATGTGAGTATCGCTGATAAGGCTAGCATTTATTACCCATCCCTAATTGCCCTTGAGAATGTAGTGGTGAGCTGCCGTCTTGAACTGCTGCAGTCCATGTGGTGCAGGAACACCCACACTGCCGTTGGGGAGGGAGTTCCAGGATTGTTACCCAACAACAGTGAAGAAATGGCGATATAGTTCCAAGTCAGGATGGTGAGTGACTTGGAGGGGAACCTGCAGATGGCGAGTTCCCATGCATCTGCTGCCCTTGTCCTTCGAGGTGGTAGAGTTTAAGGGTTTGAAAGGTGCTGTTGAAGGATACTTGACGAGTTACTGCAGTGCATATAGAGATGGTACATACTGCAGCCACTGTGTACTGGTGGTGGAGAGAGTGAATGTTTAAGGTGGTGGGTTAGGTGGCGATCAAGTGGGCTGCTTTGTCCTGGATGGAATTGAGCTGCTTGAGTGTTGTTGAGTGGGATGTATTCCATCCCACTCCTCACTTGTGCCTTGCAGATGGTGGACAGGTTTCGATGTATCAGGAGGTGAGATGCTTGCTGCAGAATTCCTAACCTCTGACCTGCACTTATAGCCGCAGCATAGATGTGACTGGTCCCGTTTAGTTTCTGGTCAATGGTAACCCCCAACATATTGATGGTGGGGGATTCAATGATGATAATGCTTCTGAAAAGCAAAAGGTAGATTTTTTTCTCTCTCTCATTGGAGATGTTCACTGCTTGGCACTTGTGTGTCCAGAAGGTTGCTTGTCGCTTATCAGCTCAAGCCTGAATATTGTTCAGGTCTTGCTGCTTGTAGGCACAGACTGCTTCATCGGAGGAGTTGTGAATCATCACCTAACATTCCCACTTCTGACTTATTTTGAAGAGAAAGTCGTCAATGAAACAGCTGAGTTTGTTTAGGTCTACGACACTACCCTGAGAAACTACTGAAGCAATGTCCTGGGATGAGATGATTGGCCTCCACTAACCACAACCATCTTGTTTTGTGCGAGGTACCACTCCAGCAAGTGGAGAGTTTTCCCCCTGATTCCCATTGACTTCAATTTTGCTAGGGATCCTTGATGCCACACTCACTCAAGGGCAATCACTCTCACCTCTCCTCTGGAATTCCACTCTTTCGTCTCTGTTTGGACCAAGCTGCAATGAGATCATAAGAACAGAAGATCAGAAGAACTAGTAGCAGGAGTAGGCCATTTGGCCCCTCGAGCTTGCTCCGCCATTCAATAGGATCATGGCTGACCTGATCATGACCTCAACTCCACTTTCCTGCCTGCCCACATAACCCTTGGCTCTCTTGTAGATACAAATCTTGAAGACATTCAATGACCAAGCCTCCACTGCTCTCTGCGGTAGAGAATTCCAAGGACTAATGACCCTCTGTGGAAGAAATTCCTTCTTAAATGAAAAACCCCTAAATCTGGAACTGTGTCCCCTAGTTCTAGATTCCACCACGAGAGGAAACATCCTCTCAGCATCTACCCTGTCAAGCCCCCTCAGAATCTTATATGTCTCAATACGTTCTCCTTTCATTTTTCTCAACTCCAATGAGTATCGGTCCAACCTGCTCAACTTTCCTCATACGACAACCCCTTCATCACTGGAATAAATCTAGTGAACCTTCTCTGAACTGCCTCCAATGCAAGTATATCCCTCCTTAAATAAGGAAACCAAAACTGTACCCAGTACTCTAGGTGTGGTTTCACCAGCACCATGTACATTTGTAGCAACACTTCTCTACTTTATTCTCCATCCCCCTTGCAATAAAGGGTAACATTCCATTTACCTTCCTAATTATTTTCTGTACCTGCATGGTAACTTTTTGTGATTCATGTACGAGGACACCCAGATCCTTCTGCACCGCAGCATTCTGTAATCTCTCACAATTTAAATAATATTTTCCTGTTCTATTCTTCCTACCAAAGTGGATAACCTCACATTTTCCCACATTATACTCTATCTGCCAAATTATTTCCTGGAGCTGAGAGACCCTGGCAGAATCTAAACTGAGCATCGATGAGCAGATTATTGTTAAGTGTGTGGTGCTTGATAGCACTGTTGGTGACATCTTCCATCACTTTGCTGATGATTAATAGTAGACTGATGGGGCGGCAATTGGTCAGATTGCATTTGTCCTGCTTTTTTACAGACAGGGCACACCTGGGCAATTTTCCACATTGTTGAGTAGACGCCTGTGTTGTAGCTCGACTGGAACAGCTTGGCTGAGAGCACAGCTAGTTCTGGAGCACAAGTCTTCAGTACTAGAGCCGGGATGTTGTTAGGGCCCATAGTCTTTGCTGTATCGAGTGCCTTCAGCTGTTACTTGCTATCATGTGGAGTGAAGCGAATTGGCTGAAAGCTGGAAGCTGTGATGCTGGGGACCTCAAGAGGCCGAGGTGAATCATCCACTGAGCAATTTCTGACTGAAGATGGTTTCAAATGCTTCAGCTTCATCTTTTGCACTGACGTGCTCGGCTCCACCAACATTGAGGATAGGGATGTTTTTGGAGCCTCCTCATCTGTTTCGTTATTTAATTGTCCTCCACCTTTCATGACTGGATACCTAGTTTCTCAGGGCAGTGCCCTAGGCCCAACCATCCTCAGCTGTTTCATTGATGGCTTTCTCTTCAACATAAGTCAGAAGTGGGAATGTTCGCTGATGATTCACAACTCCTCAGATACTGAAGCAGTCTGTGCCTGCAAGCAGCAAGACCTGAACAACATTCAGGCTTGAGCTGATAAGTGACAAGCAACATTCTTTGATCTGATCCTGAGGGAGATATCAGTGCGTGGAGCGGTGGGATGCATGGAGAGTGATTCTGAAGAGGATGTCTGAGCCTGGAGGGCAGAATCTGTGGAGAGTGGTCCTCAAAGGATGTCTGTGCCTGGAGTGTTAGGATCTCCGAAGAGGGTCTCCGAGCCCATAGTGCTGGGATCTATGGAGAGTGATCCTGAAGTGGGTGTCCGAACCTGGAATGGCGGGATCTGTGGAGAGTGATCCTGAAGCGGGTATCTGAGCCTGGAATGGCGGGATCTGTGGAGAGTGATCCTGATGAGTGTGTGTAAACCTGGAATGGAAACTTTCTGTGGAGGTACAGGAAGAGGCCATTCATTCCCAGCATTTTATAAAGGTTTAGCATAACTTATATGCTTTTACTCTATGCCTCTCGTAACAAAGCCAAGTGTCCTGTTTGCTCTTAGTTACCTTTTCAATCCTTCTAACATTGGTGTACATTGTCTCTCTGCTCCTGCACCCACTTTAGAATTGTAATGTTTCATTTATATGGCCTCTCCTCATACTTCCTTCCAAATTGTACCACTTCACACTTCTCTGTGCAAAATTTCATCTGTTATGTGAAAGCCGATTTTACCAGTTTTTTTTAAGTTCCCCTGAAGTGTGTTACTATCACTGGCATAGGACAAAATTCCTGAGCATTCTTTGATGCTATCTCCATAGACAGAGCAATCTTATACGCGAGCTCAAATGTAGGATTTTGTGTGTTTAGTATCTTATTTCACCCACCAATAGAAGCACAAATATGTCACGTAAATCTTGTTCACTGCAGTCCCTGCTGCTGTTTGCTGCCTATATTTACAGACTTTTATCTCAACCTCGTCACCATGTTCTCTAATATATTCAGGGGGCATCAGCAGAGAAAATGTTCAATAAGCATGGCAAGTGAAAGGAAGTGTTTATTTACGCCATTATGTCATGAATATAATATACAAATACATTACATGTGTGAATCATCAAGATGTGTCTGAATAAATGGAACCCCGTTACAATAAACACTGTCACCTTTCAATGTTTAGCAGACAGGTTTGACGGCTTGATGTGTGTGATTCCCTCATTAATGTGTTTGCACAAAGTTCGGGGAAAGACGGAGATATGAATAATTTATAGGGAAATTTTTTAAGCATATCTCCACATCTCTCACTCACAAAGATCTGCAAACACATGGATTCAGAAAGAACCTGAATACAAAAGCACCTAAAATAAACACAGCCAGAGAGTCTTACAATAACCTGTAGCTCAGGGAAAGTACATGCTGTTATGGAAGTGATTCTGTTTCTTCTGTTAAAATATTTTTTGAAGAAGTCATAATCAAACGGAATAAATGTAGGACCAGTTCTTTTTCAAGAGAGCACCAAAAGAGCCAATTTGGCAACTATGTTTACTGTTTGTCACATAATTCAAGTTAAATATAGAACAGAAACCATGGTAACAGTCATTCGCGCCCCTTGATTGGACAAGCTCGGCAGCAGCAGCGTACACCTAAGACAGCAGAAAACTCACAAGCTTTTGGTTGTAGAGTCAGTGTGTTTTACCTGCTGGAGTGAGCAGCTGATAAAGTTAGCCTGAAGAAGTGTCAAGGAAGGAGAGAAGACCACAACCCAGCTTGTTTTCCAGAAAATCTTTAAAAGACCCTGAGAAGTCCACTGAGTTAATTCATCTTATCGCATGTCTTTGAAGAATGCCTGCTAAAATTAATTCTCAATGCCGTCTGAAAAGAACTGTTCTAAAATACCCTAGTGACCTGTCTACCAATACTCAGAAGTTAGACTGTATTCCAATTTTGGAGCAACGTGTCTCATCTGATGTTTTCTTCAAAAATGAGCAAGTAAACAGCCCAAGAGGTTTTTTTTTTGTGTTTGTGACATGTTGGAGAAATGTTCTTAGCTTTGCTAATTATTACTTAACTTTGTAGAAGCAGAAAAGCAGGAGACAGCTTGCAGCTAATCTAACCACAACCAACGGTCATAAAATGTAGACAGAGCAGCTAACCACAATCAGACGTTACGGCCAGATATGGTGTCTGAAGTGGGCATTGAATTAAGGAACTAGCTTGTTATTGTTGAAACTGATGTTTTGCTGACCTCGGACCCTGCATGGTGCACCGTTACGTAGGCAGTCTTGTGGGTGCTTATCTAATTGTGAAACTGTTAGCTCTGCCTCTTTTATACTATATAAGTCCACGGCGATCTGTAGCTTTTTGGGAGTAGCACTGGACCGCCTTTAGGTAAGGTGTTATATCCCATGATATCATGCAATAAAGTGTTAGTTCTCAACGTCTGAGTCCGGAGAATTTGTTCAACAATTGGGCACAATCTGGATTTTCTCCAACAGTTTGGCGTAGTTGGCAGGATCCCTGAGTTCACGGGATCCAAAAGAACCTAGTGAAAAAATAATCAACAGGATCAGGGGTAAGTCAACCTTTCTGCAACCCTGATATCCCAATCACCCAGCCTGAGCCGGAATTAAGAGGACAATTGGGTCCCACGTGAAGGCCAGGAATTAAATGGGCGAAGGGAACAAAGGGGTCAAGGAAGAATTGGCTGAAACCTGATCAGAAAAGGTCTAAAATTGAGTAAGTTAAGCTCACACATGGGAAGTGAGTAATTCTGCGAAGGGAAGTTGAAAAATAGATAAGTGGAAAATGCAGTAAATTTAGGAATCAGGCATAGTCGGCTGGGGCTAATACCTGATCCCATTGAGTATACGAAGTTAACTCTCACACATGGGAAGTGAGTAAAATACGGTGACAAGATATGGGACAGAGATGACTGGGGCTGTAACTAAATTACCAAATTGACCCAACAGGCACATTTTCGGGGCTCCTGAGTACACCCGCTGATCAGGCCCTGGAGAAAGATGCGGGTGACAAGAGTTGGAGAACGAAAATACCATTGACCTGAAGAGACAGGGATGAGCCGGTTAGCTGACCTTGAGAATTTAATATTAACTGCGCCTGTTTGTCTCCTTGTGTGTGGTTTTGTCTTTTGTTTGTGTTAATGTTGTTTATTCCATAGAAATTAACTCATAAAATTAGAAGGTTTTGAGAAAGTAGAAGTAAGAGTGGACTCAATGGCTTCCAAGAAGGAAGGGTTGCCCCCAGGGACGAGTAATCCATGTCCTCTGGAGAAAGGCGACCCACGTCCGTTTCCCCCCTCGAAGAAGACGCAGAAGCGCCACGGTAAATATATGTTTTAAAGATAGGTATGTTTTAGAGTAAAACAAGTAACTGTGTCTTTGATGCGACTGTGAGAATGTAGGAAGCTTCCGCGAATGAATTGAATATCTGGATTTTACAGTTTGTGTTCTGCAGAACTGACTGTCGTTAACTCTTTGTTGTCTGGCTTTACTGTTAAAAGCATGAGTCTGTTAAGTTGTTTGGAATTGAATGAGTGTGAAAAGTGATTGTTGAGTGTGTTCATTTCGATTTAGGATTGTGCACCCAGGAATGGGATATAAAATTGAATTATATTTTAAGTTAAAGTTTTATTTTTAGTTGTTTTTGCAACTGTGAAAAGGCAATGAACAATTTTCTGAGGGCTAAGCTTCAGCCTTGAAGGTCTGAAGATGTCCGGCAGAAATCTAATTTGGGGTTTGGAACATTGTTTTAATTGGAAACTTTGCTATTGTTTTATTTTACAGTCTAAATTTGAAGACATGTTTTATTGACTGTTATATTGTTTTAAGGGAGAGATAAATAAACAAAGGAGAGAGAGGAAAGATTCTGTCTGTTTAAAAAGCTGGTGTTAAATTTTTTGTAGTAAGAATGTTAAATAACTTTTTCTTTAGTTTTTGGTTTTATTACAGGCTGGCACCTGAAGAAAGAGCAAGAAAAATGACGTAATTTACCTATCTTTTAAAATAAGCACGTGCTATTCTGTTCTGTTGTGTGTAGTTAATAAGTATTATAAGTTAATAAGTCTGAATTGAATTAATACTGTTAAGGTTAATTGACCTGTTTAAGTTGAAGAACTGGAAATTTCATTTGTTGCAACAATGAACTTTCAAGTTTATTATGTCATGTTTTGGAGGAGTCTTAAGTTCCGGACGTGGGACTCACTCATATAACATCGGCAGTTTTGATTTTTTTAAAAAATATTTATTGCAGTGAATTGGAATTTGGAAACAATTGGAGTTTAATCTAAAAATGCTGTCTTTCCTGATGGAGATGCTTTCCTTTGAAGTTGAAAATGTTGCACATGATTTTGTTGTTTATAAACCCTAAGGATACCAAAAGGATTGAAAAAAATTTAAAATGGATAGTTCTTTTTGATCAAAATTTTTTTTTCGTAAAGTGACGTAGCTGAGAATGTTTTGCTCCGCCCCCTTGGAGACAAACAAAGAACTTAACCCGCTGCAGCTTTTTGCATTGCTGAGAGTCAAATTTATACATATTGGACATAGCCAAATTTTACATTTCTAAGTTGCCAGATAGAATTGGACAAATTAACCCATTGGGCTCAGGGGCAGAAGCACAATGGATTATTTTTAAGCAGGTGACGGCAGGTTCCAAGGCCACATGAGAACTGATGCCACAACAAGAGATCCAGCAGCTTTGAGAATTTAAAACTTAATTGCAGACATTAAATATCACAGCATCTTTATCAATGAGACAAAATGCTTGAGAAGGAAAGATAGTTGCAAGCATTTCTGTCCTTAACGTACAAAAAGCACAACCAAGTCTGGGCATAAGAAATTGGAATCAATAAACAAAATTTAATTGATATGAGTGGTTATTTAAAGCACTCAAAGGGAAATCTATCTGATATTTAAGAGGACAATCAAAGTTTTAGAAAATAACAAAATCAGTGGTTGAACATTAGTAATGGGTTCTGGTCCATACAGTTTGCACAAGAGTGTCAATATAAATTTGCATTTACGTTCAAGGGACAACAGTACATCTGGACATGTCTCTCCCAGGGATTTTATAATAATCCATCGATATTCCACCTTCCTTCAGAAGGTCAGAGTGAAAGTTAGGCTGAAAATGGCACCGCTAATGAAGGAAAAGGTTTCTTATTTGGGAATAGTAATAACACAGGGAAAGCATGAGACAGAGCAAAAGTGAGTGCAGCCAATCCTCGAACTCCCCCTAGCGCAAGATATTAAAGCTCGAAGGTAAAAAAAGGACAGTTCCTATTTCAGGTTGTGAGATTAAACAGACAAGAAGCACCAACCCCCATGGTTAACCCCACATCCGAATTACCGACGAGTAAGGTTACGACCCAACAGCCACAAGTGACTGGTCTCCCTTGCCTTGCATTGACTACAGGACCAAAAAATGGACTTGCGATAATAATAAATGAATATAATTGTATATGATATTGTAAAGCTTGAGTTGGTACCGGTAATATTGATTTTCTCAGATATCCAGCTACCTGACTGGTGCCCTGAGAAGACCCAAGAGTTGTACAAGATATTACTGTGACAATTGTTGAGACAGGAATTTGGTAATGAGAAAATGATAAAAAGATTACATAAAATACAATGATGTGTTACCCTATGTTATGGAAATTGGAAAAGAGGTAATTGGTAAGGGCGGCACAGTGACGCATGGGTTAGCACCGCCGCCTCACAGCTCCAGCGACCCGGGTTCAATTCTGGGTACTGCCTGTGTGGAGTTTGCAAGTTCTCCCTGTGTCTGTGTGGGTTTCCTCCCACATGCCAAAGACTTGCAGGTTGATGGGTAAATTGGCCATTATAAATTGCCCCGAGTATTGGTAGGTGGTAGGGAAATATAGGGACTGGTGGGGAGGTGGTAGGAACATGGGATTAGTGCAAGATTAGTATAAATGGGTGGTTGATGGTCGGCACAGACTCGGTGGGCCGAAGGGCCTATATCAGTGCTGCATCTCTAAAAAAAAAACAACATTGTCCATTGTCTGAGTGTAGTCTGGAAAACCAGGTGATCATATGTCCTCATCCTATAGATAAATTGGCAGAATCAAAATGTGGATTTAATGCCACTGGAAATTGCACCAGGGAGGCAAGGAAAGCATTGTCAGGACTAACCCATGTGGCCTATATGGGAAAGGGGAGATATTGCTTAACCACCACAGCGAAGGAGTACCAGGATGGACATAAACGGACTTGTCCGGTGAGCAACAGTACATTTTGGTTCAACCCACAAATACCAACCCGAGTAGGGAAAATGAAGTTGGTAGAGATACATAAACAATAGGCAGAAACGATAACTGTGACAGAAAGTATTAAGGAGGATTTGACATATTACTTCCGGGACTATGAAGAGACAATTCAACCATTGCCCACACGCTTGGGAAAAGATAGACAGCAGCTAGAAGCCATTGCAAGCTGGAACAACAGTCGAAGATGCTACAAGATGAGACTGACAAGATAAATGATTCTACCTTGCAGGAGGACTTCTGTAACTGGGGTCAGACGTGCAGATACACCCCTGGCTTAGAATCAACTCCCATGTCCTGATAGTGGTTTTGGGTATCATGGTGTTAGATGTGACATACTTAATTTGGCAACTCAAGAAATTAATTAGGCGATGCAAGAGGATGTATGAACACAGGTTGGACAGCTACCCGAAAAGCAATTAGTGTTCGAACTTGCTCTGTCAAAGGTGGGACAATTAGTTGTGCCGTAAAAGGGTAATTGTATAACCTTTTCATATATACTTAAAGTGAGCAAATGAATGATCAATGTACTTTATGAAATTGTATTATGTTTATACAATCAATAATGTAACAGTGATGTTTAAATGAATTTGTAATTGTACAAGTGTACCACCCTTTTATTTTGTAAGCAAGTATTTGAAGCCCCTGCAAAACTTATGCCTTTACAGGGTTCCCGCTGCCCCCTTGAGATATAAGCAGACAACGTATTGAGTGCGACCCCTCCGGGTGTTGAAGGCTGTTTCTAGACAAATAGAGACCATTAAAGGCACCTAGGTTGGATCAAGGGAAGGATTCTTAAAAGGGTTGGAGAAGAGTCAAGAGGGGACTGTGAGAACAGAATTTTAGAATTTTAAGAACAGAATATTATGGGGACATTTAAGCTGAGATTAATCAATCATGTATTGCTAGCTTGGCCTTGCGGCTGCTACAGCGCAATGGCAGAAAAAGATATTATGCTTCAATGATTACTTTAAGCCCCTACCTCTCCCTCGACTCATGATGATTCTGTATTATCATGGTCTGATAAAAGGAGGGATTGTTGGAGAAATGTTCTTAGCTTTGCTAATTATTACTTAACTTTGTAGAAGCAGAAAAGCAGGAGACACCATGTAGCTAATCTAACCACAAACAACGGTCATAAAATGTAGACAGAGCAGCTAACCACAATCAGAGGTTACGGCCAGATATGGTGTCTGGAGTGGGCATTGAATTAAGGAACTAGCTTGTTATTGTTGAAACTGATGTTTTGCTGACCTCGGACCCTGAATGGTGCACCGTTACGTAGGCAGCCTTGTGGGTGCTTATCTCATTGTGAAACTGTTAGCTCTGCCTCTTTTATACTATGTAAGTCCACGGCGATCTGTAGCTTTTTGGGAGTAGCACTGGACCGCCTTTAGGTAAGGTGTGCCACCCCATGATATCATGCAATAAAGTGTTAAATTCTCAACATCTGAGTCCGGAGAATCTGTTCAACAATTGGGCACAATCTGGATTTTCTCCAACATAACAAAATTTTAAAAAAAAATCTTTTTTAAATCCCTTTTATCTTTCCAGTTAACCGGTGTATGTGTGTGTGTGCATGTGGCTCGAAGATTTAAAAAAAAAAGACTTTAAAAGTAAAGGTGAAAAGGGAACTTTTAAAATTTCCACCTGTGTGTTTATGCTTTACTTCATGACGAGTTAAAACTTGTTCTACAATAAATGAATCATTTTGTTGTTCATTAAAGAAATCTGGTCAGTGTCTTCTATTCTGGGAAAAATAGAGTATATGATTGACTGTTTCAGTAAGTGGGAAAAGTTAAACTAGATGTTGTGACCTGTGGAGAAGTGGGATGAGAATAAAGAGTGCACTCCTCTGCCCTTAGTTGTGACAGCATTTGTGATCTGCCTCTGCAGCTTTGTTGGCTCGAGTGTTTGTCCAATAATCAGAAAATCTTGGATTCATATAATTGCTTCAAAAGTTTAGCTATCAATCGTTTACATCTGTTTTCTTGTGAACTTTAACTTTTCTTATGAATTTTATTCACACAAGAAAACAGCTCAGTGGTTGCCTTTGTGAAGGATGTGAGTTTGGAATGGCTGTTCCTCCTTGTACAAATGTTCAGTGCTAATATTTCAATGGCAACTCAATCCCCTACAATTTCTTTGAGAGCAATGTGTTTGCAGTTGCATTTAACCTGGAAAACAGCTCAACATTAATCTCACTGAAGGAAAGTGTGACCGTGTTGTATGTTTCAGAGTGTTTGTGCCGTTTTGTGTCTTTTTTAACCAAGACTATAACACGACTCAAAGGGGAGGGTTGATCCGAGGTTTAGAATATATTTGTCAGTCAGGAGCAAGAAAAATCAAAAGGAACCAAATAAGAAAACCCAGTCCCCAGATTTGAGAATCTGGAGATCCGCTTTGGGAAAGTGAATCAGAGCAGAATGAAGGGTGAACTGTCCGACTGCCCAGAAGAGATGAAGACACAGCTCAGTCAGCACGTTCCCCTGGTTTATGATGCTGGAACATTCCTCACACAGAAATTATTCAATCAATACTCATCTGCCAAGTCGGTCTGAGGCTGTGCCTCTCTGATCACGTGGTGTTAAAGCAATTCTTCCAGTCAGTTCGTTCAGTTGTCATTTCATGAGAAATTCGGTCATCATGACTTTGTCAGTGACCTCATGGTTCAGGTGTCTGAGTGATGTTAATCATGATGTGATGATATGATTGTATGTTCCAGTCTTTCCGTGGTGGATTTTCACACTGAGTAGAAACGTGTTGGACATGGTCTGGAAATGTTTCACACCGCTCCATTCCCAACAGGCCATGTCCTGATGTGATGGAAATTTCATTTGCTTACAGAAGCTGCATTTCCATCATTGCACATCTGGCTGCACAGCCAGGATCTGTACTGTCCAAATAGCTGACAAGGTGGTCGAGAGGTTAAGATGGTGGCGTGCTAATGCATTTTGCTTTGTATGTGTGGGTTCGGATCCCAATTTTGTCGTTAGTTTATGAAGTGTCTAGTACATTGTTGTGGGGGAGCTTTTGTGGAAAGTTGGCCTGGAAACATGTTCTTGTCAATATCTCGCTGGTGATTCCAGAATTGTTTATCGTTTATTAAAATTGAGACAGACAATTGGAATTCTTCGCCCAAATTGGACTGGAATGAAGATCAAATAGGGATCACGAAAAGGAGGAAGATTTTTCCCTCCCTCCTGCCTTCCATCTTTACTTTCTCTGGATTTACACCAAATGAAAGACTAACGGGAAAAGCAAATGGCGAGGGAGCAGAAGCAAAACATTATCCTTTGGCAAGAAATTTATTTTCAAATCTTCTTGATAGATTAAGTGAGTGAGCAATGCTTTGGCAGATGGAGTTTAAAATGAGGGGTCATCCAGGACCTACGAAAGATAGATCAGAGTGTTTTTTATAAGTGGTGAGATGTTAGAAACTGGAGAAGCAGAGACCCGAGTGCTGAATCACTAAAAGCTAGTGGACTGGTAGAAAATAATGTGAAAGGCTAATGGAATCTGAAGATTGGAACTCATGTTGTAGTTATCTAAAGCTCTGTGCTCCTGAAGTAAATGTCCTAGCCTGGATTGTGGGGAATCTGTGGAGAATGATTTGTTTTTTATTCATTCTTGGGTGTGAGTATCGCTGGCAAGGCTGGCATTTATTGCCCATCCCTAATTGCCCTTGAGAATGTGGTGGGGAGCTGCCTTCTTGAACTGCTGCAGTCAATGTGGTGTAGGAACACCCACAGTGCTATTGCGGAGGGAGTTCCAGGATTTTGACCCAGCAACAGTGAAGAAATGGTGATATAGTTCCAAGTCATGATGGTGAGTGACTTGGAAGTGAACCTGCAGGTGGTGGTGTTCCCATGCATCTGCTGCCCTTATCCTTCGAGGTGGTAGTGATCACGGGTTTGGATGGTGCTGTTGAACGTTACTTAGCGAGTTACTGCAGTGCATCTTGTAGGTGGTACACACTGCTGCCACTGTGCTCTGGTGGTGGAGTGAGTGAATGTTTAAAGTGGTGGGTGAGGTACCGATGAAGAGGACTGCTTTGTCCTGGGTGGTATTGAGCTTTTTATGTGTTTTAGGAGCTGCAGCTATCCAGAAAATTGGAGAGTGTTCCATCACACTCCTGACTTGTGCCTTGTAGACAATGGACAGGCTTTGGCATGTCAGGAGGTGAGATACTTGCTGCAGAATTCCCAATTTCTGACCTACGCTAAAAGCCGCAGCATAGATGTGACTGGTCCAGCTTAGTTTCTGGTCAATGGTAACCCCCAAGATGTTGTTGGTGAGGGATTCAGTGATGATAATGCTGCTGAGTATTAAAAGGTAGATGGTTTGATTCTCTCTCATTGGAGATGTTCACTGCGTAGCACTTTTGTGGCAGTCAAGTCACTTGTCACTTATCAGCTCAAGCCTGAATGTTGTTCAGGTCTCGCTGCTTGCGGACATGGACTGCTTCAGTATCTGAGGAGTTGTGAATCAGCACCTAACATTCCCACTTCTGACTTAAGTTGAGGGGAAACTCATTAATGAAAGAGCTGAGGATGGTTGAGCCTAGGACACTACCCTGAGAAACTCCGGAGGCAATGTCCTGGATTGAGATGATCGGCCTCCACCAACCATAATCATCTTGCTTTGTGCTAGGTATGACTCCAACAAGTGGACAGTTTCCCCCTGATTCCCATTGATTTCAATTTTGCTCGGGATCCTTGATGCCACACTCACTCAAGGGTAATTACTCTTACCTCTCCTCTGGAATTCCACTCTTTTGTCTCTATTTGGAACAAGCTGCAATGAGATCATAAGAACAGAAATAGTAGCAGGAGGAGGCCATTTGGCCCCTCGAGCCTTCTCCGCCATTCAATAGGATCATGGCTGATCTGATCATGGCATCAACCCCACTTTCTTGCCTGCCCCCCATAACCCTTGACTTCCTTGTAGATAAAAATCCAAAGATGAACAACTGTCTGAGAGAAGAAATTCCTCCTCATTTCCTTCTTAAATGGAAAATCCCTAATTCTGAAACTGTGTCCCCTAGTTCTAGATTCCACCACGAGGGGAAACATCCTCTCAGCATCTACCCTGTCAAGACCCTTCAGAATCTTATATATCTCAATACGATCACCTCTCATGTATCTAAACTCCAATCAGTATAGGTCCAACCTGCTCAATCCTCCTCACAAGACAACCCCTTCATCACAGGAATAAATCCAGTGAACCTTCTCTGAACTTTTTTTTTAATTTCCAACATATACTTTATTCGTTAAAAAAACTGTAAAAAGATACATTACAAAACAGTTCAAAAACAGAACCAAGTCAACAATACAAAGATTGCAAAGGAGATCAGTTTCCTTCAGTACAGGAATGAATTGCCTCACAACCCTTCCATTTCATTTTACCTGCCATGTACTTTTTGCAGCAAACAAATATTTTCTGGAATAAAAACAAGAAATACTGGAAACACTCAGCAGGTCTGGCAGCATCTGTGGAAAGAGAAGCAGAGTTAACGTTTTGGGTCAGTGACCCTTCTTTGGAACTGACAAATATTAAAAATGTCACAGGTTATAAGCAAGTGAGGTGGGGGTGGGGCAAGAGATAACAAAGGAGAAGGTGCAGGTTGGACAAGGCCACATAGCTGACCAAAAGGTCATGGAGCAAAGGCAAACAATATGTTAATGGTGTGTTGAAAGACAAAGCATTAGTACAGAATAGGTGTTAACGGACTGAATATTGAACAGCAGCAAGAGCAAACCTGAAAATAAACAGTGGGTAAGCAAACTGAATAAACTAAGATGAAATGAAATAAATGCAATATAAAAGGTTGTAAAAAATGTAAAAAAGCAAACAAGAAGAAAAAAGAAAAAACAACTAAAAATGAAAGTAAAATGGGGGGCTGTCATGCTCTGAAATTATTGAACTCAATGTTCAGTCCGGCAGGCTGTAGTGTGCCTAATCGGTAGATGAGATGCTGCTCCTCGAGCTTGCGTTGACGTTCACTGGCACACTGTAGCAATCCCAGGACAGAGATGTGAGCATGAGAGCAGGGGGGAGTGTTGAAATGGCAAGAAACCGGAAGCTCAGGGTCCTGCTTGCGGACCGAGCGGAGGTGTTCCGCAAAACGGTCACCCAGTCTGCGCTTGGTCTCCCCAATATAGAGGAGACCACATTGTGAGCAGCGAAGACAGTATGCTACATCAAAAGAAGTACAAGTAAATCGCTGCTTCACCTGAAAGGAGTATTTGGGGCCTGTCTATAGTGAGGAGAGAGGTGGTAAATGGGCAGGTATTACACCTCCTGCGATTGCAGGGGAAGGTGCCATGGGATGGGGACGAGGTGGTGGGGGTAATGGAGGAGTGGACCAGGTTGTCACGGAGGGAACAATCCTTTCGGAATGCTGACAGGGGAAGATGCGTTTGGTAGTGGCATCACGCTGGAGGTGGCGGAAATAGCAGAGGATGATCCTTTGGATGTGGAGGCTGATGGGGTGGAAAGTGAGGACAAGGGGAACCCTGTCACCGTTCTGGGAGGGAGGGGAAGGGTTGAGGGCAGAGGTACGGGAAATGGGCCGGACACGGTTGCGGGCCCTGTCAACAACAGTGGGGGGGATTCCTCGGTTGAGGAAAAAGGAGGTCATACCAGAAGCACCGTCATGGAAGGTAGCATCATCAGAGCAGATGCGTCGAAGACGGAGAAACTGGGAGAATGGAATGGAGCCCTTATAGGAGGTAGTGTGTGAAGAAGTGTAGTCGAGGTAGCTGTGGGAGTCGGTGGGCTTATAATGGATATTAGTAGACAGCCTATCCCCAGAGATGGAGACAGAGAAGTCGAGGAAGGGAAGGGAAGTGTCAGAGATGGACCATGTAAGGGTGAGAGAAGAGTGGAAATTGGAAGCAAAGTTGATAAAGTTTTCCAGTTCGGGGCGGGAGCAGGAAACCGCACCGATACAGTCATCAATGTATCCGAAAAAGAGTTGGGGGAGGGGGCCTGAGTAGGACTGGAACAAAGAATGCTCGACATATCCCACAAAAAGACAGGCATAACTAGGACCCATGCGGGTACCCATAGTGACACCTTTTACTTGAAGGAAGTGCGTGGAGTTGAAGGAGAAGTTGTTCAATGTGAGAACAAGTTCAGCCAGGCGGAGGAGGGTGGTGGTGGATGGGGACTGGTTGGGCCTCTGTTCCAGGAAGAAGCGGAGAGCCCTCAAACCATCCTGGTGGGGGACGGAGGTGCAGAGCGATTGGACGTCCATAGTGAAGAGGAGGCGGTTGGGACCAGGAAACTGGAAATTGTCAAAATGACGTAAGGCATCAGAAGAGTCACGGATGTAGGTGGGAAGAGACTGGACCAGCGGAGAAAATATAGAGTCAAGATAGGAAGAAGTAAGTCCAGTGGGGCAGGAGCAGGCTGACACAATGGGTCTGCCGGGACATTCCCGTTTGTGGATTTTGGTTAGGAGGTAGAAGCGGGCTGTCCGGGGTTGCGGGACTATGAGGTTGGAAGCTGTAGAGGGAAGATCTCCAGAGGAGATGAGGTCAGTGACAGTCCTTTGGACGGTGGCTTGATTTTCGCCGATGGGGTCATGGTCCAGAGGGAGGTAGGAAGAAGTGTCTGTGAGTTGGCGCTGAGCCTCTGCAAGGTAGAGGTCGGTACGCCATACAACAACAGCACCACCCTTGTCTGCAGGTTTGATGACCATGTCGGGGTTAGACCTGAGAGAACGGAGTGCCTCAAGATCAGAGGGGGACAGGTGAGAGTGAGTGAGGGGGCAGAGAAATTGAGATGACAAATGTCCAGCCGACAGCTTTCAATGAAGAGATCAAGAGCGGGTAAGTGGCCAGGGGGAGGTGTCCAGGTAGAGGGAGAATGCTGGAGGTGGGTGAATGGGTCTGCTGGTCGGGAGGAGGACTCCTGGTCAAAGAAGTGAGCCTGGAGGCGGAGAAATATTTTCTGGATACAGCCCGAGGGGATTTCCATGGATCCAGTCCCTCACTTCACCTTGTGGGGGTACCTTACACAGTGGTCTTCCCCAGTGAGCCTTTGCAGTGGCTGCCCCAAGCTGTAGTGCGTCCCTCAGCACGTAGTCTTGGACCTTGGAATGTGCCAGTCAGCAACATTAGGTCATGGACAACTCTTTGCGCTGGAAGACCAGCAAGTTTCGGGCAGACCAAAGGGCGTCTTTCACCGAATTGATAGTCCTCCAGCAGCAGTTGATGTTTATCTCGGTGTGCATCCCTGAGAGCAGCCTGTGGAGCACAGACTCCTGTTTTACACAGCTGCTTGGGATGAACCGCGATAAAAACCACTGCATCTTTTTCTACACCTGCTTTGCAAAGACAGACAGGGCAGTCCTCTCTCCTCTGTCTTGTTTGTTTGCAGTATTGAACCCTTTGCTGAGTCTATTAGGAAGGATGCAAGCATAAGGGGGGGGGTTACAATCCGAGGCAGTGGAGTCCCTCAGGTTAAAACTTCCCTGTACCTGGATGACGTCGCCGTCCTTTGCTCGGATCCGCTGTCCGTTCGCAGACTGATCAGCATCTGCGACCAGTTCGAACTCGCCTCGGTAGCCAAAGTTAACCACGGGAAGTGCGAGTCCATGTTCTTTGGGAACTGGGCTGACCGATCCTTTGTCCCCTTCACCGTCAGGTCAGACTACCTGAAGTTGCTGTGGATATGGTTTGGAAGGGCTGGGACGTGCACCAAAACCTGGAAGGAGCGAGTAGCCAGGATACACCACAAGCTGAGCATGTGGGAGCAGCGATCTCTCTCCATTGTGGGTAAGAACCTGGTCATCAGGTGCGAGGCGCTCACATTGCTGTACGTGGTGCAGATCTGGCCCATACGCCACTCCTGCGCTGTGGCGATCACCCGAGCCATTTTCCGCTTCATATGGGGTTCCAAAATGGACCAGGTCTGGAGTGACACGATGTTCAAACCCCTGGATAAGGGCGGGAAAAATGTACCCAACGTCGCCCTCATCCTGATGACTACCTTCGTGTGCGGCTGCATCAAGCTGTGCGCAGATCCCCAGTACACAATCTCCGAGTGTCACTACGTGCTGAGGTTCTATCTGTCCCCAGCGTTGTGAAGGATGGGCCTGGTCACATTGCCGCGGAATGCTCCATCCAGTTGGACCATGCCGAACCACCTATCCTTCGTGGGAAAGTTTCTGTGGAAAAACATCTTTGACCACCAATCCTTCAGGTAGTGGTCTGCACGGAATGTCCTCAAGGCCCTACAGGAAAAGGAGATGGTGGATCCAGTCGGATGGTTCCCCGAGCAAACTGCCAAAGTCATTTGGCAGAATGCCTCATCACCAGAACTTTCACACAAGGACCAAGAAGAAACTTGGCTGGTGGTGAGAAGAGCCCTCCCCATCAGATCCTTCCTGCACGCCCGAAGTCTCACCCCCTCCGCACAATGCCCTCGAGGTGGCTGTGGTGGGGAAGAGACAGTTGCCCACCTCTTTCTCTGAATTGCCTCCAATGCAAGTATATCCCTCCTTAAATAAGGAGACCAAAACTGGACGCAGTACTCCAGGTGTGGTTTCACCAACACCCTGTACATTTGTCGCAAGACTTCTCTCCTTTTATACTCCATTCCCCTTGTAATAAAGGGTAACATTCCATTTGCCTTCCTAATTATTTGCTCTACCTGCATGCTAACTTTTTGTGATTCATGTACGAAGACACCAGATCCTTCCATACCTCAGCATTCTGTAGTCTCTCGCAATTTAAATAATATTTAATTTATCTGTTCTTACTACCAAAGTGAATAACCTCACATTTTCCCACATTATACTCCAGCTTCCAAATGTTTGCCTGGATCCGAGAGGCCCTGGCGGAATCTAAACTGAGCATCGATGAGCAGATTATTGCTAAATGCGTGGTGATTGATATCACTGTTGATGACATCTTCCATCACTTTGCTGATGATTGATAGTAGACTGATGGGGCGGTAATTGGTCAGATTGGATTTGTCCTGCTTTTTTTTATGGATAGGGCACACCTGGGCAATTTTCCACATTGTCGGGTAGCTGTTTGTGTTGTAGCTCAAAAAAAATTATCTTAATAAATTATCGGCTGTGAGCACGTTTGTCATCGGGTTGAATAATTTCTGTGTGAGGAATGTTCCAGCATCATAAACCAGGGGAATGTGCTGACTGAACTGTGTCTTCATCTCTTCTGGGCAGTCGGACAGTTCACCCTTCATTCTGCTCTGATTCATTTTCCCAAAGCGGTTCTACAGATTCTCACATCTGGAGACTGGGTTTTCTTGTTAGGTTCCTCTTGATTTTTCTTGCTCCTGAATGATAATATATGCCAACCTTGGATCAACCTTGCGTTGTGTCCCAGTCTTGGTTAAGAGCGACACATAACGGCACCAACACTCTGAAACAAACAACACAGTCACACTTTCCTTCAGTGAGAGTAATGTTGAGGCGGTTTCCATGTCGAATGCAATTGTGAACAAATTTATCACAAAGAAATTGTGGGTGATTTGAGCATTTGCACTGAATTTCTGTGCAAGGAGGGACAGTTTCAAACAGCCATTCTGAAATCACTTCCTTCACAAAGACAAAGACTGTGCTGTCTTAACGTGTCACTCAACTTCACAAACAAATTTGAACTCGAAATTCAGGAGAAGACAGAGTGGTGAATGATTGATAGTGTAATCTTTGGATGAGAAAAGATACTTAACATACAAAATCCAACATTTGAGCTGGCGTTTAAGATTGTTCTTTCCATGGAGATGTTCACTGGAACACTGGAACAGGCCCAAGACAGAAATGTTGACATGAGAGCAGGGGGGAGTGTTGAAACGGCAAGGAAACAGAAGCTCGGGGTCATGCTTTCGGACTGAGCAGAGGTGTTCGACATAATCTGCGTTTGGTCTCCCCAATTTGGAGGAGACTGCAATGTGAGCAGCGAATACAGTACACTAAATTGAAAGAAGTACAAGTAAATCGCTGCTTCACCTGAAAGGAGTGTTTGGGCTTTAAATAATGAGCAGAGAGGAGGGAAAAGGGCAGGTATTATATCTCCTGCGATTGCATGAGAAGGTGCCTTGGGAAGGGGACGCGGTGTCAGGGATAATGGAGGAGTGGACCAAGGTGTCGTGGAGGGAACGATCCCTTCGGAATGCTGACAGGGGAGGGGAAGATGAGGTAGGTGGTGGCATCACGCTGGAGGTGGTGGAAATGGTGGAAGATGATCCTTTGGATGTGGAGGCAGGTGGGGTGGAAAGTGAGGACAAGGGGAACCCTGTCGCAGTTCTGGGAGGGAGGGGAAGGGGGAAGGCAGAGGTTGAGGGTCCTGTCAACTACACTGGGATGGGGGCAAGGGGGGGGTTGAAATCTGGTGATGTTGTTGAATTTAATTTCAAACACTCCTTGAACTCTCTGCCGATGAAGACTGAAAAAGGGAAGAACAACCACACAACAAGGGTCTCAAATCCAAGACCCTGAGATTAAAAGTCTCATGCTCTACCAACTGAGCTAACAAGGCCTGATACAGTACTTCTACTCTGATACAGTAAATCCACTTACAGAAGCCCCAAAGTGTGATATATTCCTCTCACTCATCAATAATAAAACTGAAATCTTTTTACCTTCCAAATGCTGACATCTATTTTGTCAGTATTTATTTCTCTCTCCTTTTTATTTAGTTCATGCATTTCTTCAGAATTTTTTTTTTTTCAATTATGTCTGAGGGAAGAAATGAACAGATCTGGCAGCTCAAAACTGGGCATCCATGAGGCACTGTGGGCCATCAGCAGCAGCAGAATTGTATTTAAACACAATATGTTACCTCATGGCCTGGCATATCCCTCACTCTACCATTACCATCAAGCCAAGGGAGCAATAGTGGTTCAATGAAGTGTGCAGGAGGGCATGTCAGGAGCAGCACCAAGCAGACCTAAAAATGAGGTGTCAACCTGGTGAAGCGACAACACAGAATTACTTGCATGTCATATAGCGGAAGCAGCATGCAATGGACAGAGCTAAGCAATCACACAATTAACAGATCAGATCAAAGCTCTGCAGTCCTGTCACATCCAGTCCTGAATGGTGGTGGATAATTAAACAATTAACAGGAGTCACAGAGAGTCAGAGAGTCACACAGCATAGAACCAGGCCCTTCGGCCCACCGCGTCCATGCCGACCATAATGCCTATCTATACTAATCCGACCTGCCTGCATTAATTCCATATACCTCCATGCCTCGCTCATTCAAGTACCTGTGCAGATGCCTCTTAAATGTGACTACTGTTCCTGCCTCCACCAGGCAGCTCATTCCAGATACCCACTGATCTTTCTGTGAAAAATTTACCCCTTTGACCCCCTTTAAACCTCCTCCCTCTTAGCTTAAATCTATGCCCTCTAGTTTTAGTCACCCCTACCATGGGAAACAGACTCTGGCTATCTACACTATCTATGCCTCTCATAAAGTGTGACGTAGGAGTGAAGAACGAGTGGCCAAGAGGAGGGAAGTGGCATGGCCTAGAGCTAATGGCTGGAGTGGGGGTTGGGGGGCTGGGAGCGAGTGGCAGGAGAGCTGGGTGACGCGAGCGGGGAACAATCATCCAGGGGAGCAGCGAGGTGGAGAGCGAGCAGTTGAGGAGAAGAAGCGTCAAGGCCGAGGGGGGAGAGCTCCAACCTCAAAGTCTCCCATTCAGCCGCTTCCTTCAGCTGAGTGAGAGGCTGGATACCCGATGACGCTTTAGCGTGAATGTGCGAAGATGGACCATGGGCGGATATGCGATGATGTTGGTGCTGAGCCATGACATCATCCTGTGCATGTGCCACTTAATCCTGGCAAGATGTAGCTGTGCCTATGTGCAGCTTGGCGCTCTCGGATGATGTCAGCGGGCCGCTCCGTTGACAGGAATCACATTGTGTCAGCAGTGCCCACATCCCATGAAAGAATAAAAAAGAGATTTACCACAATAGTAGCAGGGTGAGGGATTTCAATTATGTTGAGATATTGGAGAAGCTGGGGTTGTTCTCCTTGCAGCAGAGAAAATTCAGAAAAGATTTGACACATTTGTTCAAAATCATGGAGGTTTTCAATACTTGAAATAAGGAGAAACTGTTTCCAGTGGTAAAAGGGTCAGTAAGCAGAGGACACAGATATCAGGTGATTAGCAAAAGAACCAGAGGTGACATGAAGAACCATTTTTTACACAGTAATGTGTTGTGATAAAGAAAGAAAAGTCTTGCATTTATATAGCACCTTTCCTGACCACTGGATATATCAAAGCACTTTGTGGCCAATGAAATACTTTTGAAGTGTAATCACTGTTGTAATGTCAGAAATGCAGCAGCTAATACCCACAAACAGCAATGTGATAATGACCAACTGATCTGATTGAGGGACAAATATTGATCACAACACCAGGGAGAATTGCTCTTCACTTGTTTGAAATTGCAGCATGGGATCTTTTACATTCACCCAAACATGCAGACCAGGTCTTGGTTTAACATCACACCTGAAAGGCAGCACCTTCAACACCCTCAGTGCTGTACTGGAGTGTCAGCTGTGAAATCTGAACGCAGAAGCTTGTGATTTCGAGGTGAGTGTGACCAACTGAGCTACAGCTTTTACCTGAGTCTCAATCCTTCTACCAACAGTTTCTCTCTATCGGGTCTGTCACGACCCCTCATGATTGTGAACACCTCTATCAAATCTCCTCTCTAAGGAGAACAACCCCAGCTTCTCCAATCTATCCACATAACTGAAATGCTAACCACATGTTGCAGAAAGGAATTTTTCCTCATGTTCCTTCTGGTTTTGTGAGTCACTTTAAATCTGTAACCTTCGGTTATTGACCGTTCAGCAGTTAGAAACAGTTCCTCAGTATTTACTCCACCTCAAACCTTCAAGGAAACTCTGTAAAGTAACTGAAAATCAAGTTGTCAGAAGTGGGATTTAAACACATGCCTCCAGTGAAAGCTGCAACCTGAACAGAGAAGCTGAAACCGCTCAGTCACCTCAACTGTTCAGACCTTTTTGACCTCGTCATCACTTCTGTACTTTGAAAGGTTCACTCAGTTCAGGAACTTGTTCAATGTGACTGGAATGCTCAGTGATTGGGATATTAACTCCCCCTGGTTTTCCTGAGCTTGTTCTCGGTATATGGGGATGTTTGTCGTGGGCCGTGGAATCTTGCATCCCTGCAATGGACATTAACCCACTGATTGAATCTGTATTCACTGCTTTCCGCTGGTGCTGGGTAATTGCAGAGTGTGGGGCTGGAATGTTGCTGCTTGTCCCGGCCTCACTCACTCTGGGAAAGAGTGAATAATTGATGCGTCTGTTTCTGTATCTGAAATGTGACTTCGATCTGCTGTTATTAACCGAGGCAGCACTGCAGAAGGATACGTTAATAATCTCTCATTGATCACCTGCAAACAGGCAGAATGTGTAACTTTGAGCTGCGCTTTCTGCACCGTCAGGGCTGGAAAATTGAGGCAGGGAGAGACACTGTCAGTATCTGAGTGTGTACAGCACTGTACAGAGAAAGAGCCAATATACCGGGGCTGAGACACAGTGCATCTTTTCACATTTAATCACAATAATATCCACAGTCAGGAGCTGAAAATGATGAAAAACCGAATAGCAAGAGCAAAAATAAGAAAACTAAGTAATTCTAGATTAGCTGATGAGTTTTCTCTGTGTTACCTGGTGGCCGACTGTTTTATATTCAATGCTTTCTCCACTGTGGCCAGGGAATGATTTCTTCTCAAGGACTGAATATTAACAAAACTTCTTGGAATTTAAAATCTTTCAAAATTAATTCCATGGAGCTAATGGGGAAAAGTCAAATAACTGCATCAATTAATGGAGAACTGGTTGGTGATGACGTGGATGTGTCTGCAGTGTGCAGGACCAGACTGTTTCTATAGATTCACAATGAATGTTCCACCCTTTATTTATAACAGTAAAACTGATCGTGGACAATGGCTATTCTGGTTGCAGCAACCTGAAGATTTAACTCATTGACACCCTGCTTTAGGGGAATCTAGAAAGAACAACACCCAGCTCTGTCAGATTGTGTGCTTGTTTGTTAACCCACAATTTGTTGGTTCAAGCGCTTAAAAGGATGAGGCTTTATGAACTTAAACTCTTCTACATCTGCTGTATTACTCTTGCTGTTGATTCTTCAAAGATAAGGTTAATCAAGACTTTCTTTGTGAAATCCATGCTGACTGTGTATTATTATATTTTCATTTTCATATGGATTTTCTACTTTTGGGGATTATTGTCTTTTTTATTGATTCTATTTTTATTTATTGCATTTATTGCCCATCCCTAATTCCCTCGAGAAGGTGGTGGTGAGCTGCCTTCTTGAACCACTACAGTCGATGTGTTGCTGTTAGGAAGGGAGTTCCAGGATTTTGACCCAGCCACAGTGAAGGAACGGTGATATAGTTTCAATTCCAGGATGGTGTGTGGCTAAGAGGGGAAATTGCAGGTGTTGGTGTTCCCATGCATCTGCTGCCCTTGTCCTTCTAGGTGATAGAAGTCACGGGTTTGGAAGGTGCTGTCTAAGGAGGCTTGCTGCGTTGCTGCAGTGCATCTTGTGGATGGTGCACGCTGTGTGTTGGTGATAGAGAGAGTGAATATAGTGAATGAGGCGCCAATCAAGTGGGCTGCTTTGTCCTGGATGATGTTGAGCTTCTTAAGTGTTGTTGGAGCTGCACCTATCCAGGCAATGGAGAGTATTGCATCACACTCCTGACTTGTGCCTTGTAGATAGGGGACAGGCTTTGGGGAGTCAGGAGGTGAGTTACTTGCCGCAGGATTCCTAGTGTCTGACCTGCTCTTGTAGCCATGATATTTATATGGCTACTGCAATTCATTTTCTGGTCAATGGTAACCCCCAGGATGTTGATCGTGGGGGATTCAGCAATCGTAATGCTGTTGAATGTCAAGGGGAGAGGGTTAGATTCTCTCTTATTTCAGAAGGTCATTGCCTGGGACTTGCGTGACTCGAATGTGAAATATCCTTCTTGTCGGGTATTGTATTTTGCTGGACAGTGACTACACTTGGAAAGTCCTTCATTGGCTGTAAAAGGCTTTACAAAGTCCTGTGGTCGTGAAATGCATGTGTTGCTTTTTCCATTGTTATCAATGTCATTTTGATCAAAAGATAGGTTTCGTGAGCACAATGTTTAAATCAATGTTGATTCAAATAATGTAAAAGCATCTATATTTTTGCACTATACTTAATAATCACCATCTTCCTTTCCTTGCAGAGTACAATGTTTTTGACCCTGAAATTGATTCCACAATCTCAGTCCCTCAGACAATTTCAGCCCAGTTCTGATGAAAGATCACAGATCTGAAACGTTAACTCTGTTTCTCTCTCCACAGATGCTGTCAGACCTGCTGAGTATTTCCAGCATTTTCAAGAGTCTCGATTTAATGAATAGGAAACTTGTTTCAGATCAGATTGGGAGACAGTGTGAAACCACTCCATCGTACTCATGTCTGAAATTCTGAGGACAGTTGGCTGTTAGTGGAAGACATCATTAATTAAATGTACCTAGCAACAGCTCAGACCAATTATTATTTTACAAGGTGGTGTGATGGCCATCCAGGGGTTAAAAGTAGGGATTTTGTCAGGTTTCAGTGTGCAGGAACACGAGAAGACCTCAGGGGTAAAGGCTCAGATCATCGACCAAGTTCTCCACCTGATGAGGGATCTAGACTGGACAAAGAGGACCGTGACACTCTGAGACCAAGCTAGACGAGTCCACACACCTGCTAGAGCTGTAAAGTTATATTCCCCAAGTTTGTTCAAGATAATTTTACTTCCAATTATTAAGTACTATTTTACTCTCAATAAAAGTTCTGGACTTATTAATCAAGTATCCTGTTGCTTTAATTGGTTAAAGTCAGCCCAAAGAGATTGTCCACAATAGACTTTCCAGAACTGAAAGATAAGTCTGCAAGGATTGCTAATTTTACAGCCCTGTTTAAAAAGAGAGATAAACCCAGGAACTACAGACCAGATCGTCTAATGTCAGTGGTGGGGAAACTTTTAGAGACAATTATCCAGGAGAAAATTAACTGGCACTTGGTCGAACATGGGCTAATAAATGACAGCCAGAACAGATTGGTTAACAGAAGATTGTGTATGAATTAATTAATGAATTAATTTATTTGATGAAGTTTCACAGAGAGTTGACCAGGGTGGTGGGGTTGATGGTGTGTGTCTGCACTTCAAAATTGTGTTTGAAAAAGTACCATAAAATAGACTTGTTAACAAAATTTGAGCAGATGGAATTAAGGAGGCAGTGGCAGCGTGGATACAAAATTAGCTGAGAGACGGAAAGCATAAAGTAGGGTGATTCAGAATGGAGGGACTAATACAGTAATGTCACTGTTGTTGCAGTGTGTGCAGTGTCTGACCCTGAGCTGTCCAAGGGATGGGGCTGTTTGTGATTTTCCTGTGGGGTGTATTATCATCAGGGTATCTCTCTGAGCTGTCCCAGGGATGGGGCAGTGTGTGATATCCTTGTGCATGTCATGCAGGCCCACTGGCGTGTGGTTCCATCCTGATGCCAAAGAACAGAGCCCCATCTATGGGCAAAATGTCTCACTTCCCTGTGGGTGTCTTGAGAGAGAAGAAGGCTTAGGGAGTTAACCTGGACAGTAAATCCGGAGTGGAGTCCCGGAGGCGGTTACCTGTTACTTATCAGGTAGTTTTCCAGCAACTCCGACAGCAGAGCTGGTAACAAACAGTACTGTTTTTTTCCTTTCCTTTGGACAATACTAGCAATGCTGAGAGGGGGTCCTGATGCTCAGTGTCTCCATACTATTTGCCCAGGCCTGTGCCCTGGAGAGGACACTCCAGCTTCGTGGTTAAACATTAGCAAAACATGGGAAGAAACAGTTACCGATTATAAGCTCTCACTCAATTGGTGTAGAGTATGAGCACCAGGGGCTAATTTTGACAGTGGGAGAGATCATCGCGTCTCATTGGAGAACTACCACCTACTCCAAGCTGTGCAGCCCCCAGTCAGTTAGGTGCTGTCCTGCCACGACCTACTTGCTTCAATGGGTGCTTGCAGCTTAGAGAGATATCTCTCAACTGGCGGATTGATAATCTATGCACCAAGCAAGACAAACTCAGCAAAGAAGACACCAGTGCTTCGCATCACAAGCTGGAATGTAAGGGCCATGTGTCCTGGCCTTACTGACAACCTTCTGTAGGTTGATGACACACACCGGACAGCTGTGATTGACAAGGAACTCACAAGGCTCAATGTGGACATTGCTGTGCTGCAAGAAACTAGACTCATTCAAAGTGGATCCCTCAAAGAGAAACACTACACCTTCTTCAGGCAGGGGAAAGCCCAAGAGGCAACTCGTGAGCATGGAGTGGGTCTCACAGTAAAAAACACGCTACTTGCAATGAGTGAACCCCCCACAGTTGGCTCAGAGAGAGTTCTTACCCTTCACTTGTCAACAAGCGCGGGCCCAGTTAATCTCATGTGCATCGATGTCCCGACACTCACCTCCACCCCAGATGTCAAGGATCAATTCTGTGAGACACTTGACGCTGCCATCAGTAGAATTCCCAGCACCGAGGGACTGTATCTTCTCGGGGATTTCAACGCAAGCTTGGGTACTGACTACAGCTTGGCCAATGAGCATAGGGCACCAGGGGATTAGCAAGATGAACAAAAATGGACAGAGGTTTCTGGAGCTATGCTGTCACCATGGACTCTGCGTGACGAACAGCTACTTCCAGGTCATGCTGTGCCACAAGGTGTCCTGGAGACGTCCGAGATCACGCCACTGGCACCAGCTAGACCTTATCATCACCAGACGTACCACCCTCAGCAGTATCCTCATCACACGCAGCTATCACACCGCTGACTGTGACACTGACTACTCCCTGGTGTGTAACAAGGTCAGGCTTCAGCCAAGGAAGCTTCATCCATCCAAGAAGAAAGGTCGTTCTCGGATCAACACTAGCCGAACCACTGACCCAGAAAGGACCCAGGAGTTCCTCAACATCCTCGATCAGGCACTATCAGGAAACACCCAAGGCCTCAGTGCCGTGTCAAAGTGCAATCATCTGCACGACAGCATCTATAACTCTGCACTCACTGTGCATGGGAAAAGAGATGGGAGGAATGCTGACTGGTTTGAGGCTTATTGGACTGAAATGGAGTCAGTTACTGCAACTAAGAAGAGAGCCCTCATGAACTACAAACAAGTCCCCAGCAAACAAACTCTAGATGCTCTCAGAGCTGCCAGAAACAAGTCTCTGCAGACTGCTCGGCACTGCACCAATCAATACTGGTTAAAACTCTGCAACAGCATACAATCTGCCGCTGAATCTGGGGGATGCTAGAGGGACATATGAAGGAATTCAACACACCAAGGTTCCTTAGACAGCACCTTCCATACCCGCAACCTCTACCAACTATAAGGACAAGGGCAGCAAATTCATGAGAACACCACCACCTGCAAGTTCCCCTCTAAGCCACACACTATCGTGACTTGGAACTATATCGCCTTTCCTTCACTGTTGCTGGGTCAAAATCCTGGAACTCCCTTCCTAACAGCACTGTGCGTGTACCTACCTCACACAGACTGCAGCGGTTCAAGAAGGCAGCTCACCATCACATTCTCAAGGGAAATGAGGGATGGGCAATAAATGCTGGCTTAGCCAGTGATGACCACATCACATGAATGAATTAAAAAAAAATTATGAAAGCAACGGGCCCAGCAGTAACTAAATCAGCACCTTTGAAGACAAAGACAGGGACGATCATCACTGAACCTAACAAGCAGATGGAAAGGTGAGTGGAGCATTACCTTGAACTCTACATAACGGAGAACATTGTCATTGAAGTAGCTCTCAGCACCATTCCAGACTTCCCTGTCATGGAGGAGTTGGACAGTGACACCACCATAGTAGAGCTCAACAAGGCCATTGACCGTCTTGCCAGTGGTAAAGCCCTGGGAAATGATGGTACTCCACCTGGAATCATCAAAAGTGGAAAAGCAGCTCTGCTGCAGCATCTCCATGAACTTCTGTGTCTCTGTTGGAAGGGGAGATCTGCGCCTCTAAACATGCGTGATGAAAACATTGTCACCTTGTACAACAATAAGGGGGAATCGCAGTGACTGCAGCAATTACCGAGGCATCTGCTTGCTAAGTATTGTGGGGAAGGTCTTTGCTCGCATTGCTCTGACCAGATTGCAGACCCTGACATCACACATCTATCCTGAGTCTCAGTGCAGCTTCAGAGCTGGTAGATCGACAGTCGACATGATGTTCTCACTTCGGCAGTTACAGGAGAAGTACTGTGAACAGTACAGACCACTCTACATTGTCTTTATAGACATCACCAAGGCCTTCGATCTTGTTAGCAGAGACAGACTCTTCAAACTGCTGTGGAAACTAGGCTGCCCTCCTGAACTCTTGGGCGTCATCTCTTCTTTCCATGAGAACATGCACAGTTCCGTCAGTTACAATGGAGCAACATCAGACACTTTCACGATCAGCAGTGGGGTAAAACAGGGCTGTGTCTTGGTGCAAACTCTCTTCAGAACGTAGGAGGAGGCAGTTTCACCTGTCTAGCCTGATCTGTCATTCAATTACATCCTTGCTGATCATCTACCTCAACACCACTTTCCCGCGCTCTCCCCGTATCCCTTGATGTCATGAGTATCAAGATTTCTATCAATTTCTGTCCTGAACATGCTCAATGATTGAACTTTCACAAACCCCTGAGGTAGAGAATTCCAAAGATTCACCACCCTCTGAGTGAAGAAATTCCACCCTATCTCAGTTTGAAATGGCCTTTTAAATGAAACTTTAAGGAATACAAGCCCAGTTTCCTCATAAGACAATCCCACCATCCCAGGGATTAGTCTGGTGACCCTCCGTTGCACTCCCTCTGTGGCAAGTCTATCCTTCCTTAGATAAGGAAACCAAAACTGTACACAATACTCCAGCACAATCTCACCAAGGCTCTATACAATTGCAGCAAGACATCTTTATTCCTGTACTCATGACCCCTCGTGTGAAGGCCAACATACCATTTGCCTTCCTTATTGATTGTTGCACCTGCATGCGAGCTTTTAGTGTCTCATGAACAAGGACACCCAGGTCCCTTTGGACATCAACACTTCCCAACCTCTCACCATTTAAGAAATATTCTGTCTTTCTGTTTATTCTACCAAAGTGGATAACTTCACACTTATTCACATTATATTCCATCTGTCATTTCATTCACTTATCCTGTCCAAGTCCCCTGGAAGCCTCCTTGTAACCTCCTCACAGCTCACATCCTTTACAATTGGCATATTCTTCTCCATGCTGCTATTTTAAACTTTCAGTGACTCAGATGGGGGTGTCCACCTGCATACCAGAGCTGATGACAAGCTGTTCATCTTGGCAAGACTGCGCACCAAGACCAAAATGAGTCAGTTCTTGGTCTGTGAGTTGTCCTTTGCTGATGACGCTGTGCTGACATCCCATAATGAAGTTCATTAACAGCAGCTTGTATATCGGTTCTCCCTGGCCTGCAAGGAGTTTGGACTGACGATCAGCATCAGGAAGATCAAAGTTATGGGCCAGGACTAGAGACTCCACCTTCCATCAACATCGACAGGCTCACTTTGGAGGTTGTCAACAGCTTCACATACCTTGGATCAACAATCACCAGCAATCTGTCCCTTGATACTGAAATCAGCACCAGGATTGTCAATGCTGCAGCTGTCATGTCAAAGTTGAGAAGACGAATGTGAACCGACAGCAAACTGATCGAAAATACAAAACTCCGCGTGTAACAGGCTTGTGTTCTCAGCACCCTCCTTTATAGTAGAGAAGCATCAACAACTTATGCAAGCCAAGAAAAGCAGCTGAACAGCTTCCACCTCCACTGTCTCAGATGGAAATTGGGCATCTCCTGGCAGGACAGAGTGCCGAATGCAGAAGTACACCAGCGTGCAGGGACCCGCAGCATGTTTGCCCTCTTGAGTCAGCGGTGACTCTGTTGACTGAGTCATGTGTGCTGAATGGATGACGGTCGCTTTGCCAAAGACACGCTCTATGGTGAGCTTGCTATCAGCACGAGACCAACAGGTCACCCACATCTGTGATACAAGGACATCTGCAAAGCGAGATCTCAAGCTGACTGGGATTGGAGTCAATGCATGGGAAGTCCTTCCTGCTGACTGGAATTCCTGGAGAAAGGCATTCAGGAAGACCATGGGAAAAGCAGAGGACAAAAGAAATGACCAGATGGTGGGAAAGAGAGCTCAGAGGAAGGAAAAATTATCAGTCGACCTCGGGCCAATGATATTCATCTGTACCAGCTGCGGAAGGGATCGTCACTCACGAGTCATCCTCTACAGCCACAACAAACGATGTTTCACACAGAAGTGACGTACACCCCGGGTGTAGCCCATCGTCTTCCGAGACAGACGGTTGCCTATTACAATTACAACTACAGCAACAACTGCAAGAGCGAGTCAGAGGCTGGGAACACTGCCGTGATGAACTCAGCTCTTGACTCGCCAAAGCCTGCCCACTATCTACAAGGCCTTCCTCTGATTTCAATTGCACGCACATTCGTGATCTGGCTCTGTAGCTTAGTTGGTTAAAGCACCTGTCTAGTAAATAGGAGATCCTGAGTTCAACTCCCAGCAGAGCCTTATTTCACAGTTGCAACATGCTTGAAAAGTTTCATGATCAACACTGACATCTGTGTCTTGTGAACTTTAATTCAAAATACTTAATGGATTTCAATCACATAAAAAAACAGCCTTGGTGAAGGATATGAGTTTGGAATGGCTGTTTCTCCTTGCACAGAATTTCAGTGCGAATACATCAATGTTAACTTCTTTGACATCAATTTGTTCACAGTTCCATTCAACCTGGAAAACAGCTTGATATTAATCTCACTGAAGAAGAGTGTTTGTGTCATTATGTGTTGCTTTTAACCGAGACTGGGACATGAGGCAAGTGGGAGGGTTTATCTGAGGTTTGGAATATTTGTCAGTCAGGAACAAGAAAAATCAAAGGAACCAAATAAGAAAACCTAAGTCTCATGTGGTTACCGAGAAACGGTGAGACGATATTAAACTTTGTTGTATTTAATACAACTGTGTGAACTTTGATCTTTGCGGCCTTTTATAAACAGTATTTGAAGGGTCTCAGTAAAAATGTTCAGTGTTGATGAGAGTGGGGTCTGGGTGAGCAGCTGCTTCATGTGACAGGGTCAGGACTGGATGCAGGAAGTTCTCTGACAGTCTCTTTCTGATGGGTTGAGTTGATTTTCAACTGGCAGCTGTTGCTGTTTTGATAATTCAAGTTCCCTCCACCGATTTTTTTGGACAGACAGTGCAGTATGAGGATGTTAAGGGTTAATGCTGAAAACAGTGGGATTAACCCCTCCCACAATCAGAGTGATGATGTAACAGTCACATGAGATGAGGTTTGGGAGGAGAGAGCAGCACCAAGGATGCTAGTTTCGGTGGCTTGATGAGTGTGTATATAGTATTGTGTAAATTAGAAAAGAGCTCTTAGTTCTTTCAGCAGGAAATGTGTCCAGAAAATATCACGAAACTCACAATTTCATTATTCAGGAGTTGGAACACAGGGATATTAACTCCAAGTGACAGTAGTGGTTTCATTTAACAAAAGAAAAGGAGAGAATAATATTGCTCATTGATTGAAATCCCCCAGTGAGGAGACAGTTAAACAGGTGATCTGTTGGGGCATCCTTCGATCCAAGGTTTCGGCAGCATTTAATCTCCCTTTTTGGTGAAATTCTCTGTTTTTTGCATCTTTTTTAATCCAGCTTTTATGGACCAGTGAAAAAACTGAAAAAAGTGAACAGATCTATCCTTTCTTTTCTTCCTTCTTCCCATCAGTTTCTCTTTTCTGTCCCAATTTAATCTGCTGTTTTATCCATTCCAATCATAATTCAACATTCCAATCTAATCTATTTGTTATTCCACAGTGTCTCTCCATGTGTTTTATTCTGTTGTATTCTCTCACAGTCTGTTTGATGATCAATTTTACATCTCACTCTCTGTTCTGGTGAAGATCAGAAGCAGTGTTATCTGTTTGCAACACCCGACAAGTCGGCCTGAGGCTGTGTCTCATCGATAATGTGGAGTTAGGAACATAGGAACACAGGAGCAGGAGTCGGCCATTCAGCACATCGAGCCTGCCCCACCATTCAATATGATCATGGCTGATCATCCACTTCAATGCCCTTTTCCCCACACTTTCCTCATATTCCCTTATTTCACTTGTATTTAGAAATCTGTCAATCTCTGCTTTAAACATACTCAACGACTGAGCTTCCACAGCCCTCTGGGGTACAGAATTCCAAAGATTCACAACCCTCTGAGTAACAACATTTCTCCTCAAAACTGTCCGAAGTGGCATGCCCCTTATTTTGAAATTGCGTCCCCTGGTTCTCGACTCCCCAACCAGGGGAAACATCTTAGCTGCATCTACCCTGACTGACCTTTAAATATTTTGTAGGTTTCAATGAGATCACCTCTCATTCTTCAAAACTCCAGAGAATACAGCCCCAGTTTCCCCAATCTCTCTTCATAGGACAGTCCCACCATCCCAGGAACAAGTCTGATGAACCTTCTTTGCACTCTATCTATGGCAATAATATCCTTCCTAAGGCAAGGGGACCAAAACTGCACACAGTACTTCAAGTGCAGTCTCACCAAGGTTCTATACAATTGAAGCAAGAATTCACTACTCCTGTACTCAAATCCTCTTGTGATAAAGGCTAACATACTATTAGCCTTCCTAATTGCTTGCTGCACCTGAATGTTAGCTGTCAGTGACTTATTACCATGGATACCAGGTCACCCTAATACTCTATACCTCAGTTAATAAAGGAAAGGATTCCATTTACCTGCTGAACCAGCTCATTGACCTGCACTGCTACTTCAGGGATCTGTGGACATTCACTCCAACGTCCCTCACTTCCTCTACACCGTTCAGTGTTCTCCCATTAATTGTGGATTCCTTTGCCTTTTTTGACGCCTGCTCTCGCTGTTCCCTGCTCTCCGAGTGAACTCTTGCTCCCTCTCTCTCCTGGGCTCTTTATGCTCCACTCTGCTCTCACTGTTTCCCGCTCTCTTAATGTATCAATATTTCTTTGTCTTGTGTTTAATTTAAAATATGGATTAACTGTATTTTACAGTTGTAGGTTTTATTTGGTAATCCTGTGCAAGTTGTGGATTGGTATTCAATATTAAGCTCTGTGAAAATGATCGTGAATGAAAATATAACTTTCAATCTTATACATGGGCTGGTCTGCAAGCTCCAAGTCCTTCATTTTGTAGTAATGGCTTGATACTGTATCTTTCAGTCTTAATCTCTGTGGGATTTTTGAACTGGTATGTAATGCATAACTTGGTCTAACGTTCTGATGTACATTATTGGGATTCATAGGATCATAGGAAATAGGGGCATTAGGCCATTCAGCCCATCGAGCCTGCTCCAACATTCAAACAGATCGTGACTGATCATCTACCTCTCCGCCATTTTTCCCTGCCATCTCCATATCCCTTGATCTTGTTAGTATTTAGAAAGCTATCGATTTCTGTCTTGAATATGTTCAATGATTGAGCCTCCACAGCCCTCTGGGATAAAGAATTCCACAGATTTCTCACCCTCTGAGTAAAGAAATTCCTGCTCATCTCAGTCTGCCCTTATTCTGAGACTGAGTCCCCTTGTTCTACACTCACTAGACAGAGGAAACATCCTATCCATATCTACCCTGTTACACCCTGTAAGAACTTTGTCTGTTTCAATGAGATCACCTCTCATTCTTCAAAACTCTAGAGAATTTAGGCCCAGTTTCTGCAGTCTCTCATCATAAGACAATCCCACCATCCCAGGGGATGAGACCGGTGAATCTCTGTTGCACTCCCTCTGTGACAAGTCTATCCTTCCTTCGATAAGGAAACCAAAATTGTACAGAATACTCCAGGTGCGGTCTCATCTAGACTTCATACATCTTTACTCATGTACTCAAATACGCTTTCAATGAAGCCAACATACCATTTGCCTTCCTAATTGCTTGCTGCACCTGCAGACTAGCTTTTTGTGTCTCATGAACAAGGACACCCAGGTGCCTTTGGACATCGACACTTCCCAGCCTCTCACCATTTAAGAAATACTCTGTCTTTCTGTTTATTCGACCAAAGTGGAGAACTTCACACTTATTCACATTATATTCCATCTGCCATGTTCTGCCCATTCATTTAACCTGTCCAAATCCCCTTGAAGCCTCCTTGCATTCATTCTGTACCTTTGAATTCTGTAAATTTTGCCTGTTCTATTTCAGATTTTATATTTAAAATGTGACCATGGTGACAGAGTTTATTTAGATCTGATAGTGAGTTTGTTTTTGGACTGTGATTGATGTATCAACCTGTCAGCTGTACTGAATTGGAGTGAAATAGAAACAACTTCTGTCTCTCCTGCTGTTGTTTGACTGTTGGATTGAAAATGTGTCTCTCTTGACTTTGGGATCAGTGTCTGTCTGACTACATCTTTTGTTTGTTCCAGTGGAACTGATGAGCTGGCAGTATCTCTATGCTTTGGGAGTGATCCTGTACCGACTGTGTGTTGGAACGAGATCACTGCACTTTTCCTTGTGTCCAAGAATCACCACATCCAGTCAGGTTCCTTCATGTATTTTCCTGCAGGAATGAAAGAACTGGTGAGATAGAAGATACAAAAGCGATCAATGTAATCGTCCCAATAATAATCATTATGAACAATCATAAAATGAAAACCAGGAACACAAACAGTGTCAGTGTCTGACTCCACTGCAGTACTGCAGTATTCAGCTTCTGTTTACCAGGTGTTTGCAGTGGATTTACAACAAGTTTGTGACATTCAGAAACAACACAAGCCCTGCACTGCTCAATGACTGGGACTGTCCGATAGAGCAGTGACCTTTACACAGTCACATTTCTATTTCAACGGAAAACAAGCAGCCACTATTTAAAATGTGCCTTTCACACTTCTCACCTGGTGTCTGCAATAAATGCTCTTTGTCTAACTGTCCACATCGTTATTTTGCGGCTATTTTCCCCCCACTGTTCACAATCCAACAAACAGTGAGAGACTGGAACTAAAGCAGGAAAATTCCCTCTCCTTTGGGTGGTGAAATTGTCAGTGATTTTCAATAGTGATTTCTTCCCATTGTGTCTCCCTGAGCCTGTACAGACACTGTCCGAGAATGAACTCTCCCTTCCCCGTGTCCCCGGCTCACTCCATGTTCCGGGAGCAGCTCCTGCTCCACAGTTTCTGTTACAAACACTCCCCGACTCCCCCTCAACTTCCCACCACTCAGTGCTAATCTCTGAGCACATCTGCGGACACGCTCCCAAAGCAATGGCTGCTGGAAGCAGATGCTGTTTGTTCCCTTCCCCCGGGCCCGGGAAGTCTCCATTAGCAGCTGATTTAAAGCATCTTCCCCTGATTGAGTGAATGGCCTCACAGACTGGGTTGGGGAAAGGATGCGCAATGGCTCCACCCCTCATTGTGACGTCCCACTGGGGGCGGGGCAACACAGCGCGTGCGCAGATCTCTGCAGCAATTCAGCATTCAAACATCAATGGGAACTTTCCCCATTTCACCCTCATCAAAGTCCCAAAGAAAGTGAAGAGGGGCTTGGACTGGAGGGAGGGACGGGGTAGGGGGAACCTAGAACCCAGAAAGCTGCCCACTTGCCACATTTTGATGCTCAATTTGCGGTCATTCCCTGCAGGGGGTTTGTTATCATTGAGCCCCTCCTGGTAAAACAATCCGATAGAAAGAGGGGAGAAGGGAGGGAGCCGGTGTGTTTGCTGGGACCTTGCAGAATTCATTTCAGCAGCAAAAGTCCCGGGTTATATTAACCCGAGTGAAACACGCTGTCAGTGAGAGGAAAACCGAACGGCCCTTTTCATCTTTTCATTGGAAACAAAGTAGAGCCGGAAGTGCGGCGAGCAGAGCAGACACACAAGCTCAATGACAGGAGAGCTCGGCCGTCCCTGAGTTTCAACTCCCGGCTCTTCCATTTCCTCATCCACACTGTCTTTACTGTGGATGTTCAGGGGTTCCTTGTCGGATCTGAGGACTGTATCCATTAAACATTCTGAGTCAGGAGATCCACACACTCTCTGTTATCAAGATTTATGGGCAGGAATGTTTCAAAACTTTGTCTATTAAATCATTGTATTATTCACAGAACTAATGAGGCAATTGGTTCATTATCCAGGCCTTGAACTTGGTTTGGGTAGACCGAAAACTGAGAGGTTCAGCACCTTTTCAAACATGCACTGCTGGCTGTGTGGCCTAATGGATAAGGCGTCTGACTTCGGTGTATTTAACGAGGTTATTGGAACATTGTAGGTTCGAGTCCTGCCACGGTCATTTTGGGCGATCAGTGTTTCGCACCGCAGCCTCACAGCTCCAGCGACCCGTGTTCAGTCCCTGTGCGCAGTTTGTGTTCTCCCTGTGACTGCGTGGGTTTCTTCGCACAGCCAAAGACTTGCAGATTGATCGGTAAATTGGCCATTGTAAATTGCCCCCAGTGCAGGTCGGTGGGAGAAGAATGATGGGGCTGTGATAGGGAATATGGGATTAATGTCGGATTAGCATAAATGGGTGGTTGTTGGTCGGCACAGACTTGATGGGCCGAAGGGCCTGTTTCAGTACTGCGTCTATCAATAAATAACTGACTTTTTTGATGAAGTAACAGAATGGTTGATGAAGGGAAAGCAATGGATGTTGTCTACATGGATTTTAAGAAAGCGTTTGACAAACTACCACATAAAAGGCTGGGGAACAAAACTGAGGCTCCTGGAATAGGAGGGTCAGTATCTGCTTAGATTAAAAAATGTATGAAATATCAAGAAAAGCGAGTTGTGGTATTTAGTTGTTTTTCAGAATGGAAGATGGTGGACAGTGATGTCCACAAGTGTCAGTGTCAGGACCACCATATATATAAATGACTTGAATATTGGAATCACAGAATCACAGAATTGTTACTACACATTCACAATGCTTCCAATTTTCGTATCATCCATAAACTTTGAAATTCTGCCCTGTACACCAAGGTCTAGGTCATTAATATATATCAGGAAAGGCAAGGGTCCCAACACTGACTCCTGGGGAACTCCACAACAAACCTTCCTCTAGCCCGAAGAACATCCATTGATCACTACTCTTTGTTTCCTGTCACTCAGCCAATTCCATATCCATGTTACTACTGTCCCTTTTATTCCATGAGTTATAACTTTGTTCACAAGTCTGTTGTGTTGCATTGTATCAAACTCCTTTTGAAAGTCAATAAAAGCAAAATACTGCAGATGCTAGAAATCTGAAATATAAACAAAAAGTGCTGGAAATACTCAGCAGGTCTGGCAGCATCTGTGGAGAGAGAAACAGAGTTAATGTTTCAGGTCAGTGACCATTCAGATGCTGCCAGACCTTTTGAAAGTCCATGTATACCACATCAACAGCATTGCCCTCATCAACCCTCTCTGTTACCTCATCAAAAAACTCCAGCAGGACAGTTAAACATGATTTTCCCTGAAGAAATCCATGCTGGCTTTCTTGAATTAACCCACATTTGTCCATGGGACTATTAATTTTGTCCCGAATTATTCTTTCGAGAAGTTTTCCCACCACCAAAATTGAACTGACTGGGGAGTGAGACGAGGTGAGTTGCTCCAACAGAGAGCCAGCACGGGTTCGACAGGCCGAATGATCTCCTTCTGTGCTGTCGCCATTCTGATTGTATGATTCTAGCGACAACTGTTGGTGGAGAGGCAGTGATGCAGGAATGTGTTGACAGAAAGGTGAAAGTCTGGGCTGGTGTGTGTTTGCAGCATTTGCAGCTTGTGTTCGGGTTTGTGAATCAAGGTGATTTGGAAGCTGTGTTCCAAATTGAAGTGTTTATTGGAAGCAAGAAGTTGATGTAAATAAAGAGTAAAACGTGTTAAGATGAAGCGTGGTGTGAATGTGGATAGCAGCAAATATAGTGTTGGTGAATTATTTGTGTGAATAAACTTCCACTGCGCCCTCTGCTGCAGGCTGCTGTTTATATCCAGCTGTGTATTAGTGCTGTGTGTTAGCGAGATAAATGTTTGTTTCAACGCTGTTTATAAAGCAATAGCATTGCACTCAAACAGTCCCAGACATAGCAACACACGTACAAAAGCAAAATACTGCAGATGCTGGAAATCTGAAACGTAAACAGAAAATGCTTGAAATAGTCAGCAGGTCTGGCAGCATCTGTGGAGAGAGAACAAAGTTAATGTGAGCTAAGGAAACAGACCTGAACTGTTAACTGTTTCTTTCTCCGCAGATGCTGCCAGACCTGCTGAGCATTTCCAGCATTTTCTGTTTTTATTACAGCAACACAGGTGTTGGGAGGCTCAACCTGGCTACACAATGTTACAAAGACGCTGAGTAACACCATCGACAACAGGACAGAGAAAAACACACAGAAAACCAATAGACTGTGAGGAAGCAAAACTGAGGGACAGAGAGAGAGAGACAACGAGACTGAGATGGAGAAACATGATTGTATTCTCCCTGTTGTCTAAAGGTATTTCCTGGTGTGTAAATATGTTTCTGTTGTGTAAAGATGTACCCTGTTGTTGTGTAAAGGTTTTCCATGTTATTGTTTTATTTTCTGTTACTGACCGTCTCCTCACTGTGACCATTTGCCCTGGTTTTATTGTGGCCAACATCACCATCTGGTGGTGGAGCGGAGGCTCTGCAGGAAGGGGTTGACAAAGTGGGAGAGACTCGGCTGGTCCGTGTTTGCAGCTTGTGTTCGTGTGAGCAAAAGTGAGTTGTTGCTGATTGATGTGTTCACTGGAAGGAAAAAGCTGATTGCAATAGAGTGCCTTTGGAAGCATCTTGTCATTTTGGGTAAATACTTGACGTATTGAAAGTGAACGGTTTGCATTATTGCAAAGCATAAATAGCAGAAAAGGGTTTCGATCCATCGATCTCTGGGTTAAGGGCCCAGCACGCCTCCGCAGTGCCACTCTGCTAACTGCTGCATTAAATTGTAGCTGCCTGTTAGTGAAATATGTTCATTTCCCCCATGTTTTTATGAAAATAGGATTGTCGTCGGATTTCTCAAGAATCCCGGACTCAGCAACACACGTGCTGACGGACTCACCCTCATTGCACAATGACACAAGGACACAGAATAACAGCACCAACAATGAGGCAGGCAGAGAAAGACACACAGAAAACCAGGAAGAGATTATCAGGACCCAGAAATGAACAGACAGAGAAAGGTAAAAGCAAAATACTGCGGATGCTGGAAATCTGAAACAAAAACAAGAAATCCTGGAATCACTCAGCAGGTCTGGCAGCATCTGTGGAAAGAGAAGCAGAGTCAACGTTTCGGGTCAGTGACCCTTTGAAGTTTTGAAAGGTACAGAGAAAGAGACTGAGCAAACCAGCAAGAGACAGCGAGAGACTGATGAACACCACTTGGAGGGAGCACTGAGGGTGGCAAGGGTCCAGAATGTACTCTGCCTGGGGGATTTCAATGTCCATCACCGTGAGTGGCTCGGTAGCAACACGACTGACCATGCTGGCCGAGTCCTAACGGACATAGCTGCTCGATTGGGTCTGCAGTAGGTGGTGAGGGAACGAACAAGAGGGAAATACATACTTGACCTCATCCTCACCAATCTGCCTGCCGCAGATGCATCAGTCCATGACAGTATTGGTAGGAGTGACCACTGCACAGTCCTTGTGGAGATGATGTCCTGTCTTCACATTGAGGATGCCCTCTATCGTGTTGTGTGCCACTACCGCTGTGCTAAATGGGATAGATTTTGAACAGATCTAGCAATGTATAACTGGGCATCCATGAGGTGCTGTGGACCATTACCAGCAGCAGAATTGTTGTCAACCACATTCTATACCCTCATGGCCCGGCATATTCCCCCACTCCAACATTACCAACAAGCTGGGGGATCAACCCTAATTCAATGAAGAGTGCAGGAGGGCATGCCAGGAGCAGCACCAGGCATACCTTGAAATGAGGCGTCAGCCTGATGAAGCTACAGCCCAGGACTACTTTCATGCCAAACAGCAGAAGCAGCATGTAATAGACAGGGCTAAGTGATCCCACAACCAACGGATCAGATCTACACCCTGCCACATCCAATGATGAATGGTGGTGGACAATTAAACAACCAACAGGAGGAGGTGGCTCCACAAATATCCCCAACCTCAATGATGGGGGAGCCCAGCACATCAGTGCAAAAGACAAGGATGAAGAATTTGAAACAATCTTCAGCCAGAAGTGCCGGGTTGATGATCCTTCTCGGCCTCCTTCTGAAGTCCCCAGCACACAGATGCCAGTCTTCAGCCAATTTGATTCACTCAACGTGATATCAAGAAACGACTGAAGGCACTGGATACAGCAAAGGCTACGGGCCCTGACAATATTCCGGCAATAGTACTGAAGACCTGTGCTCCAGAACTTGCCGCGCCCCTAGCCAAGCTGTTCCAGTACATCTACAACACTGGCATCTACTCGGCAATGTGGAAAATTGCCCAGGTATGTCCTGTACACAAATAGCAGGACAAATCCAACCCAGCCAATTGCTGCCGCATCAGTCTACTCTCAATCATCAGTATAGTGATGGAAGGTGTCATCGACGGGGAAGTTGCTTTGCAATAACCTGTTCAGTGACGCTCGGTTGGGTTCCGCCAGGGCCATTCAGCTCCTGACCTCATTACAGCCTTGGTTCAAACAAGGACAAAAGAGCTGAACTCAAGAGGTGAGGTGAGAGTGTCTGCCCTTGACATCAAAGTAGCATTTGACTGAGTATGGCATCAAGGAGCCAGAGCAAAACTGGAGTCAATGGGAATCAAGAGGAAAACTCTCCAGTGGTTGTAATCGTACCTAGCACAAAGGAAAATGGTTGTGATTGTTGGAGGTCAGTCATCTCAGCACCAGGACATTACTGCTGGAGTTCCTCAGGGTAGTATCCTCGGCCCAACCTTCTTCACTACTTCATCAGGGACCTTCCTTCAATCATAAGGTCAGAAATGGGAATGTTCACTGATGATTGCAAAATTTAGCACCATTTGCGACTCCTCAGATACTGAAGCAGTCCATGTAGAAATGCAGCAAGACCTGGACAATATCCAGGCTTGGGCTGATAAGTGGCAAGTAACATTCGCGCCACACAAGTGCCAGGCAATGACCATCTCGAACAAGAGAGAATCTAACGATCTCCCATTGACATTCAACAGCATTACGATCGCTGAATCCCCCACTATCAACTTCCTGGGGGTTCCCATTGACCAGAAAATGAACTGGAGTCGCCTTATAAACAGTGTGACTACATGAGCTGGTCAGAGGGTAGGAAGCATGCGGTGAGTAACTCACCTCCTGACTCCCCAAGCCTGTCCACCATTTACAAGGCACAAGTCTGGAGTGTGATGGAATACTATCCACTTGCCCGGATGGGTGCAGCTCCAACAACATTCAAGAAGCTCGACACCATCCAGGACAAAGCAACACGCTTGATTGGCACCCCGTCCACAACATTCACTCCCTTCACCACTGACGTACAGTGGCAGCAGTGTGTACCATCTACAAGATGCAATGCAACAATGCACCAAGGCTACTCAGGCAGCACCTTCCAAACCTGCATCCTCTACTGCCGAGAAGGACAAGGGCCGCAGATGCATGGGAACACCACCACCTGAAAGTTCTCCTCCAAGCTACACATCATCCTGACTTGGAACTATATCGCTATTCCTTCACTGTCGCTGGGTAAAATTCCTGGAACTCCCTTCCTAATAGCACTGTGGGTGTACCTACCCCACATGGACTGCAGTGGTTCAAGAAGGAAGCTCACCACCACCTTCTCATGGGCAATTAGGGATGGACAATAAATGCTGGCCTGGCTGGCGACGTCCACATCCCATGAAACAAATAATTAAATGCAATAACAGCTCATCTCAATTCCTAGTATTTCTAAATCCCACCAGTCCAACATAAGCTGAACAATTATTGCATGTTGTGATTGACGGTCTGGTCTGTAAACTGCACTGTATCACAGATTGCTGACATTTGCTAACTGGAAGTGAGAACTGCAAAATCGGGACAGTAGTTCACATAGTCTGTCAGTGTGAAAGAATCAGGCAATGTGAGGTAATAGAATTTGTCTGTAAATGTTACACTCATATTGCTTTATATTTTTATATTGAAAATAAAAGTAATCATTTCGTGAAAATAGTGACATGTTGTCCAAACTTTGGTAGCCAGTTGTTTTCGTCTTGCACTCAGCAGGGCAATCTACAAGAATACCAATTTAAGGGAAAACACCAACTTTCTTCTGTGTGAGAAGAGAGTGCTGATTGGTTGGCAAGTGAACTCTGATTGGTCGAGGCATTGCCATTCAGAATGCATCAGTTTATGGTCATTGACAGATAACTGCCCAGCTTTGTTTGAAGTTTAAACCAGGCAGCTTGACTCTGATTGGTCAGGGCATTGCCCTGTGGAATGAGCCAGTGAATGGCTGTCACTTATTTTGTTTAGCTTAAACTGGCACAATGTGTGTGCATGTTCTTTCTGTCTGCAAAGAACAGGGCCCTGTGTATTAATATATGTAGTTTACAGTACACACCAATGCACCACACTGCGAGCCCTACTGACAGTCTTAAATTGGTTGTCAGTGTAATTCTTAGCACACTGAGAATTATTTAGCAAATGTTGTCCTATTGTGGAATCACATCTCATGTTGGATACTGTGTTTTGAGTTTTGCAAGCACGGGTTGGTTGGGTAGGGCCCATTGCGAACAGCGGAAGGGACATGTTATTTGATACAATCCGCCAGTTTTGGGATGTACGGTCTAGAAACCTAGCATCACACTGGTATTGAAATTCATATATCACGTTACTTATTTGTGTGATAGGCAGGACGTCTCTTTTGTTTGACAGCAGCATCCTGTTAGTGGTGAACACCACACTTGTTGCTCCTGCATAGTAACAGCAGGAAACAGCTCGCTTCACCTGTTACTCAAATACTGGGGTTAAATTACCCTTCCAGGGTAATTTGAGGGAGACTGGGCACTTTTCAGGGCTCAAAATGACGTCCTTCAGCCCGTTTATAAGTTTGTGCGATATACAGTGAGAAATGATCTGATCAGTGTAGCCATTGTAATGCAGGATGTCTTTGATTCGCCCTATTTCAGCATCAAGCTTGCATGGAGGTGGTTACGGAGGGAGGGAGGGAGGTGATTACGGAGGGAGGGAGGTGGTTACGGAGGGAGGGAGGGAGGTGGTTACGGAGGGAGGAAGGAGGTTGGACAGGTGAGAACACATAAGGACTTAGAAACAAGGATGAGTATTTTGAAATAAAAACAAGAAATGCTGGAACCACTCAGCAGGTCTGAGGATTTTGAGGTTGAGTTGTTGCTGGACCAGGAGCCAATGTCGGTCAGTGATTGGTTGCCGATAAGGCCAATCTTATCGCGCGTGGAACTGTAATAATCCCAACGCGTGTATTGACCAGTGAAGGTAGGTTTGCGGTAGACCGTGGTAGAAAACCCCTTAGCAGATTTCTCAACTAGTACATCAAGGAAAGGGAGCTCATTTGACAGCTCCATTCCAAAGATGAATTTGAGTGCAGGATGGAGCCCATGAAGACGTGCAAGGAAATTATTTCATGCAGCTGCGGATTCAAATATAGCAAACGTATCATCTACATATTGGAAATATGCAAGAGGTCGGATGTTAGGTGTCATTCCCTTAAAAACAGGTTTGTCATGGAATCCAACAAAGATGTTTGTGAGAACTGGGCCTAGAGGGGATCCCATGGCAACACCAGCGATACATGGTGTCAATAAAACTGAACTCAACTGTGCAAGTTGCCGAGTTCATAAGTTCAATGAATACTGATTCACACAATGGTGGCGGGTCTAGATCACCATGATATAGCACTGCAGTGCAAATATCTATGGCTTCCTGAAGTGGTACATTGGTGAATAGGCTAGCAATGTCAAATGACACATGGACACGGCATTGCTATCAATATGCAAGTCCTGGATGGTCTTCACAAATGTGAAGGAATCCTTCACTGTGTTTGTGGAGAACTTGCTCAAAAACTGGTTGTAACAATTTGCCCAACCATTTGGCAAATTCATTTCAGGTTACTATTTACATTACTTCAAATAAAGAAAACACAACGACACAAAGAATTGAGCACAACGCTGAAAGTTTCACAGCAAATAGTCAAATGGGAAAAGGATGAAATACAGAAAGAAAAAGCCTAAAATACTGAAAACACTCAGCCAGTCCGGAAACAACTGTGGAGAAGAGAAGCTCGGGTTAGTGGTCCAGTTCTGTTACCCTTCTATAGACCTGAAACATTGCTCCTACCTTCCTCTCTACACAGATACTGCTGGAACTGCTGAGTGTTTCCAGAATCTTCTGTTATTATTCAGGTTTCCAGTGTGTGCAGTATTTCTCTTTTTGAAAATTAAATATTCCCTGAGAGGAATGGAACTTTACATAAAAAATAGGAGTAGGCCATTCGGCCCATCGAAATAGCTCTGCCATTCAATAAGATCACAGCTGATCTCCTACATCAACTCCATCTTACCACACGAGCACAGATCCCTTGATTCCCTTCGTATCCAACAACCTATCGATCTCTCTCTTGGATATACCCAATGATTGAGCATCCACATCTCTAGAATCACAGAGAGATACAGCACTGAAAAAGGCCCTTCGGCCCACCGAGTCTGTGCCGACCAATAACCACCCATTTATACTAATCCTACATTCATCCCATATTCCCTACCACATTCCCACCATTCTCCTACGACCTATCTCCACTAGGGGCAATTTACAATGGTCAATTTACCTATCAACCTGCAAGTCTTTGGCTGTGGGAGGAAACTGGAGCACCCGGCGGAAACCCACGCGGTCACAGAGAAAACTTGCAAACTCCGCACAGGCAATACCCTGAACGGAGCCGAGGTCACTGGAGCTGTGAGGCTGCGGTGCTAACCACTGCGCGTAGAGAATTCCAAAGATTCACAATACTTTGAGTGAAAAGAAATTCTCCTCCTCAGTCCTAAATGATGGAGCCATTTATACTGAGACTGTGATTCCTAGTTCTAGATTCCCCAGCCAGAGGAAACATCGTCCCAGCATTTACCCTGTTAAATCCCTTAAGATTTTTAGGTGCCAGTAAGATTACCTCTGACTCTTCTCAATTCTGAGGAATATCGGCCTCGTCTACTCAATCTCTTCTCATAGGACAATCTCCTCATCCCAGGAAGCAATCGAGTGACACTTTGATACACTTCCTTTAAGGCAAGTATATCCTTCCTTAGATAAGGGGAACCAAAACTGTACACAGTGCTCCAGGTGTGATCTCACCAAGGCTCTGCCTAATTGTAGTCAAACTTCTTTCTTCTTATAAAAACTCTTCACAATGTTGAACACAACTATTAACTGCCCCATTAACATCTCTTCTCTAAGAAGAAGGACCCCAGCTTCACACAACCCAGACCCCTATTCTTTCCACATTAGCTGAATTCCTGCATCTCTGATACATTCTAGTAAATCTCCTCTGCACCCTCTCTAAGGCCTTGCCATTCCTGCTAAAGTGTGGAGCATGGAATTAGACACAATGCTCTAGCTGAGGCCTATTACCAGTGACATTTAGAAAGGTTCAGCCTCAATTCCTTGTCTGTGTCCCGTACTCCCATTTCTGGTTTCTGACTCAATGTCGGCTCTGAGCTGTTGAAACTGCCTGAAGAAACATTTCCACCCAACAAAGCGCTCGGAATGTGAGAAGGGACAAAGTGAGTGACCAAGTACATCAACTCCAAGTAAAACTCCACCGTGTAGTGAAAACACTCGAAACACAACGGCTCTTTTAAGAGCCACCCACAATCTCTCTGAAAAAGCTGCACCAACATCTCTCTAGAATTGGTTTATTTCATTGGTTTTAATGCTCAGTAACTCTCTGGAACTTTCTCACTGTCTTTGTGTTTTCTGTTTCAATCTGGTATGGAGATTCTGGGAAGATGAGTTTCACTGCCTGGGAGGATCTTTGTGGTTTTCCTGCAGAAACACAAAACAAAGTCTCTTTTCAGAGTCAGCCACCGCCTGATCGGGACAGCAGTGACATGGGAACGGGAGCTGGGGTGTGTTTTATGCCGGAAATATCAGTTAATGATTTATGTTGTGCTCTCGTTATAGTCCAATCTCTGAATTGAGCCTTTCCACCGCACCAGGTTTATGGGGAGAGTTTTCATCGTTTCTTTTCCAAACGTACAGACGATGTTATAAAGTTGCTGATTTACCCAGATGGTGGATTCTCCCCTCACAGTGAAAAGTAACATCACACCTTCACATCTGCCCATTGTTTTATAATTGAATAATTAGTCAAATGGAATTATTTGTGATGTTATTTCTCCCGAGACGGTGTTTCCTGCAGTGAAACTGATCAGTTTCAGCTCAGTCATTCAGGGACCTGGAATTCCTGCAGTTTGAGCCCGCTGGAACCCCAGCCCACTTCTGATTGGTCACCCTCTTCTCATGAAGTCAGTGACAGCACATGAGGAGTCCATTCGCCCCATCAAGTCCATGTCGGGTTTCCAATCTGTTCAGTCCCCGACTTGATCCCCAAAGCCCTGCAGAATCCCTTTGGGTCAAAATGACTGCGGCAGGACTCGAACCTGCAATCTTCTGATAACATCATCGAATATACCAAAGTCAGACGCCTTATCCATTAGGCCACACGGCCATTAGTCCTCAGGAATGATTCAATCAGAGAACCTCGAAGCACAAAATACAAAAAATCATTGGTTGAACCTGTCAACCCGGCAGAATATTTGAATTTGTGAAAGCCGCCAATTTCACTGTGGAAAAGAAGTGATCAACTGGAAAAGTACATAAAAATCTATTTTCCCGTAGCGGTTTAAATAAACTTTTAAAACACAATTTTGCTTTTACCGACTCAAATTTCTGGTGCTATTTTATGAACAGCTTTATTTTGCCAATTTTTGTCAACTTCTCATCTGTAACTGACAGTAAAAGACTCCGTTCAGCAATCTTTCACACGACAAATAACTCAAACTCGGTGTGGAAGTAATAAATTACAGACTATTGGTAATTCCCCTTCACACAGGCTTCAGGGGGACAGTGAGAAGCCGCTGAAATAGTTGCTTCATCCTTTTAAAGGTTCCCATTCTGTCCTGTTACTGACATGTTGGAATCAGATTTGTATTTAACAAGATATTTCTGTGAAAACAAAATCCTCAACGGACCAGCTGGGAATCTGGGAATCACTGAAGTAAAATAAAAGGCTTTTGATTGAGAAGACGGGACCTTCTCACCAGCAGCCGGGTTACATTCCCCTCACATCCTTACACAGTGAGCTGCTCTTTCCCTCGAGAAATAGACAGCAGCAGTTGGAAGTTCAGTAAAAGGATCGGTTCATTGAGACAAGTTTCTGACTGACAGGTGGTGCTGAATATTAATACAAGAAGGTCCTGGAATGGGAAACAAGTGTCCAGAGTGGGGTCTGAAATCAGGACAGGGAAATGGCCAGCACTGACACAGATCATTTCATTATTGCATTGATATCTGACTGTCTATAAGGAGAAGCGAGTTAAACACATGATGGTGAAAGGAATGGGAGATGACGCTGGTTGTTCTCGATGAAGAGGGATAGACAGAGGTGTGGGTACAGCAGACTTCAGACAGTAATCAGCCCTTTCAGATACTGTGGGTGGATCTGAAAAGAGCCTTTGGGATAGGGAAAAAAGCTCTTTGTTTAAAAACCCTCAAATAGCTACCTTATAATTGGTCAGGTTACTAATGTTTTAGTTAGTGTAATTTATGAATAATTACTAATTAGAAAGTGCTGTTTGGACAGAGTGTAAAGCTGTGAGTTGATGTGTGAGGGACTTCACTGACTAGGGGAAGGAGGTGCTCTTTGGTCTCTTCTCTGCTGCCTTTTCAGCCTCCATGATACAGGGGAAGAAGCTGATCGGTGAGTAACTGGTAAATTATTCTACTTATTACACGAGCAATAATGAGTTTGTAAAGCTAAGTAATGGCAGGGCAGCTCGAAAAGTAAAAGTTCGAAATTGGGGGAAGGCAAATTTTACAAAACTGAGAGGTGATTTGGTGGATGTGGACTGGATACAACTAGTTGAAGGAAACCCAAAGATGTTTTATCAGTCCATGAAGAGCGAGAGGATAACTAAGGAAAGGGTATGGCCTATCAGAGATGTACAAGGGAACTTCTGTGTGGATCCAGAAGATGTGGGCGGGGTTCTTAATGAGTTTTTTGTCTCTGCCTTCACAAAGGAGAGGGGTGATGCAGACATTGTAGTAAAAGAAGAGGAGTGTGAAATATTGATAAGCATAATGAGAGTGGAAGAACGAGAGGGTCTGACATCCTTGAAAATGAATAAATCACCAGGGCCAGATGGTTTGCATCTGAGGTTGTTAAAGGAAGCCAAGGAGTAAATAGTGGATGCGCTGAGGATCATCTTCAAATCCTCACTGGATATGGGGGAGGTGCCGGAGGATTGGAGGTCTGCGAACGTTGTACTATTATTTTAAAAGGATGTGGTAAGTCTGACCTCAGTGGTGGGTAAATTATTCGAATCAATTCTGAGGGACAGGATAAACTACCACTTAGAAAGACATGGATTAATCAGGGATAGTCAGCATGGATTTGTTAAGGGAAGGTCATGTCTCACTAACTTGATTGAGTTTTTTGAGGAAGTAACAAGGAGCATTGATGAGGATAGTGCGGTGGATGTGGTTTACATGGATTTTAGTAAGGCATTTGATAAGGTCCCACATGGCAGTCTGGTCAATAAAATGAAAGCCCATGGGATACAGGGGAATGTGGCAGGTTGGATCCAAAATTGACTCAGTGGCAGGAAACAAAGGATAGTAGTCAACGGATGTTTTTGCACATGGAAAGCGGTTTTCAGTGGCGTTGCACAGGGTTCAGTGTTGGGTCCCTTGCTGTTTGTGGTGTATATTACCACACGGGCAGCACAGTGGCGCAGCGGTTCGCACCGCAGCCTCACAGCTCCAGCGACCCGGGTTCAATTCTGGGTGCTCCCTGTGTGGGTTTCCTCTGGGTGCTCCAGTTTCCTCTCACATGCCAAAGACTTGCTGCTTGATAGGTTAATTGGCCATTATAAATTGTCCCTGGGTAGGTGGTAGGGAAATATAGGGACAGGTGGGGATGTGGTAGGAATATGGAATTAGTGTAGGATTAGTATAACATGGATGGTTGATGGTCGGCACAAACTCGGTGGGCCGAAGGGCCTGTTTCAGTGCTGTATCTCTTAAAAAAATAATTATTATTTGGAATTAAATGTGGGAGCTATGATTGGGAAATTGGCTGTGTAATTGATGGTGAGGAGGATAGCTGGAGACTTATGAATGGATTAATTGAGTGGGCGGAAAAGTGGCAAATGGAATTCAATCTGGAGAAGTGTGATGTAATGCATTTGGGGAGGGCAAACAAAGCAAGGGAATACACAATCAACGGGAAGATATTGAGATGGGTAGAAGAAGTGAGAGACTTTGGAGTGCATGTCCACAAGTCCCTGAAAGTGACAGGATAGGTAGATAGAGTGGTGAAGAAGGCATATGGAATGCTTTCCTTTCTTGGTTGACAAAAGCAGGGATGTAATGCGAGAACTGTTTAAAACGGTGGTTTGGCCACAGCTGGAGTATTGCGTACCGTTCTGGTCATCACATTACAGAAAGGACATAATTGTTGTGTAGAGAGTACAGAGGAGATTTACAAGAATGATACTGTGGGTGGCTCTGAAAAGAACCTTTGGGTATTTGATAAAATCCTGGCAGATTGCCTTGGTTTTGGTGCCCGGAGCGCTGGTTTTCTTGGGCAGCAGAATGCCCTAGATATTAGGCAGCACACAGCCCGGAGTGATGGTCACCCCTCCCAGCAGCTTGGTGAGCTCCTCGTCATTCTGGACAGCCAGCTGTAGGTGTCTGAGGATGTTGCGGGTCTTCTTATTGTCCTGGGCTGCTTTACTGGCCAACTCGAGGATTTCAGCGGTCAGATACTCGAGCACAGCAGCCAGATAGACCGGGGCTCCGGCACCCACACGCTCAGCATAGTTGCCCTTTCTCAGGAGCCTGTGAACACGGCCCACCAGGAACTGCAGCCCAGCCCGGGAGGAGCGAGATTTGGCCTTGGACCGAGCTTTCCTGCCGGTCTTTCCTCTTCCAGACTTTTCTTTTCCAAAAATAGACTTGAGGACATTCCGTGCAGACCACTGCCTGATGGATTGGTGGTCAAAGGTGTTTTTCCACACAAACATTTCCACGAACGCACAGTCCAACTGGATGGAGCGTTCCGTGGCAATGTGACCAGATCCATCCTTCGCAACACCGGGGTCAGATAGAACCTCAGCACAAAGTGACACTTGGTGTTTGCACACTGGGGCTCTACGCACAGCTTGATGCAGCCACATACTAAGGCGGCCATCAGGTTGAGGGCGACGTTGAGTACATTTTTTCGCCTTTATCCAGAGGTTTGAACATCGTGTCCCTCTGGACCCTGTCCATTTTGCGTCTTCAGATAAAGCGGGAAATGGCTCGGGTGATCGCCACAGCACAGGAGGGGTGTATGGGCCAGACCTGTGCCACTTACAGCAACAACGTGAGCACCTTGCACCTGATGACCAGGTTCTTACCCACAATAGAGAGAGATCGCTGCTCCCACTTGCTCAGTTTATGTTGTACCCTGGCTACTCGCTCCTCCCAGGTTTTGGTGCACGTCCCGGCCCTGACAAACCATATCCCCAGCACCTTCAGGTAGTCTGACCTGACAGTGAAGGGGACAAAGGATCGGTCAGCCCAGTTTCCAAGGAACATGGCCTCGCTCTTGCCATGGTTAACATTGGCTCCCGAATCCAGTTCGAACTGGTCGCAGATGCTCATCAGTCTGTGAATGGACAGCGGATCCGATCAGAATACAGCAACATCATCCATGTACAGGGAGGCTTTGACCTGAGTGACTCCACTGCCTGGGATTGTCACCTCTCTTATGCCCACATCCTTCCAAATAGACTCAGCAAAGGGTTCGATACAGCAAACACACAAGGCAGGGGAAAGAGGACAGCCCTGTCTGACTCCAGATTTGATTGGAAACTTTCTGATTACCACCCAATTTTTTGGACTGTACTACTGATGTTTGTGTAGAGCAGTTTGATCCAATTGCAGATTCTCTCCCCAAACCCCATTTTGGAGAGCACATCCATCATGTATGTGTGCAATATCCTGTCAAAAGCCTTCTCCTGGTCCAGGCTGATGAGGCAGGTGTCCACCCTCCTGACCCGTACATAGGCGATCGTATCCCTGAGTAGCACGACACTATCAGAGATCTTCCTGCTGGGTACAGTACAGGTCTGGTCAGGGTGAATCACCAACTCCAGAGCAGAGTTGACTCGACTGGCGATGACTTTGGACAGAACCTTGTAGTCTACATTAAGCAGTGAGATGGGCCGCCAATTTCTGATTTCTGCCCTCTCCCCCTTCTGCTTGTAGATGAGGGTGATGATGCCTTTCCTCATGGATTCTGACATGCTTCCGGCCAGGAGCGTACTCTCGTACACTTCCAGCAGGTCTGGGCTGACCCAGTACCACAGGGCCGAATACAACTCAACTGGTAAGCCGTCGCTTCCGGGAGTTTTCTTCGTCTCAAAAGACTTGATGGCCTTTGTCAGCTTGTCCAGAGTTAGCGGTTTGTCCAGATTCTCCTGCAGGCTGTCATCTAAGACCTCTGTGATGGATGACAGGAAGGACTGGGAGGACGTGCAGTCCATAGACTTCACGTCTTACAGCCCAGCATTCAAGGATTTGCTAATCCTTAGTATGTCGGACTGCGAAGTTGTGACCGAGCCATCTTCTTCCTTCAAGCTGCTGATCACAGAGCTCTCTCTGTGTACCTTTTGGAAGAAGAAACGGGAGCACGACTCATCCTGCTCAATGGAGCAGACTCTGGACCGGAGGATGATCTTGGAGGCCTCCGTGGCAAAGAGCGAGGCCTGCTGGCTCTTCACCTCTTGGAAGTCCTCCTTGACCTCAACCCCCATCGACTGCAGCCAGAGCAGATTTTGCATTCTTTTCTGGAGTGCGGACATTTCCCTCTGTCTCTCTCACCCTCTGAACACCTTTGGAGATAAAGAACCTCTTGATGTTCTCCTTGATCACTTCCCACCAGTTCACCGGATACTCAAAGAGGGTCTCACTGTTCTCCAACTTTTTCAATCTCTTTTGAGTTCCTCAATGTTCTCTGGGGTTAGCAGTGTAGCATTGAGCTTCCATGTCCCCCTGCCAACCCGCTGGTCATCCTGTAAGTGACAGTCAACCAGTAAGAGGCAGTGGCCGGAGAAGAACACCAGCTTGACGTCGGTGGATCTGACCGTGAAAGCAGGGGACACATACAGGAAGTCAATCCTGGAACGGGCAACCCGTCCGATCTTGACCAGGTGTATCTACGCTGCTCTCTGTCTGCAGGTTTGATGAAGACATTGTGCAGTTTGGCATTTTATACTGTTTCCTTTAAGAATCTGGGCGGAGCGTCCAGTTTTCTGTCGTCACTGCCAGATCGTCCAGCTGCATCAATGATGCAGTTGAAGTCACCTCCAAGAATGATCGGCCTGGATGTCGCCAGCAGCAGTGGGAGTTGCTGGAGGAAGGTCAGCCGCTCACTGTATTGGACCGGGGCATATACGTTGCTTAACTGGAGCGGAGCATTGTTGTACATTACATCTGCTACGAGAAGGCGACCGCCCACCAGCATCTTAACTTCAGAGATGGTTAAGTTGCCTTCCCGCAGCAGAACCCCCAGGCCGGAGGAACAGGAACCATTTCCTCTGGACCAGATCGATGACCCATGGGATCACCATCGTGACCATTGCCTGTAAGTGCTGCGGTGCAGGATTCCACACTCCTGACGAAGCAGTACGCCAGCTTTGACCTTTGCGAAGTCATCCAAGGTTGAAACACATCACGTGGTGGATTTAACACAATGCATGTTAATCGAAGCAATCTTTATATCCACTATAAAGTTGGGTGTTGCTTACCACACCAGGTGTCCTTGCTAGTCCCGGTCCTTGAGTATGTTCCTGCATACCCATAGTGTACGCAAGCTGTTTCACATTCGTTGAGCCCAGAAACACCTCATGGTTATTCATGAGGGTTTTGTTCCACTGGGGTGACATCGGCGGGTGGGGGGGGCGGGTCTTGTAGGCAGCAAGGCTTGGGTTGTCCTCTATTGTTGGTGTCTTTCCCCTCGGTCCGTCCTCGAAGACATCACTGTTCCTGACTTCCCGGAGCTGGAGCTGGAGTGCGCAGGACACTTCGCTGCTCTCGGTCTCCCGGAGCTGGGGTGCACTGAGCATCTCCTTGGGTTCCATGCTTTTGGTTTGGGGTGCGCTGGGCGTGTCACAGCTTCCAGTGCCCCGGAGCTGGTGGGCTTTATCTTCCAGCTCCTTTGAGTTCTGCTGCTTCTTTTGGAGGTGCCATCGTTCCGGCCCTTCCTCGTCCAGTGAGGAGGAGCTGCTGTAGTCTGTCTCAGACGGTAGCCTCCTCTTGCCACTGGTTGGGTGTTGACGTGTTCTTTTTCTGGAGCTTTTTTCTTTGTGGTCTTCCTTTGTACCACCTGCCACTGACCTGTTTGTCCATCTGCTGCCTCCTCCTCCATTAATTCTGTCTGTGGAGGAGGAGTTTCCAGGCACGGAGTAGGTGTTGGGTCACTGGTTGCAGCTGCCTCCCCTTTCTTCTCTTTCTCAGATAGACTTTCATCGCTGTGGGGAGGATTGCTTGTTTCCCTCCCAGCACCAGACATGTTCACCGTTCCTTAACCCGGTCTTTCCTTGATCCTTGCTGCCTGAGCATAACTGAGGCAGCGTTTGGGCAGGTTTTGTAGAGGTGGCCTGCCCCACCTCACAGGTTGCAGTACTTACAATGATTACAGTCCTTGGTCTGATGGCCTTCCTTCTTGCAGTTCTTGCAGACGACTGTGCTGCAGTTAGCTGCCACGTGACCAGATTTGCCGCAGGTACGACAAACTCTGGGCTGCTCCGCATAGACCATGAAGCCTCGACTTCCCCCGAAAGCAAAGCTGGAGGGAGGATGGATGATGGCTCCGTTGGCATCGACCTTCAAGGTCACCTTGACCTGCTGCTAGCTGGTCCAAATCCAAATGGGTCCTTGACATCAGTGCTGCCGCCGGCCACCTCAACACACCTGGTGAGGAAGGTGAGTACATCCACGACAGGAACATGGGGGTTGTAGAGGTGGCTTCTCACCACCCGGTCACGTTGCGATGGCAGTGTGAAGAGTGGCTCCACTGTGAGGATTGGCAGCGGCGCCTGGTTTCCCTTCTCCTTGAACACCTTCAGGAACTTGATGCATCCTCCACGTTCTTGGACGTCACGTCAAAATATCCACAGCTGGGGAAGTCCTGCAGGCAGAAGATGTTCGCAGCTTGGAATCCACAGCAATCAATAAGGATTTTCTTAATGAAGAAGGTACGATCAACCGGTGCATCTCCATCATTATCCTTCACTACCACCCGAACGGTGTTACACACTCCCTGGCCTGAAGTTACAGAATTGGTTACAGCCATTTTACTCAAAAACTTACCTGAGACAGGATCATGGTCTCTCCCCTGCTCCTCTTCCAGACATTTCCACAATCTCACAAATACTTTCACAAAGAGTGAGGAATTCTTCCCGCACTTCCCTGCTTTACCTTCTGGAGGAATGCAGTCCGGCTACTTCTGATTGGTTACTGTCTGCTGAATCTCATTGGCTGGTTCATGTCACCAATCAGGTAGCTGCTATTTCGCCGATCATCAAAGGGCAATGAGAAAATGGAGCGGAGATTGACAGTGGCAAATTGTCAGAGCTGAAATCCATTCACAAATTTGAAAAGCCCGCAAAAATATTTGTGAAACAAGGAACAGCTGAAATATAATAAATAATATCGTCTAAAGAGTAAAATGTATTTCACTCTCTCCTTATATTGTGTTTCTCCTCATTGTCCGTCACAGATACCAGACTGACTTTCCTTCCGGGGGCGGAGCGGTGAGGAGTGGACCTGTGGGGAGAACGCCGAGAGCAGAACCAATAAATTGAGCCCAAGGATCGCGGCCCAGTCACTCACCTTCCGGGAGATGACTGGACCTGTGGGGAGAACACCGAGAGTGGAGCCGATAAATTGAGCCCGAGGATCGTGGTCCAGTCACTCACCTTCCGGGAGTGGAGCGGACCTGTGGGGAGAACACCGAGAGTGGAGCCGATAAATTGAGCCTGAGGATCGCGGCCTAGTCACTCACCTTCCAGGTGAGAAGCGGAGAGCAGTCCAGGCACGCCGGAGTTTGAAAACAAAGGAGCTGTGATGTCACAGGAAGGCTGCAAGGTGATTGGTTGGTGAGTATCTGCTGTTAGGGAGTTACTCTAAATAGCTGGGTAAGTAACTAAAAGTAAAGGGAAAGGTCTACAGTTTTTTCAATAAAGGAGGTCGTGTTTTCTGGGGGAGAATCAAGGTCCCTAGTGTAAATAATTTAGTTTTTGGGTAATTTAAGGGGATAAATTAAGGGTAAGTTATGGCAGGGCAGCTCAGCAATGGGGAGTGATCCTCCTGTGCAACGTGGGAAGTCAGGGACACTTCAAGTATCCAGGATGAACACGTGTGCAGGAAGTGTCTCCAGCTGCAGCTACTCGAAATCCACGTTTCGGATCTGGAGCGGCGGCTGGAGATACTGTGGAGCATCCGCGAGGCTGAGATCATCATGGATAGCACGTATATGGAGGTGGTCACATCGCAGGTAAAGACTGCTCAGGTAGAAAGGGAATGGGTCACCACCAGGCAGAGTAGAAGAACTAGGCAGGTAGTGAAGGAGTCTCCTGGATCCATCTCCCTTTCTAACAGATTTTCCACTTTGAATACTATTGGGGGAGATAGCTTCTCAGGGGAATGCAGCAAGAACCAAGTCTGTGGCACCACAGGTGGATCAGCTGCACAGGAGGGGAGGAAAAGGAGTAGAAGAGCTATAGTGATGGGGCATTCTATCGTAAGAGGTACAGATAGGCATTTCTGTGGCTGCAAACGTGACTCCAGGATGGTATGTTGCCTCCCTGGTGCATGGGTCAAGGATGTCACAGAGTGGCTGCAGGACAAGTGGGAGGGTGAACAGTCAGAGGTCATGGTACACATTGGCACCAATGACATAGGTAGAAAGAGGGATGAGGTCCTGCAACCAGAATTTAGGGAGCTAGATAGCAGATTAAAAAGCAGGACCTCAAAGGTTGTAATCTCTGGATTACTCCCAATGCCACATGCTAATGAGTATAGGAATAAGAGGGTAGAGCAGATGAATGCCTGGCTGAGGATATGGTGCGGGAGGGAGGGCCTTAGTTTCCTCGACCACTGGGTCTGTTTCTGGCAAAGGTGGGACCTATACAAGTTGGACGGGTTGCACCTGAACTGGAACGGGACCAACATACTTGCTGGGAGGTTTGCTAGTGCTGTTTTGGTGGGTAGGGGGGGTTTAAACTAATTTGGCAGGGGGGTCGGATACAGAGTGGAGGTACAGTAGGGGGTTAAACACAGTCAAATTTAAAAGAGAAACTGAGTCAGTCTGGAAGGCAGAGCAAATATAGACCTGTTACGGCACAAGTGAAAAATGCAAGGTTGGATTGCATCTATTTTAATGCAAGGAGTCTTACTAATAAGGCAGATGAATTGAGGGCGATGGGATTATGATCTTATTCCTATCACAGAGACATGGTTGAGGGAGGGGCTGGACTGGCAGCTCAGTATTCCAGGGTACAGAATCTACAGGCAAGACAGGTGACGGGGTAAAAGAGGAGGTGGCATTGCACTGTTGATCAAGGAGTCAATTACTGCAGGAAGGAAGGATGATATCTTAGAAATTCCTCAAATGAGGCCATATGGGTAGAACTTAATAACAAAAAGGGGACAATCACTTGGCTGGGAGTGTACTACAGGCCTCTAAACAGACAGGAAGAGATAGAGGAGAAAATATGTCTGCAAATCTCAGAGAGGTGTAAGAATCTTCTTCTTCTTTGGCCTCCTTGTCTCGAGAGACAATGGGTAAGCACCTGGAAGTGGTCAGTGGTTTGTGAAGCAGCACCTGGAGTGGCTATGAAGGCCAATTCCAGAGTGATAGACTCTTCCACAGGTGCTGCGGATAAAATTGGTTGTCAGGGCTGTTACACAGTTGGCTCTCCCCTTGCGCTTCTGTCTTTTTTCCTGCCAACTGCGAAGTCTCTTCGACTCGCCACATTTTAGCCCCACCTTTATGGCTGCCCGCCAGCTCTGGCGATCACTGGCAACTGACTCCCACGACTTGTGATCAATGTCGCAGGACTTCATATCGCGTTTGCAGACATCTTTTAAGCGGAGACATGGACGGCCGGTGGGTCTGATACCAGTGATGAGCTCGCTGTGCAATGTGTCCTTGGGGATCCTGCCATCTTCCATGTGGCTCACATGGCCAAGCCATCTCAAGTGCCACTGGCTCACTAGGGTGTATATGCTGGGGATATGTTGGAGATACGGTCCTGCCACCTGATGCCAAGGATTCTACGGAGGCTGCGAAGATGGAATGAATTGAGACGTCGCTCTTGGCTGACATACGTTGTCCAGGCCTATCAGCCGTAGAGCAAGGTACTGAGGACACAGGCTTGATACATTCGGACTTTTGTGTTCCGTGTCAGTGCGCCATTTTCCCACACTCTCTTGGCCAGTCTGGACATAGCAGTGGAAGCCTTTCCCATGCACTTGTTGATTTCTGCATCGAGAGACAGGTTACTGGTGATAGTTGAGCCTAGGTAGGTGAACTCTTGAACCACTTCCAGAGCGTGGTCGCCGATATTGATGGATGGAGCATTTCTGACGTCCTGTCCCATGATGTTCTTTTTCGTGAGGCTGATGGTTGGGCCATATTCGTTGCAGGCAGCCGCAAACCTGTCGATGAGACTCTGCAGCCACTCTTCAGTGTGAGATATTAATGCAGCATCGTCAGCAAAGAGGAGTTCCCTGATGAGGACTTTCCGTACTTTGGTCTTCGCTCTTAGACGGGCAACCTGCCACCTGATCTTGTGTGGAGGAAAATTCCTTCTTCTGAAGGCTTGAACGCATGTGAGAGCAGCAGGGAGAAGAAGATCCCAAACACTGTAGGTGCGAGAACACAGCCCTGTTTCATGCCACTCAGGATAGGAAAGGGGTCTGATGAGGTGCCGTTATGCTAAATTGTGCCTTTCATATTGTCATGGAATGAGGTGATGATACTTAGTAGCTTTGGTGGACATCCAATCTTTTCTAGTAGTCTGAAGAGATCACGTCTGCTGACGAGGTCAAAGGCTTTGGTGAGATCTATGAAAGCAACATTGAGGGGCATCTGTTGTTCACGGCATTTCTCCTGTAGCTGGTAAAGGGAGAACAGCATGTCAATGTTGGATCTCTCTGCTCGAAAGCTACACTGTGCCTCAGGGTAGACACGCTCAGCCAGCTTCTGGAGCCCGTTTAAAGCGACTCGAGTGAAGACTTTCCCCACTATCCTGAACAGGGAGATTCCACGGTAATTGTTGCAGTCACCACGGTCACCCTTGTTCTTATAGAGGGTGATGATATTGCCATCGCGCATGTCCTGTGGTACTGCTCCCTCGTCCCAGCACAGGCAAAGCAGTTCGTAGAGTGCTGGAAGTATAGCAGGCTTGGTACTCTTGATTATTTCAGGGTAATGCTGTGCTTCCCAGGTGCTTTTCTGCTGGCTAGAGAATGAATGGCATCACTGAGTTCCGATTTTGTTGGCTGTACGTCCAGCTCATCCATGACTGGCAGAGACTGGGCTGCATTGAGGGCGGTCTCAGTGACAACATTTTCCCTGGAGTACAGTTCTAGGTAGTGCTCCACCCAGCAGTCCATTTACTTCCGTTGGTCAGTGATTGTGTCCCCTGATTTAGATTTGAGGGGGGCGATCTTCTTGATGTTTGGCCCAAAAGCTCTCTTCATGCCATCATACATTCCTCGGATGTTTCCGGTGTCAGAGGCCAGCTGAATATGACTGTATAGGTGTTGCCAGTAGTCATTTGCACAGTGCCTGGCTGTTCTTTGTGCAGCGCTTCTGGCTGCTTTAAGAGCTACGGATGTTAACTCACTGGGGGCTTTCTTGTAGTTCAACAGTGCAATTCGCTTAGCGGCTATGACAGGTTCCAGCTCTTCAAAGTTTGATTGAAACCAGTCTGCATTCTGCTTCACACGTTTGCCATAGGTGATCATAGCTGAGTCATAGATGGCATCTCTGATGTGGGCCCACTTGGTCTCTGCATCCCCTGTCGGAGTGTTTTGATGGACTTTGTCAAGTGAATTTGGAAACTTACGGAACAGCTGTGGATAAGAAATTCTGCTAGTGTTGATGCGCGGGCGGCCCTTCCGCTGGGAGTGATGCAGCTTCTTTGGTTTGAGTCTAACCCTGCTGCATACCACACACTGCAAACCACACACATCCTTGTCCACTCATCACAGTATTGGACTGGCAGGAAAATAAGCTTGTGTGCAGCTTGCTGTGAAATGGCATGAGACTGCCATCTCTTGGTGTGAAATAGAACTGCAAGAGGGAAATTGATTGATAATAAAAAGCTCGGTGGGAATGTCAGCTGTGAGGGGGATACAAAGGGCCGGATTTTATTTGGTTCACTCCCCCCGAGATTCAGGCCCTGCTCCAATTCTGGTCTTTTGAGCATCGCTGATTTTTATCGCTCCACCGTTGGCAGCTGTGCCATCAGCTGTCCAGGCCCGAAGCCTGAGATTTCCCTCCCTGAACTCTCCGCCTCTCGACCTCTCTTCCCTCCTTTAAAACACTCATGGAAGCCTACTTCTGTGACCATGCTTTTGGCCATCTGCTCTAATACGGTCTTGTGTGGCTTGGGGTCCAATTTTGCTTTCCGACACTCCTGTGAAGTGCCATGGGACGCTGTATTGCGTTAAAGGTGCTCTATAAATTTACACACAAGTTGTTGTTGTTTTTGGTCTGGAATGTTTTGCCTGAGAGAATGGTGGAAGGAGACTCAATCGTAAGGTTGAAAAGGGAACTTCGATAAATAGTTGAAAGGAAATGAAAGAGCTGCCACAGGCACGATGGGCCGCCCTGGTTGTAGATGTCGTCGTCATCCTTCATTCTACGTGAGATGATGGACTTGCAGCAAATCCATTGGTGATGGGATAGTTTCCCATGGTGCACTTTGTCCGATAGCTGAAGAGGTCAATATGTGAGAGGCAGGTTCTTCCACAAGTGACACATATGAGGTGGGATTATCAGGTGTCGCTGTTTTCCATGTTGGCACCTGCTGTCAAGCTGCTATAGTCACTGATTGTCATGGTGACGCACACACCAGTCCAGGGGTAATATCACCATTTCCCTCTGTTGTTGGCCAGTGTCTCCCATGTGTGAAAATCGATGTTTCGGGCCTTCATGTCCTGCTTGCAGGCATCCTTGAAGTGGGGCTTTGGGCATCCAACTGGTCTTCTGTCTCCGGCGACCTCCCCATACAGAATACCCTTGGGAATGTGCAATCTTCCATCCTGCGAACGTGCCTGAGCCAGCAAAGTCACCTCTGCTTGACGAGTGTGAGCATACTCGGGAGATTTGCTTTTGAAAGCATTGTTACATTTGTGATTTTGTCCAGTGTTTATTTGCGCAGTGTCTCACTGTCTTTTGCACAATTGCCTTGGCTAATTTCAAGTCATATAATGTTCTGGCTGCTGGTTTCATGTTGTGAATCAGGTCGGTTCTGCTTTTTGCTTCAATAACAGATGTCATCTCTGCTGAGTAGGTGGGGAAGAGACAGTTGCCCACCTCCTTCTGGAATGTGTCTTTGCAAAGCAGGTGTGGAAAGAGATGCAGTGGTTTTTGTCGAGGTTCATCCCAAGCAGCTCTGTAACACAGGAGTCTGTGCTCTACGGGCTGTTCCCAGGGATGCACACCGAGATAAACATCAACTGCTGCTGGAGGACCATCAATTTGGTGATAGACACTCTTTGGTCTGCCCTAAACATGCTGGTCTTCCAGCGCAAAAAGTTGTCCACGACCGAGTGTTGCAGACTGGCACATTCCAAGGTCCAGGACTACGTGCTGAGGGACACACTAAAGCTTGGGGTAGCCACTGCAAAGGCTCAATGGGGAAAGACCACTGTGTAAGGTCCCCCCGCCATAGTGAACTGGGCAGCTGGACTCATTGGAAACCCCTCGTGCTGTATCCACCAGATATGGGTTTGCTGTAAAATGTCCATGTCAGGTAAAATGGAGTGGAAGGGTTGTGAGGCAACTCACTCCTGTATTGAAGAAAACTGATTTCCTTTGCATAATTTGGAATGTCAACTTGGTGCTGTTTTAGATTAGAGATACAGCACTGAAACAGGCCCTTCGGCCCACCGAGTCTGTGCCGACCATCAACCACCCATTTATACTAATCCTACACTAATCCCATATTCCTACCAAATATCCCCACCTGTCCCTATATTTCCCTACCACCTACCTATACTACTGACAATTTTATAATGGTCAATTTACCTACCAACCTGCAAGTCTTTTGGCTTGTGGGAGGAAACCGGAGCACCCGGAGAAAACCCACGCAGACACAGGGAGAACTTGCAAACTCCACACAAGCAGTACCCAGAATCGAACCCGGGTCCCTGGAGCTGTGAGGCTGCAGTGCTAACCACTGCGCCACAGTTTTGAACTGTTGTATAATGCATTTTTTACAGATTTATATGAATAAAGCATATTTTAGGAATAAAAACCTGGGGATTCATATGCATAGTTCTTTGAAGGTGGCAGGACACATTGAGAAAGAAGTTAGCAAAGCATATGGGATCTTGGGCTTCATAAATAGAGGTACTGAGTACAAAAGTAGGGAAGTTATGCTGAACCTGTATAAATTTCTAGTTGGGCCACAACCAGAGAATTGCATCCAGTTCTAGTCAACACACTTTTGAAGGGATGTGAGTGTCCTTGAGAGGGTGGAGGAGATTTAACAGAATGGTTCCAGACATGAGGGATTTTAGCTGTAAGGTTAGGTTGGAGAAGCTGGGGTTGTTCTCCTTGCAGCAAAGGAGATTGAGGGGAGATTTGATAGACATGTACAAGATTATAATAAATATGACAGGTTTAGATAACTTACAGGGCGATGGGGATAGAGCGGGGGAATGGGACTGAATGGATTGATTTACATGGGCTTGATGGGCAAAATGACTTCCTGTACTGTAGTGACTCCAGGACTCAATGACTCTCTCTCCTTCTCTCTCTCTCTCTCTCTGTCTATCGCTTTACCTCTCTCTGCCTCTCTCTCTCTGTCTGTCTTTAGCTGGTCCTCTAACTTTCTATCGCACTCTCTCTCTCTCTTTTTTTCACTCTCTCTCTCTCCATTACACACATATTTGTCAATCACATGTCAAAGAAGGAAGCGTAATGAAGGAATGGCTGCGCCCTTGAAAATGTTTCCAGCAGAATAGTTAAATGTTTAAAGTTTCTGTAGGGAGTTTGACCTGAGATGGTGAGACACAAGGATGTGAGGTTATTAAAGTCTTCACCAAATGTAATAGGGAATAATTTTCTTCACTGGTGAACCCAAAGGAACAAATATGGCACAAGAATGAGAAAAGTCAGAGGATTGAGAAACATCCAATGGTTCTTCACATATACAAGTCAGCAAACCCACAGAAAAACAGTAGGTTGAGAGTTCAGATCCAGTGATAGACTTGACAAATGTCGAGCTCGTGCTTTATTCTTTATAAACCCAACATCTGTCCACTTGGCTATTGCACCTCGTCTCGATGTATCTGATAATACTGATACTATTTGTATTCCACAGTTGCTTTGAAATCACAGGCAATATAAATGGATTGGGAACGTCAATGGTCAGGAACCATTAATGGATTGGGAAAGTCAATGGACTGGAAAATATCAGTGGATTGGGAAATTCTATAGACTGAGTTATATCAATGGATTGGGACAGTTCAGTACATTGTGAAACATCAATGGATTAGGAAACAGGAATTAAAGGGACAGATGGAGTTCAACCTGGAAAAGTGTGAAGTGATTCATTTTGGAAGGTCGAATTTGAATGCAGAATACAGGCTTAAAGACAGGATGCTTGGTGGTGTGGAGGAACAGAGGGATCTTGGGGTCCATGTCCATGTCCATAGATCGCTCAAAGTTGCCACCCAAGTTGATAGGGTTGTTAAGAAGGCGTATGGTGTGTTGGCTTTCATTAACAGGGGGATTGAGTTTAAGAGCCGCGAGGTTATGCTGCAGCTCTATCAAGCCCTGGTTAGACCACACTTGGAATATTGTGTTCAGTTCTGGTCGCCTCATTATAGGAAGGATGTGGAAGCTTCAGAGAGGGTGCAGAGGAAATTTATCAGTATGCTGCCTGGACTGGAGGGTATGTTTTACGAAGAAGGGTTGAGGGTGCTCGGGCTTTTCTCATTGGAACGAAGAAGGATGAGAGGTGACTTGATAGAGGGGTACAAGATGATGAGAGGCATAGATAGAGTGGATAGCCAGAGACATTTTCCCAGGGCAGAAAGGGCTATCACCAGGGGGAATAATTTTAAGGTGATGGAGGAAGGTTTCGGGGAGATGTCAGAGGTAGGCTCTTTACACAGAGAGTGGTGGGTGCGTGGAATGCACTGCCAGCGGTGGTAGTAGAAGCAGATACATTAGGGACATTTAAGCGACTCTTGGATAGGTACATGGATGATAGTAGAATGAAGGGTATGTAGGTAGTTTGATCTTAGAGTAGGTTAAAGGTTCGGCACAACATCATGGGCCGATGGGCCTGTACTGTGCTGTACTGTTCTATGTTCTATGTTCCAGATGAAAGGATTGCATTAATTAATGGACTAGAATGTGGAGAGGCAGGAGAAAATGATGCCATTTTAGGGGGCCGGGGGTTAGTAGAAACAGACCAGGGATATTTTACTCTCTATCTCATTCCTTTCTTCTATCTGGCTCATTATCACATCCTCTCTCTCTCAGAGCGGTGGGAATCACTGGAACCCACACTTGTTGCTCAGGTTGTTTGGTTCCGGGAAAATACAAGGTCCACATCAGATTGACAGGAAAGATAAATGTGATTCAGAGCCAATCATATTCCTTTTGGTGATGTGTGCTCAGCCTTGTTATATCAGCAAAGGCAGCAGGTAATGCAAGTCCTGAAGAGTTTTGATAGAGTGAAGAAGGAGAATGTGTTGCCAGTGACAGAAGGGTCAGTAACCAGAGGAAACACATTTAAAGTAATTGACAAAAGAATTAGAGTTGTGATGAGGAGATTGTTTTTTCAGCAGTGTGTTGCTCTGGTCTGGAATGCAATCCTGAAAGGTCAGTGGAAGCAGATTCAATGTTAACTCTGAATGGAATTGGATACATACCTGACATGGAAAATATAACAGGACAATGGGGGAAAGGACAGGAGTGTGGGATGTGGGATTAATAGAATAGCTCTGTTAAATATCAAGCAAATGCACAGTAATAAGGTTCAGTGCTTGGACCTCAGTTATTTTCACTCTATCAATGGCAGAGAAGGCTCGAGGGACCATGTGGCTGCTCCTCATGTTCTTCCCAGTGTCCAGGATAAAGTGTAACATCACACTGATTTCCAGATGGCCAAAACAAATGCAACGGACATCTTTTCTGGAAACATCACATTTAAAGTGAGAAACTAATCATCAGGCACGGACGGGGATTAAACCCGTGATCTTCAGTTTACGAGACTGACGCCTTACCACTTGGCCACAATGCCTAATGGGCACCTGAGGCTCCAGAGGAGGATTTGTGATTCTTTTTCAATTTGGTTGAAACAGCATCGAGAAACATGCACAGAAATAAAGAGGGATTGTGGAATGGGAAACAGATCAGCCTCATTTACATCATCAGCATCATGAAATCTTCATTCAGACGTTCCATTCTCATCCTCAGCTTTTCTCACATCTGTACAATAATATAAGAGTGGACATTGGGTTGTTACTGGGCAGATTATATAAATAGACAATGTGCATCATCACAGGAAGTGATGTAATATAATCTGTACGGCACCTCATGGAGAGTTGTAGATGAAACTTTCAATGCAAGATGTGCAGAGTAAACTCAGGTTATTTTAACCGTCAGATTCTTATAAATTGTGTACAAAGCCTTGACAGATATCAGAATATTATATGGGGGCCACAGTAAACCAAAGCAATGATGGAGAAATCTTTGCCTGTACCTTTGAAAAGGTCACTGGACTGAACCAAGCCGAGGAGTGGCCGAGGTGGTTCCAGAGGTTTGCAAGGTATCGTACTGCATCGGGTCTCGTGCAGAAGCCAGACATGGAGCAGGTCAGTACACTATTGTCTGCCATGGAGGGAGTGTGTAGGCTACGTGTGAAGAAGTTATTAAGGCACTCAAGACCTATTTTAATTGAGGAAAAAAATGTCATCGTGGAGCCAAAGTTAAAACGCTGCATTTGCTGACAATGCAACCACCAGGTGACGCTTACTAGCACATGCGCAAATGCAGCCTCTTCCACTGAAACGTCACTGTCTGTGACTATCAGGCAGCTGCCAGGATTAAAGATGGAGCTACTCAATTTATCACAGAAAACAACTTAGACCCAAAAATCCCCTCAAAGGTTGCCATCGCCGCCTCCGTCCCACCCCCAATAGTCCCCCGCTACCTCTTGCGCATTCGCCAGTTATAAAGTACCAAGTCATCTTAATTCACCTAAAGTGAATTACTTTCGGAGCAGTGACTGTCATTTCATAAGCAAATACGGCACATATCTACACAATGGACTTGTTTTGGTTGATACTCGGAGAACGTTGTGCTGTTTGAAGTCTCATCAGAAGGACAGCACCTCTGACAGTGCTGCACACCCTCTGTAATTCAGTGAGGTTTCATAGAGTCAGAGAGTTATACAGCACAGAAACAGGCCCTTCGGCCATCGTGTCCGTGCCGGCCATCAAGTACCTGTCTATTCTAATCCCATTTTCCAGCACGTGGCCGTAGCCTTGTATTCTGTGGCGTTTTGAGTGCTCATCTAGATACTTCTTAAATGTTGTGAGGGTTCCTGCCTCTACCACTCCTTCAGGCAATGTGTTCCAGATTCCAACCACCCTCGAGCTGAAACATTTTTTCCTCAAATCCCCTCTAAACAGTGCCATCCCATTCTCCGGACGATCATTCCCCGCTTCCCCCCATCCCACTCTCTGACTGCTCACTCCCCGCTTCCCCCACCACCACCCCCATCCTGCTCTCTGGCCGCTCACACTCCAGGCCATGGGCTCTGCCGCTTCCCTCCTCTCGGCCACTTGCTCCAACATTGCCCCATCTCCCCTCGAGACTCGCCTTGCTTTATCGGGTGGTGCGGTGAAGAATGATCGAATGTTGGAGCGAGAGGCCGAGAGGAGGGAAGCAGCATGGCTTAGAGCTAGTGTCTGGAGGGACGTGTGGGGGAAGCGGGGCGTGAGTGGACGGAGAGAGGGCAGTGCGGGGGTGGGGGGGTAGCAAGCGGCCGGAGGGCGGGGGAGCAGGGTAGCGAGGAGCGGGCAGCGAGCGGCCTGGAGTGAGTGGCTGAGAGGGGGTAGAGAGTTTTCCTGCGCATGCGCCACTTCGTCCTGGAAGGCGTAGGCTGAGCATGCGCAGCACCTCAAAGCGCAGGAGACTGTTTGTGCATGTGCGCAGCTTGGAGCGCTCTGATGACGTCGGCTGGCCGCTGCATTGTCAGGAATCACTTTGAATTTAATAAGCGTACAAAACAGAAATGGGGAGGGTATTCATTCATTTATCAATGACTTGTACAAACTCACGGAGGTTTGTGAATACAGCAACTTAAGAGAAGAGCTGAATGGAGACAGGATTGTGTTCGGGGTATTAGACAACACCCTTTCAGATCATCTACAGTCCAGGGCTGATCTCACATTAACGAAAGAGTTTCAATTGAGCAGACAAACAGAGGTTAGAAAGTTTAACCAATCCGTTGTTCGAGGGGACAGGGAGAGTCTGATCTCCAGAGTTGCAGACTCAATTGAATTTGTTCAGAAAACAAAAGGAAAAATTAGTGGGAAAAGACAAGAAAGACGGGAAGAGCATCTAGTGGTAGCTGCAACCAATGGCAGTCGGTGTGGCTGAGAGAGACACAAGTGGGAAAACTGCCTCGCCAAAGAAGCTGAGTGTTTTTCCTGCAGAAAGATGGGACACTTTCAGTCAGTGTGTGGCAGTAAAATACCAGCACTGAATATAATTAAAGGGAAATCCCCAGAGAGCAAAAACATTAATGAAGTACAGGATATCCAAAGTGTGGAAATACATTTTTTAGGTGAAATCCAGGAAATAAAGTGAGAGTTGCTGGACGACAGAAATTCTGAAATATTTTAAGATAGATGTAGATAGATTCTTGATCAACAAGGGGGTGAAAGGTTATCGGGGGCAGGTGGGAATGTGGAGTTGAGGTTACAATCAGATCAGCCATGATCTTATTGAATGGTGGAGCAGACTCGAGGGGCCGAGTGGTCTACTCCTGCTCCTAATTGGTATGTTTGTATGTAAGAAAACATGTTCCAGATACAATGAGAACTATCATTTGTTTGGAATTGGATTTGAAACCCCCTTTTTTCAAAAGGTGATAGAGCTTTAATTTTTCTACAATTAACAGACAAATCCTTGTGCAGTTGAGATTGACAGAAATAATGGGCTGGATTCTATAGAGCCCTCAACGTCGAGATCTGTGGTGGGGGTGGGGTGGGAGCCGCCTGAAGATGGCCCCGGATGAGGCCCGCCATGGACCTCAACGTCGGCAGGGCCTGGCTCGATATTGCCTGCGACGGCGAGGCGTTGTGGGGGGACTCCCACCGCTCGACAACGGGACCACAAACCTGCATTAATTATTATCCCATCACTTCCTGATATCCAGCTGCGATCTTCAGCCCGGTGACCGGCACTGCCATGCCTTCGGAGCCCCATCCGGGGAAATGAGGTGCAACACTGGTGGGTAGGGGGGAGAAGGTAAGTTTCTCAGTGTGGGGGAGGGGGGACTTAGTCAAATTAATGTCATGGGTGTAGGGGATGGTGGGAAGGGTTATAGTTTACAGTTTGTGCAGTTTTGGGCGGAAGGTCAGATGGTAAAGGTAGGTTTTGGGAGGGAAGGGCAAATAATTAATTTAACTGTTATTGGGGGGATGGGAGAGAGGCAAAAGCAATGTATTTATTTCATTTCATTTAATCTTCCTTTAAATATTTTCCAGTAGGACTAACAGCCCTTTAAAAATGGCTGACACTCCAGTACAGTACTAAGGCAGTGCTGCACTATCAGAAATGCTGTTTTTCAGGTGAAACAGAAAACTGAGGATCCCTCTGCCCTCTCAGGTGGATGTTAAAGGTACCATGGCACTATTTCAGAGAATAGAAGGGGAATTATTTCTGGGGTGCTGGTCATTGTTTAACCCTGAATCAACATCACTTAAAAACAGATTATCTCGTTTTTATCACATTGTTGTTTCTGGGAGCTTGCTGTGCGCACATTGGCCACCATGTTTCCTACATGACTACAGTGACTACACTTGGAAAGTCCTTCATTGGCTGTAAAAGGCTTTGCAACGTCCTGTGGTCGTGAAATGCAAGTCTTGCTTTTTCCATTGTTATCAGTGTCATTGTGATCAAAAGATCGGATGCGTGAACACAAAGTTTAAATCAATTTTGATTAAAATAATGTAAAAGCATCTATATTCTTGCACTGTACTTAATAATCTCCATCTTCCTATCCTTACAGAGTGCAATGTCATCGACCCTGAAATTGATTCCACAATCTCATAGAATCTCAGACTCACAGAAAGTTGAAGGCACAGAAAGAGGCCACTTGGCCCTCAGACAATTTCAGCCCAGTTCTGATGAAAGGTCACAGATCTGAAACGTTAACTCTGTTTCTCTCTCCACAGATGCTGCCAGACCTGCTGAGTATTTCCAGCATTTTCTGTTTTTATTTCAGATTTCCAGTATCTGCAGTATTTTGCTTCTGTGTTAATTTGAAAGTTAAAACTGAACCACCTGTTTACAATTCACACTGGGGTCTCCCATGAAATGATTCTGTATAATATTGATATAATGAATACAGATTCCGACACAGAGCTTCCTGTGGGGAATTGGGGATATGAAAACCAGCAGACTCTGCAGGAATTTCCACTGGGAGCACAAATTCACAAAATCTACCTTTTATATATCGATTCATTTTGATTGTCCTTCTGGAAAATTATTTTGCAACAATTTAAACATCAACCCACATCTCCATGACTGGGTCAATTATGAGGTCATCCTCTGACAGGTCATGTGACAGCTGGAGTCACAAGACATCAGAACCAGATTTGTGACTGGATTAAAACCCGGAATCCTGTCCCAATGGCTTTTCAAATAAAGCTGTTGCTGTTTGAAAACACAGCAGTTAAACTTTCTGCCTGACCATGAGGGGAGCTAGGGAGAAATTTACAAAACTCAATCCTTCAACAAAATAGTTCAAAAATCATTCATATCGAAATCATGTGAGGATTCATATGCAGTGGAGAAACAAGCAAAATACAGAAAGTACAGAGGAGAGCTGAAAAAGGAAATGAGATCAGCAAGAGAATCTATGAGAAAAGATTAGCAGGTCACATAACTGGGAACACTGAAGTCTGTTACCAACATATGGACAGTCAGTGAAAGGGGGGATCAATTAGGAGATCCTGTGGAGACAGAGGGTGTGGCTGAGGCACTAATTAAGTATCACAAAATAAGCGGATGCTGCAAATGTCACAGTAAAGGAGGAGGAAGTGAAGAAATTGGACAGGATGAAAATAGATAAAGAGGAGACAATTACAAGGTTGGCAGCTCTCACAGTAGAAAAGTCACCCAGTTTGAATGGGCTGCATCCTGGGTTGCTGAGGGAAGTAAGGGTGGACATATCAGAGACTCGAACCACAATCTTTCAATCCTCCTTAAATATGGGAATGTTGCCAGAGGACTGGAGGATGCAGGTAAGCTTGGGTAGTTCGATCTTAGTTTAACTTGACCATTTTTATAATGTATCCATTGTAATAACTAACAAGGTCAAGAAAGCCATTTTATGATTAACACATGACCAAAGGAGCCATTTTGTGTTCAGTGCAAATGTGCCGCGAAGAGGACACTATTTGTGCTTAAACATTAGCACAACACGGGAAGAAACGGTTACCGATTATAAGCTCTCACTCAATTGGTGCAGAGTATGAGCACCAGGGGTTACTTCTGACAGTTGAAGAGATCATCGCATCTCATTGGATAGCTACCACCCACTCCAAGCTGGGTAGCCCCCAATCAGTTAGATGCTGTCCTGCCACAACCTGCTTGCTTCAATGGGTGCTTGGAGCTTCGAGAGTCATCTCTCAACAGGCGGATCGATAATCAATGCACCAAGAAAAACAAGCTCAACAAAGAAGACACCAGTCCTTCGCATCGCAAGCTGGAATGTGAGCACCATGTTTCCTGACCTTACTGACAACCTTCTGCAGGTTGATGAGACACACAAGACAGCTTTGATGGACAAAGAACTCACAAGGCTCAATGTGGACATTGCTGTGCTGCAAGAAACTAGACTCGTCCAAAGTGGATCCCTCAAAGAGAAACACTACACCTTCTTCTGGCAGGGGAAATCCCAAGAGGCAACTCGTGAGCATGGAGTGGTTTTCACAGTAAAAAACACGCCACTTGAGATGAGTGAACCCCCCACAGTAGGCTCAGAGAGACTTCTTACTCTTCACTTGTCAACAAGCGTGGGCCCAGTTAATCTCATGTGCATCTATGTCCCGACACTCACCTCCACCCCAGATGTCAAGGATCAATTCTATGTGACACTTGATACTGCCATCAGTAGAATTCCCAGCACTGAGGGACTGTACCTTCTAGGAGACTTCAACACAAGCTTGGGTACTGACTACACAGCTTTGCCAATGTGCATAGAGCACCAGGGGATTGGCAAGATGAATGAAAATGGACAGAGGTTGCTGGAGCTATGCTGTCACCATGGATTCTGTGTGATGAACAGCTACTTCCAGGTCAAGCTGTGCCACAGGGTGTCCTGGAGACATCTGAGATCACGCCACTGGCACCAGCTAGACCTTATCATCACCAGACATACCACCCTCAGCAGTGTCCTCATCACTCACAGCTATCACAGCGCTGACTGTGACACTGACCACTCCCTGGTGTGTAACAAGGTCAGGCTTCAGCCAAGGAAGCTTCATCCATCCAAGAAGAACGTCGTCCTCAGATCAACACATGACGAACCACTGATCCAGAAAGGACCCAGGAGTTCCTCAACATCCTCGATCAGGCTCTTTCAGACAACAATGCTCAAGGTCTCAGTGCGGTGTCAAAGTGGAATCATCTGTTAACAAGCAGATGGAAAGGTGAGTGGAGCATTACCTTAAACTCTACATAACGGAGAATATTGTCATTGAAGTGGCTCTCAGTGCCATTCCAGACTTCCCTGTCATGGAGGAGCTGGACAGTGACCCCACCATAGTGGAGCTCAACAAAGCCATTGACCATCTTGCCAGTGGTAAAGCCCCGGGAAATGATGGTATTCCACCTGGAGTCATCAAGAGTGGATAAGCGGTTCTACTGCAGCATCTCCATGAACTTCTGTGTCTCTGTTGGAAGGAAAGATCTGCACCTCAAAACATGCGTGATGCAAACATTGTCACCTTGTACAACAATAAGGGGGAATCGCAGTGACTGCAGCAATTAGCGAGGCATCTCCTTGCTAAGTATTGTGGGGAAGGTCTTTGCTCGCATTGCTCTGACCAGATTGCAGACCCTGGCATCACACATCTATCCTGAGTCTCAGTGCAGCTTCAGAGCTGGTAGATCGACAGTCGACATGATTGTCTCACTTCGGCAGTTACAGGAGAAGTACTGTGAACAGTACAGACCACTCTACATTGTCTTTACATATGAACATACGAATTAGGAGCAGGAGTGGGCCACTCGTCCCTTCGAGCCTGCTTCACCATTCAATAAGCTCATGGCTGAACTGATTACTCCACATTTCCATCTACCTCCGATAACCTTTCACCCCCTTGCAGATAAAGAATCTATCCATCTATCCCTTAAAAATATTCAAAGACTCTGCTTCCACCGCCTTTTGAGGAAGAAAATTCCAAATACTCACGACCCTCTGAGGGGGAAAATTGCTCCTCATCTCTGTCTTAAATGGGTGACCCCTTATTTTTAAACAGTGACCCCTAGCTCTATATTCTCCCACAAGGGGAAACATCCTTTCCACATCCACCCTGTCAAAACCCCTCAGGATCTTGTATGTTTCAATCATGTCGCCTCTTTCTCTTCTAAACTCTAGTGGATACGAACCTAGCCTGTCCAATCTTTCCCCGTAAGACAGCCCACCCATTCCATGTATTAGTCTAGTAAACCTTCTCTGTACTACCTCCAATGCATTTATATCCTTCCATAAATAAGGAGACCAGTACTGTACTCAGTGTTGCAGAAGAGGTCTCACCAATGCCCTGTATAGCTGAAGCATAACCTCCCTACTATTGTATCCAATTCCCCTGGCGACAAATGATAACATTCTATTAGCTTTCCTAATTACGTGCTGTACCTGCAGACTAACCTTTTGCGATTCGTGCACTAGGACACTCAGATCCCCTGCATCTCAGATCTCCGCAATCTCTCACCATTTAGATAATATGCTTTTTTATTCTTCCTGCCAAAGTGGACAATTTCCCACTTTCCCACATTATACTCCATTTGCCAGGTCTTTGCCCAGTCACTTAACCTATCTATATCCCTTTGTAGCCCCCTTATGTCCTCTTCACAACCTACTTTCCTACCTATCTTTGTCATCAGCAAATTTAGCAACCATACTTTTGGTCCCTTCATCAAAGTCATTTCGAGAATTGTAGAAGGTTGAGGCCCCAGCACAGATCCCTGTGGACCACTCGTTACTTCTTGCCAACCAGAAAATGACCCATTTATGCTGACTCTCTGTTTCCTGTCAGCTAGCCAATCCTCTATCCATGCCAATATGTTACCCCTGACACCATGAGCTTTTATTTTCTGCAATAACCTTTGATATGTCACCTTATCCTTCTGGAAATCGAAGTAAAATAGATCCACCGGTTCCCCTTTATCCACAGCACATGTAACTCCCTCAAAGAACTCCAATAAATTGGTTAAACATGATTTCCCTTTCACAAAACCATGTTGACTCAGCCTGATTAGCTTTATTTTTTCTAAATGCCCTGCTATAACATCTTCAGTAATCGCTCCTAACATTTTCCCTGAGACAGATGTTAAGCTAACTGGCCTGTCGTTTCCTGCTTTCTGTCTCCCTCCCTTTTTGAATAAATGAATTACATTCGCTACTTTCCAATCTAACAGAACCTTCCCGAAGCGAGGGAATTTTGGAAAATTAAAACCAGCGCATCAACTATCTCACTAGCCACTTCAGGACCTGGCGACTTGTCAGCCCGCAGCTCCAACAATTTGTTCAGTACCACTTCACTGGTGATTGTAATTTTCTTGAGTTCCTCCCTCCCTTCCATTTCCTGACTTACAGCTAATACTGGGATGTTATTTGTATCCTCAATAGTGAAGACCAATCCAAAGTATCTGTTCAATTCATCTGCCATCTCTTAATTATCCATTATTAATTCCCCAGACACACTTTCCATAGGACCAACACTCACTTTGTTATCTCTTTTCTTTTTAAAATATCTATCGAAACTCTTACTAGTTGTCTTTATATTTCTCGCTAGCTTTCTCTCATACTCTAATTTTACCTTCCTTATCAATCTTTTAGTCATTCTTTGCTGTTTTTTTATATTCTGTCCAATCTTCTGACCTGCCTCCCATCTTTGCACAATTATAGGCTTTTTCTTTAAGTTTGATAGTATCTTTAACTGTTTTCCTGAACCATGGATGGTGAGTCCCACCTTTGGAATTTTTCTTTCTCGTTGAAATATATCTATTCTGTGTATTCTGAAATTTTCCTTAAATGTCTGCCACTGCATCTCTATTGACTTATCCCTTAACCTAATTTGCCAGTTCACTTTAGCTAGCTCTGCTTTCATGCCCTTATAATTGCCCTTATTTAAGTTTAAAATACTCGTTTGGGACCCACTCTTCTCTCCCTCAAACTGAATGTAAAATTCAATCATATTATGATCGCTACTACCTAGGGGCACCTTAACTACGAGGTCATTAATTAATCCTATCTCGTTGCACAATGCCAGGTCTAGTATAGCCTGCTCTCAGGTTGGCTCCAGAACTTATTTTTCCAAGAAATTATCCCAAAAACATTCTATGTACTCCTCATCTAGGCTACCTCTGCCCATCAGAATTTCCAGTCTATATGTAGATTAAAATCCCCCATAATTATTGCTGTACCTTTCTGACAAGCTGCCATTATTTCTTTTTTTATACCCCATCCTACAGTGTGGTTAATGTTAGCTGGCCTGTACACCACTCCCACAAGTGACTTCTTGCCTGTATTATTTCTCATCTCAACTCAAACTGCTTCTACATCGTGATCTCCTGAACTTAGGTCATCCCTCTCTATTGCGCTAATACCATCATTAATTAACAGAGTTACCCCATCACCTTTTCCAAGCTTCCTGTCCTTCCTAAATGCCATGTCACCTCCAATATTCTCATCCCAATCTCTGTCGCCCTGCAGCCATGTCTCTGTAATGACTATCAGATCGTACTTATTTATTCTATTTGTGCTCTCTGTTCATCTGTTTTGTTTCGAAAGCTCCATGCATTCAGATACAGAGCACTTAGTTTTGTCCTTTTATTATTTTTGTAACCTCTAGCCTTATCTGTTGATTTACTCTTAGATTTGTACATTCTGTCCCTTCCTGTCACAGTCTGTTTATCATTTCCCATATTTATACCTTTCTCTCTAGCCTTGCCTCTCCTCCTTGATTCACCATATCTTCCCAAATTTGATCCCTTGCCCCCACTATTCAGTTTAAAACCGTCTCTACGTCCCTCGTTATGTGGCTCGCGAGAACACCGGCACCAGCACGTTTCAGGTGTAGACCATCCCAACGGTACAGCCACCTCTTTCCCCAGTACTGGTGCCAATGCCCCACGAACCAGAACCCACTACTACCACACCAGTCTTTCAGCCGCACATTACTTTCTCTAATCTTATTTGTCCTATGCCAATTTGCACATGGCTCAGGTAATAATCCAGAGATGATTACCTTTGAGGTTCTGCTTCTTAATTTGGTGCCTAGTTCCTCATACTGACTATGCAGAATCTCTATCCTTGTCCTGCCTATGTCGTTGGTACCGACATGGACCACGACAACTGGATCCTCCCCCTCCCATTGTATGTTTCGCTCCAGCCCTGAGCAGACGTCCTGAATCCTGGCACCGGCAGGCAACACAGCCGTCTGGACTCTTGCTCTTTGCTGCAGAGAACAGTGTTAATCCACCTTACTATACTGTCCCCTACTACCACTACATTCCTTTTTTCTCACACTTTGAGACGCAAACACGTTTTTTTAATTTTCAAAATATACTTTATTCATAAAAATCTGCAAATATTACATTGCCAAACAGTTTCAAACAGCACCAAAAAATACAAACATTGCAAGGGAGATCAGTTTCCTTCTCTCCTATCATGAGTTTCTTCACAACCCTTCCATTTCACTATTGTCATGCCAATTACAGTTTTACATTTACAGCAAAAGAAAATATCAACGATACAGTTCGAGGGATTTCCCATGGATCCAGCCCCTCAGTTCAGCTTGGTGGGGGGACCTTACACTGTGGTCTTTCCCTATTGAGCCTTTGCTGCGGCTGCTCCAAGCTTTAGTGCGTCCCTCAGCACGTAGTCCTGGACCTTGGAATGTGCCAGTCTGCAACATTCGGTGGTGGACAACACTTTGCGCTGGAAGACCAGCAAGTTTCGGGCAGACCAAAGGGCGTCTTTCACCGAATTGATAGTCCTCCAGCAGCAGTTGATGTTTGTCTCGGTGTGCGTCCCTGGGAGCAGCCCTGAGAGCACTGACTCCTGTGTTACAGAGCTGCTTGGGATGAACCTCGACAAAAACCACTGCATCTCTTTCCACACCTGCTTTGCAAAGACACATTCCAGGAGGAGGTGGGCGACCGTCTCTTCCCCACCACAGCCAACGCGGGGGCACTGTGCGGAGGGGGCGAGACATCGGGTGTGCAGGAAGGATCTGACGGAAAGGGCCCGTCTCACCACCAGCCAAGCTACGTCTTGGTGCTTGTTTGAAAGATCTGGTGATGAGGCATTCCGCCAAATGCCTTTGACGGTCTGCTCGGGGAACCATCCGACAGGATCCACCATCTCCTTTTCCCGTAGGCCCTTGAGGACATTCCGTGCAGACCACTGCCTGATGGACCGGTGGTCAAAGGTGTTTTGCCGCAGAAACTAAACACTTTTTTTTTATTTCCAAAATATACTTTATTCATAAACATCTGTAAAAATTACATTGCCAAACAGTTTCCAAACAGCACCAAAAAATACAAACATTGCAAGGGAGATCAGTTTCCTTCAATACTCTCATGAGTTTCTTCCCAACCCTTCCGTTTCACAATTGTCATGTCAATTACAGTTTTACATTTGCAGCAAAATGGACCTTAATCACTTGCAGATACTCATCAAACATGCAGCTTTTTCCAAACCAATCAACTACCTGCTTGCCTGTGATGTCACAGCTCAACAGATCCTCACCAAGCAGCTCCTTCCACTGCACCGAAGCAAGAACCAAATCCTGTAAACTCACCCCAGCGGCTCTCTGTTTCCCTGCTCTCACTCTCCATTGTCATATCACTTTTTGATTGTTTTACCCCAGCTCTGCTCCTGCTGTGCTCCTCTCTGTCGCTCTGTCTCTGAGTCGGTGCTTTTGACACACTTGTTCACTCTCTGTTCCGTCGTGCTCTTCTGTTTCTGGTCCAAAATTTGACTCTGGGGGGATTTGAACCCACAACCTTTGAATGCCTTCTTTATCATTATTTAGAAGTCCAACACGCTATCCATTGCGCCACAGACCCGCACACATTTTGATAAACATCACCAAGGCCTTTGATCTTGTAAGCAGAGGCGGACTCTTCAAATTGCGATGGAAACTCGGCTGCCCTCCTGAACTCTTGGGCATCATCTCTTCTTTCCACGAGAACATGCACAGTTCCATCAGTTACAATGGAGCAACATCAGACACTTTCAAGATCAGCAGTGGGGTAAAGCAAGGCTGCGTGCTGGCGCCAACTCTCTTAGGAACAGAGGAACATAGGAGTAGGCCATTCATCCCGTCGAGCCTTTTCTGCCATTCAATTCGATCATGGCTGATCATCTACCTCAACGCCCCTTTCCCGTGCTCTCCCCATATCCCTTGATGTCATGAGTATCAAGATTTCTAACAATTTATGTCTTGAACATGCTCAATGATTGAACAGCCACAGCTCTCTGCGGTAGAGAATTCCAATGATTCACCACCGTCTGAGTGTAGAAATTCAACTCGATCTCAGTTTTAAATGGCCTACTCCTTATTCTGAGACTTGGTCCCCTGATTTTAGACTCACCAACCAGGGCAAACATCCTATCTACATCCACACTGTCACGCCCTATAAGAATTTTATCAGTTTCAATGAGATCACCTCTCATTCTTCGAAACTTTAAGGAATACAGGCCCAGTTTCCTCAAAAGACAATCCCACCATCCCAGGGATTAGTCTGGTGACCCTCTGTTTCACTCCCTCTATGGCAAGTATATCCTTCCTTAGATGAGGAGACCAAACTATACACAATACTCCAGCGCGGTTTCACAAAGGCTCTATACAATTGCAACAAGACATCTTTACTCCTGTACTCATGACCCCTCGTGTGAAGGCCAACATACCATTTGCCTTCCTAATTGATTGCTGCACCTGCACAAGAGCTTTTAGTGTCTCATGAACAAGGACACCCAGGTCCCTTTGGACATCAACACTTCCCAACCTCTCACCATTTAAGAAATACTCTGTCTTTCTGTTTATTCCACCAAAGTGGAGAACTTCACACTTACTCACATTATATTCCATCTGCCATGTTCTTTCCCATTCACTTAGCCTCTCCAGGTTCCCTGGAAGCCTCTCTGCATCCTTCTCACAGCTCACACTTCACCTAGCTTTGTGTCATCTGCAAACTTGGAAATATTACATTTAATCCCTACATCCAAATCATTTATTTCGGTTGTTAACAGCTGTGGCTCCAACACTGATTCTTGCAGTACCCCAATAGTAACAGCCTGCCATCCTGAGGAGGACCCGTTATTCCTGCTCTCTGTTTTCGGTCTGTTAACCAATTCTCAATCCATACCAGTATATTATCTCCAATCCTATGTGCTCTAATTTTGTTTACTCACCTCCTGTGTGGGACATTACCAAAGCATCCACTGGTTCTCCTTTATCTGTTCTACAGGTAACATCCTCAAAAAACTCAACGGGTTTTTTCAAACCTGTTTTCCTTTTCATAAATCTATGTTGACTCTGCCCAATCATATCATTATTTTCTAACTGTCTATTTATCACATCCTTTATAACTGGTGTATTCTTCTCCATGCTGCTATTGTACACTTTCAGTGACACAGATGGGGGTGTTCACCTGCATATCAGAGCTGACGACAAGCTGTTCATCTTGGCAAGACTCCACTTGGACGTAGAGACTTGGACGTAGAGACTCCACTTTCTATCAACATTGACAACATCACTTTGGAAGTTGTCAACAGCTTCACATACCTTGGATCAACAATCACCAGCAATCTGTCCCTTGATGCTGAAATCAGCACCAGGATCGCCAATGCTGCAGCTGTCATGTCAAAGTTGAGAAGACGGGTGTGAACCGACAGCAAACTGACCGTAAATACAAAGCTCCACGTGTACCAGGCTTGTGTTCTCAGCACCCTCCTTTATAGTAGAGAATCATCAAGAACTTATGCAAGCCAAGAAAAGCAGCTGAACAGCTTCCACCTCCACTGCCTCAGATGGATATTGGACATCTCCTGGCAGGACAGAGTGCCGAATGAGGAAGTACACCAGCGTGCAGGGATCCACAGCATGTTTGCCCTCTTGAGTCAGAGGCGGCTCTGTTGACTGGGCCAAATGAATGACAGTCACATTGCCAAATACATGCTCTGTGGTGAGCTTGCTATCAGCACAAGACCAACAGGTCAGGGAAAAAATCAAGTTATTTGGAGAGGTTTGAGTTAATTAAGGAGAGTGGGCATGGATTTATAAATGAAAGTTCATGCTTGATGAATCTAACTGCATTTTTTGATAAACTATCTGAGAAAGTTGATGAAGGGAATGCAGTGGATGTTGTTTATATGGATTTTACAAAAGCATTTTATAAAGTACCACATAAAAGGGTGGTTAACAAAATTGAGGTTCATGGATTAGGAGGGTCAGTGTCCATTTGGATAGGAAATTGTTTTAAGGACAGAAAACAGCGAGTCATATGAAATGGTTCTTGGTCAGACCGGAGGATAGTCGACAGTGGTGTTCCCCAAGGGTCAGTGCTAGAACCATTGCTTTTTTTTGCCACAGATTAATGACTTGGATCTTGGAATATCGAGCAGAATCCCAAAATATGCCGATGACACCAAACTTGGAGGAGTGGCAAACAGTGAGGATGATATGAACTGCCTGAAACAGGTTAGTTATCGGCTAGTAGGATGGGCAGAGAGGTGGCAGATGGAATTTAATAGTGACAAGTGTGAGGTGATGCATTTTAGCAGAAGAAATAGGTAGAGGCAATATATACTCAATGCTACAGTTCTGAAGAGTGTGCTGGAACAGAGGGACCTGGAGTACGTGTCCATCATTCTTTGAAGTTGGCAAGACATATTGCGAGAGTGGTTAGCAAAGCATGTGGGATCTTGGGCTTTATAAATAGAGACATTGAGTACAAAAGCAGGGTTGTTATGCTGAACTCTGGTTAGGCCCCAATTGGAGTGTTGCATTCAGATCTGCTCACCAATCTTTAGAAAGGATGTGCGGATTCTTGAGAGGATGCAGAGAATATTTACCAGAATAGTTCCAGGGATGGAGGGTTTTAGTTTCAAGGTTAGGTTAGAAAAACAGGGTTTTTTCTGCCTGTATCAAAGGAGATTGAGGGGAGAATGATAGAGGTGTCGAAGGCTATGACAGTTTTAGATAAGTTGGGAAAGAAAAATTGTTCCCATTAATATTGGTACAAGGACTAGGGGATTCAGATTGAAGGTTTTGGACAAGAGATGCAGGGGGAATGTGCGGAAGAGCTTTTTTACGCAGTGATTGGTAATGATCTGTAACTCGCTGCCCCCGAGGGCGGAGGAAGTGGAGACAATCGTTGGTTACAAAAGGAATTTCGATGGGCATTTGAAGGAAATAAATTTACAGGGCTAGGGGGATCGAGCAGACGAGTGGGACTGACTGGATCGCTCCATGGAGAGCTGGCCTGTACTCGATGGGGCAAATGGCCTCCTTTTGTACCACAAATGACCCAATGACTCGATGACTCTATGTCACTCTCAGAATCAAGACAACAGAGTGACAGATTTAACACAACATTATAACATATGTTTGGTTTGACAAATTCAATAATAACTCGTCTCCACTCCTAGTATTTCTAAATCCCACACATTCACTATAATGTCAACAATTATTTCCTGTTGTGTCTCTCTCAGATTTGTAAACTTCACTATATTGGAGTGAGGTGACATCTACTGGCGGGAAGCAAGAACTGCAATCAAGCAGCAGAAACTCCACAGTCTGTCAGGGTTGAAGAAACATTGCAATATGAGGAAATAGTGAAGGGGTTTGATCGGGTTGATGGAAACATGATTCCACTTGTGGTATCGTATGAAGCAAGGGCCGGAAATATAAAACTGTCGTTAATAAAAGAAATGAGGAATTCATGAAAAATGCATTTGCTTAGAGAATGGTTATGGAGATATACAGCACTGATATAGGCCCTTTGGCCCACTGAGTCTGCACTGACCATCAACCACCCATTTATACTAATCCTATGTTAACCCAGAATTCCCTACCACATCCCCACATTTCTCCTATCACCTACCCTAGGGCCAATTTACAACAGTCAATTTATCTATCCACAAACAAGTCTTTCGTTGTGGGAGGAAACCAGAGTACCTTGTGGAAGCCCACATAAACAACTTGCAAACTCCACACAGGCAGTATACAGAACTGAATCGGGGTCATTGAAGTTGTGAAGCTGCAGTGCTCACCACTGCACCACCCTTAGAATGTGGATAGAGTAAAAAGTGAGATTGGATGGACAGAAGCAGTCTGAAAAGATGGCTCAAACAAAAGGTGAAAACCCTGAAATGCTAACACTTTTCTCTCTCCACAGATGCTGTCAGAGGTGCTGAGTATTTCCAGCACTTTCTGTTTTTATTTCAGCTTTGTAGGATATTGTTTTGATCTGAAAAAAATGCATGATCGGCTGTGGGTGCCAGTGAAATTCCACAGGAGCGAATAAAAGCTATGCCAACGGTGGCTCGTTGGTTTAGGGGTATGATTCTCGCTTTGGGTACATAAGTGATTAATATGTGGGAGGTCCTGGGTTCAAATCCCAGACGAGTCCTTCTCTGTTGCCATTTTCAGTTTATGGTAATCGATTGCTTCTAGAAAGCGGAATCGATTTCCAAACTGAGCCTGCTTGAGGACCGGGCAACTGGATTCAAAGAGCTTGTCGACAACATTGAAATGAACAAAATATACAGATTGTTAAGTGGGAATATAAGGTTGCAACAGTAACTAAAGGCCTGCTCGGGTCAGCAAATGAAACCCGACCCAAGCCTGACAGCACCACATCCGACCTGGTCCGAGTCCTTTCATTTTTTTCCCGTGCCCGAACTGACCACCAGAATGTTCAGTTAAACTTGCTTCCGTTTTTCACTTTTTAAGCTTGTGCAGGTAAGGCAACAAAAACTGTAACTGGACTTGAAAGGTTGTTTAAATGTACATTAAGATTAGAGCTACGTACCGGAGGTGATGAGCTGAAGATTGTTACCATAGAAGTTAGTGATTGTGAGGTCACTAGTTAAAGAGAAAGTCATGGAGTTGTGCCCAGACAGGTTGTCTCACACTGTATTGATTAAAATATTGCCCGAAGGCTAGAAAATATCATTATACATTCCCTAGACTCCTGCTTTACAGGTTGAAATACTTTCTGCAAGTTTATCCAGAGAGCAGCTGAGATGCAGAGACCAGGAAGGTCTTGAGTGATTAATTATTATAAAATATACATTCTTATATTAAAGAGATTGTGCTCTACCTTCGATGGAATCGCTCACTGCAGACTAGTGCGGAGTGTTTCCCGCCTTGACGTCCTGGCTGTCACTGGATCTTGAGTCCAGGCCTCTGGGTTACTGGTCCAGTAATCTTTGAAATTTCTCCCTTGATCTAATATTTTAATCTGGTAAGTCAGATTTTACAAAAAACAATTAAATGATTTAAGACTGCTTCATGTTCAGCAGTGCCAGATGAATAAAGAAATTCAAATATATTCAAAATTATATATCAACTATTAAATACTAATGCCCAGCTTTGAATACAAAAAATGCCTCTAATTGTGTTCTGGTCTGGAATGGAATTCTTCAGTGTTTCTGTTTAGCTTGGATTGACTCATCGATTTTCTTGTTTTTCACTTTGTCGATGCCTTTGAATAATTGTGGATCCTTCTTCAGGGTGTCTTCTTTCACCAGGTAGTTCTGACCTCTGATGATGTTGATCGTAATCAGCTTCCATTTGCTGATAGTTTTGGAAGTGAGCAGATTTCCTTTGCTTGAGTTTACAACATGGAACTTAGTCTGACGTGTGGACCCATGGGAGGATTTGAAAGCTGCCCTTGCATTGGAGCATACAGTTGCATCCATCCAAACAGAGGTACAGTAGAAGTGACATATTCAGTTCAGTCTGTCGATCATAGGACTTTTAATCTTAGGGTTGTGAGTTTGAGCGCCATTTAGTTTTTCCATTTTTTAGGCTTCATTAGCAGAGAATACAGGGAGTGTTTGAAATGAAATTCAACAACAGTATGAGAAACGCTCTCTTTCATTCGGAACTCTCGAGAGCGAGGAGTGAACAGCTGGGAAGTCAATTTCATCGGGAGTTTTGGCGGAGCAGGGACTGCTGGGTAAGTAGAAACCTATATATTTGGGCTGTGTAAATTCTCTTACCTTTTCGATGTGCAGCTTTTCCAGGAACACAGGCATTGCGAGCGAGGAGTGAACAGCTGGGAAGTCAAATTCATCGGGAGTTTCGGTGGAGCAGGGACTGCTGGGTAAGGAGAAACCTATAGATTTGGGCTGTGTAAATTCTCTTACCTTTTCGTTGTGCAGCTTTTCCAGGAGCACAGGCATTGCGAGCGAAGAGTGAACAGCTGGGAAGTCAATATCATCGGGAGTTTCGGTGGAGCAGGGACTGCTGGGTAAGTAGAAACCTATATATTTGGGCTGTGTAAATTCTCTTACCTTTTCGTTGTGCAGCTTTTCCAGGAGCACAGGCATTGCGAGCGAGGAGTGAACAGCTGGGAAGTCAATTTCATCGGGAGTTTCGGTGGAGCAGGGATTGCTGGGTAAGTAGAAATCTATATATTTGGACTGTGTAAATTCTCTTACCTTTTCGTTGTGCAGCTTTTCCAGGAGCACAGGCATTGCGAGCGAGGAGTGAACAGCTGGGAAGTCAATTTCATCGGGAGTTTCGGTGGAGCAGGGACTGCTGGGTAAGTAGAAACCTATATATTTGGGCTGTGTAAATTCTCTTACCTTTTCATTGTGCAGCTTTTCCAGGAGCACAGGCATTGCGAGCGAAGAGTGAACAGCTGGGAAGTCAATTTCGTCGGGAGTTTCGGTGGAGCAGGGACTGCTGGGTAAGTAGAAACCTATATATTTGAGCTGTTTCTGAACCCGAGACACTACTCTTGTCGTGTCTCCCACCCGCCCTCCTCCTCTTACCAAAAAAAAGGACTCGGTTGTGTGTAGGTAAGGTAAGGCTTTTTCTATTTCTCTTCTTGTTTTATCGTGTGATTGGTTAAAAACTTGGGTATTTAGAATTGTGGGAATGGAGGTTAAGGCAGTTGAATGTTCCTCCTGCAGAATGTGGGAGGTAAGGGTCGCCAAGGGTGTCCCTGCTGACTGCATCTGCAGGAAGTGCACCCAGCTCCAGCTCCTCGAGGACCGCGTTAGGGAACTGGAGCTGGATCTGGAGGAACTTCGGATCATTCGGGAGGCGGAGGGGATTATTGAGAGGAGTTATCGGGAGGCAGTCACACCTCAGGTAAAAGAAGAAGGTAGATGGGTTACTGTCAGGGGAAGGAGAGGGAACCAGCAGGCAGTGCAGGGATCCCCTGTGGCCGTTTCCCTCAACAACAGGTATACCGTTTTGGATACTGTTGGGGGAGACGACTTATCAGGGGTAGGCAATGGGATACAGGTCTCTGGCGCAGAGTCTGTCCCTGTTGCTCAGAAGGGAAGGGGTAAGAGGAGCAGAGCATTAGTCATTGGGGACTCCATAGTTAGGGGAACAGATAGGAGGTTTTGTGGGAACGAGAGAGACTCACGGTTGGTGTGTTGCCTCCCAGGTGCCAGGGTACGTGATGTCTCTGATCGTGTTTTTGGGATCCTCAAGGGGGAGGGGGAGCAGCCCCAAGTCGTGGTACACATAGGCACCAACGACATAGGTAGGAAGACAGATGGGGATTTAAGGCAGAAATTCAGGGAGCTAGGGTGGAAGCTTAGAGCGAGAACAAACAGAGTTGTTATCTCTGGGTTGTTGCCCGTGCCACGTGCTAGCGAAGTGAGGAATAGGGAGAGAGAGGAGTTGAACACGTGGCTGCAGGGATGGTGTAGGAGGGAGTGTTTTGGTTTCCTGGATAATTGGGGCTCTTTCTGGGGTAGGTGGGACCTCTACAAACAGGATGGTCTTCACCTGAACCAGAGGGGTACCAATATCCTGGGGGGGAGATTTGCTAGTGCTCTTCGGGGGAGTTTAAACTAATTGAGCAGGGGGATGGGAACCTAAATTGTAGTTCCAGTGTGCAGGATGTTGAGAGTAGTGAGGGCAGAGATAAGGTTATAAGGACACAAGAGGGCACTGGCAAGCAAGAGCTTGGTTTAAAATGTGTCTACTTCAACGCCAGGAGCATCCGGAATAAGGTGGGTGAGTTTGCAGCATGGGTTGGTACCTGGGATCTCGATGTAGTGGCCATTTCAGAGACATGGGTAGAGCAGGGACATGAATGGATGTTGCGGGTTCCGGGATTTAGATGTTTCACTAAGAACAGAGAAGAGGGTAAAAGAGGGGGGCGGGGGGGGGGTGTGGCATTGTTAATCAAGGAAAGTATTACAGCGGCAGAAAGGACGTTTGAGGATTCGTCTACAGAGGTAGTCTGGGCCGAGGTTAGAAACAGGAGAGGTGAGGTCACCCTGTTGGGAGTTTTCCATAGACCTCCAAATAGTTCCAGAGATGTAGAGGAAAGGATAGCAAAGATGATTCTTGACAGGAGCGAGAGTAACAGGGTAGTGGTTATGGGGGACTTTAACTTTCCAAATATTGACTGGAAATACTACAGTTCGAGAACTTTAGATGGGTCTGTTTTTGTCCAGTGTGTGCAGGAGGGTTTTCTGACACAGTATGTAGACAGGCCAACCAGGGGCGATGCCACATTGGATTTGGTACTGGGTAATGAACCCGGCCAGGTGTTAGATTTAGACGTTGGTGAGCACTTTGGTGATAGTGATCACAATTCGGTTAGGTTTACCTTAGCGATGGGCAGGGACAGGCATATACAGCAGGGCAAGAATTATAGCTGGGGGAAAGGAAATTATGATGCGATTAGGCAAGATTTAGGATGCGTAGGATGGGGAAGGAAACTGCAGGGGATGGGCACAATCGAAATGTGAAGCTTATTCAAGGAGCAGCTACTGCGTGTCCTTGATAAGTATGTACCTGTCAGGCAGGGAGGAAGTTGTCGAGCGAGGGAGCTGTGGTTTACTAAAGAAGTTGAAGAGCTTGTCAAGAGGAAGAAGAAGGCTTATGTTAGGATGAGACGTGAAGGCTCAGTTAGGGCGCTTGAGAGTTACAAGCTAGCCAGGAAGGATCTAAAGGGAGATATAAGAAGAGCAAGGAGAGGACACGAGAAGTCATTGGCGGATAGGATCAAAGAAAACCCTAAGGCTTTCTATCGGTATATCAGGAATAAAAGAATGACTAGAGATAGGTTAGGGCCAAACAAGGATAGTAGTGGGAAGTTGTGTGTGGAATCGGAAGAGATAGGGGAAGTGTTAAATGAATATTTTTCGTCAGTATTTACTGTGGAGAAAGAAAATGTTGTCGAGGAGAATACTGAGATACAGACTACTGGGCTAGATGGGATTGAGGTTCACAAGGAGGAGGTGTTATCAATTTTGGAAAGTGTGAAAATAGATAAGTCCCCTGGGCCAGATGGGATTTATCCTAGGATTCTCTGGGAAGCCAGGGAGGAGATTGCAGAGCCTTTGTCCTTGATTTTTATGTCGTCATTGTCGACAGGAATAGTGCCGGAAGACTGGAGGATAGCAAATGTTGTCCCCTTGTTCAAGAAGGGGAGTAGAGACAGCTCTGGTAATTATAGACCTGTGAGCCTTACTTCGGTTGTGGGTAAAATGTTGTAAAAGGTTATAAGAGATAGGATTTATAATCATTTTGAAAAGAATAAGTTCATTTGAGATGGTCAGCACGGTTTTGTGACGGGTAGGTCGTGCCTCACAAACCTTATTGAGTTTTTCGAGAAGGTGACCAAACAGGTGGATGAGGGTAAAGCCGTGTATGTGGTCTATATGGATTTCAGTAAGGCGTTTGATAAAGTTCCCCACGGTAGGCTATTGCAGAAAATATGGAAGTATGGGATTGAAGGTGAATTAGTGCTTTGGATCAGAAATTGGCTAGCTGAAAAAAGACAGAGGGTGGTGGTTGATGGGAAATGTTCATCCTGGAGTTTAGTTACTAGTGGTGTACCGCAAGGATCTGTTTTGGGGCCACTGCTGTTTGTCATTTTTATAAATGACCTGGATGAGGGTGTAGAAGGGTGGGTTAGTAAATTTGCGGATGACACGAAGGTCGGTGGAGTTGTGGATAGTGCCGAAGGATGTTGTAGGTTACAGAGGGACATAGATAGGCTGCAGAGCTGGGCTGAGAGATGGCAAATGGAGTTTAATGCGGAAAAGTGTGAGGTGATTCACTTCGGAAGGAGTAACAGGATTGCAGAATACTGGGCTAATGGGAAGAATCTTGGTAGTGTAGATGAGCAGAGAGATCTTGGTGTCCAGGTACATAAATCCCTGAAAGTTGCCACCCAGGTTAATAGAGCTGTTAAGAAGGCATATGGTGTTTTAGCTTTTATTAGTAGGGGGATCGAGTTTAGGAGCCACGAGGTCATGCTGCAGCTGTACAGGACTCTGGTGCGGCCGTACCTGGAGTATTGCGTGCAGTTCTGGTCACCGCATTATCGGAAGGATGTGGAAGCTTTGGAAAAGGTGCAGAGGAGATTTACTAGGATGTTGCCTGGTATGGAGGGAAGGTCTTACGAGGAAAGGCTGAGGGACTTGAGGTTGTTTTCGTTAGAGAGAAGGAGGAGAAGAGGTGACTTAATAGAGACATATAAGATAATCAGAGGGCTGGACAGGGTGGACAGTGAGAGCCTTTTTCCTCGGATGGTGATGGCAAACACGAGGGGACATAGCTTTAAGTTGAGGGGTGATAGATATCGGACAGATGTCAGAGGTAGTTTCTTTACACAGAGAGTAGTAGGGGCGTGAAACGCCCTGCCTGCAACAGTAGTAGACTCGCCAACTTTAAGGGCATTTAAGTGGTCATTGGATAGACATATGGATGAAAATGGAATAGTGTAGGTCAGATGGTTTCACAGGTCAGCGCAACATCGAGGGCTGAAGGGCCTGTACTGCGTTGTAATGTTCTGTGTTCTATAACTCTCTGCAGCATCTCGCTGTGAAAGATTGAACTTTATCTCATTTCTTTTTCAGCTGGGAGTCAGTGCGGCTCAGTGGGACTTCTAGCTGCCTCCCACCTCACAATCCATCAGTGCTGAGAAAGCAATGGGAAATATTACTCATGGCTGAGCAAGCAGAGGACACCGATTTAAGGTGAATGGGAAAAGAACCAAAGGCAACATGAGGAAAAACCTTTTTTATGCAGCAAATGGTTAAGATCTGATATGTACTGCCTGAGAGTGTGACGGAGGAAGATTCAACCATAGCTTTCAAAAGGATATATGATAATTATCTGAAGGGAAAAAAAAATCAGGTTTTCATTGAATACATGAGGATGTGGCATGAGCTGAGTTGCTTGTGCAGAGAGGCAGCACAAGCACGATGAGCTGAATCCCTCCTTTTGTGCTGTAAGTATTCTGTGATCTATGATTCTATACAAAGTGAAACCAACACTCACAGATGAGAAACTGACAGGTACAGTGTAAACCCCACACTAACAAACCAGCAAATGCCAGGGACAGAGTAAAACCAACAGTCCTCGACAAGAAACTGACAGATACTGTGTGAAACCCAAAAATCACTTATCAGGATTTGGCAGTTAATGTGTAAAAACCTCTCTTCAATATCCATCCTGCAAGGTACAAAGAAAATTAGGTACAAACCCAGGCTCATACTTCGAAGACTGAGAGATAAAGAGCAAAACACAGACTCACCTACAAGAGGCTGACAAGTACAGAGCATAAAATAGAGGGGGTGCAGATGAAAAACACATGCATGTAACGGATACTGATAGGGATAGAATCAAACCCTTTCTCACACATGACACGAAAATTGGTGGTGTCGTAAATAGTGAGGAGGAAAGCCTTAGATTACAGGCCAATATAGATCGTCCGAGGCAGAGAATATAAGAGCAGGGAGGTTATGACGGAGCTGTATAAAATGCTAGTTAGGCCACAGCTGGAGTACTGTGTACTGTTCTGGGCACCACACTATAGGAAGGATGTGATTGCACTGGAGAGGGTGCAGAAGAGAGTCACCAGGATGTTGCCTGGGCTGGAGCATTTCAGCTATGAAGAGAGACTGAAAAGGCTAGCATTGTTTTCCTTCGAGCAGAGAAGGTTGAGGGGAGATAAGATTGAGGTTTACAAAATTATGAGGGGCATTGATGGGTTAGATAGGAAGAAACATTTTACCTTAGCGGAGGGGTCAATAGCCAGGTGGCATAGATTTAAGGTAAGGGGCAGGAGGTTTAGATGGGATTTGAGGAAAAAAATTTTACCCAGAGGGTGGTTGGAATCTGGAACGCACTCCCTGAAGAGGTGGTAGAGGCCGGAACCCTCACAACATTTAAGAAGTATTTAGATGAGCACTTGAAATGCTATAGCATACAAGGCTACGGGCCAAATACTGGAAAATGGGATTAGAATAGTTAGGTGCTTGATGGCCAGCACAGACACAATGGGCTGAAGGGCCTGTTTCTGTGCTGTATAACTCTATGACTCTATATCAGAAACTGATAGATCTGGACAAAAGCTGATGTTCACATACAAGTTGTTGAAAGATATGTGATGAAACTCACATTTTTTTTATTTCCAAAATATACTTTATTCACAAAAATCTGTAAAAATTACATTCCCAAACAGTTTAAAACAGCATCAAGTCAAAAAATACAAACAGTGCAAAGGTGATCAGTTTCCTTCAATACAATCATGAGTTGCCTCACAACCCTTCCATTTCATTGTCATGCCATATACATTTTTACATTTACACAAAATTTCTCCGATACAGTTCGAGGGATTTCCCATGGATCCAGCCCCTCACTTCAGCTTGGTGGGGGGACCTTCCACTGTGGTCTTTCCCCATTGAGCCTTTGCTGCGGCTGCCCCAAGCTTTAGTGCGTCCCTCAGCACGTAGTCCTGGACCTTGGAGTGTGCCAGTCTGCAACATTTGGTGGTGGACAACTCTTTTCGCTGGAAGATCAGCAAGTTTCGGGCAGACCAAAGGGCGTCTTTCACCGAATTGATAGTCCTCCAGCAGCAGTTGATGTTTGTCTCGGTGTGCGTCCCTGGGAATAGCCCGGAGTGCACAGACTCCTGTGTTACAGAGCTGCTTGGGATGAACATCGACAAGAACCACTGCATCTCTTTCCACAGAGTTAACTCACATAGCAATAGCAGAAGCAGTCACAAACCAAAAACTGAAACTTACAGAGTAAAAACCCACATTCTCACACCAGAAATTCACGGCTGCAAAGTGAAGCTGACTCTCTCCTCCCAGGCACTGACAGGTACAAAAGAAAACACACACTAACATACCAGGAAATGAAATGTAGGAAATAAAACCTGATTATCATGTCAGAGATTGGCATTAATGATAGTTGAGGTACCCAGAATGCCCTGCGCTCTAGAATTTGCCTTGTCTCTGATAAGGAGCAGGCGCGGTAGTGGCTGAGCTTCATCTGCAGCTGGAGCGGAATATTCACAAAGTGCAGGGAGACCGTGCCCGTAGCGGGTGCACACAGCTGGAGCAGGGCGTCAAGGCCACAATAGGATGGAACAATCCCGTTTGTGTCCCTGCGGGTGGCGGTGAAGCTTTTCCCTGTGAGGCTTCCCGAAACTGCCCGCCAGCAAGGTCAAATGATCAGAGAGCGTCTGTAAATGGATAGGAATTGGGGATTGAGCAGGGAGCGTCTCTAAATGAATAAGATTTGGGGACTGGGCAAGGATCGTCTGTAAATGGATAAGAATTGGGGATTTGGTAGGGAGCGTTTTTTTATCCGTTCGTGGGATGTGGGCGTCGCTGGCTCGATCTCAGCAACAGTAATGTGTCCAGTTCTGGGCACCAGGTTTCAGAAAGGACATCAAAGCTTTTGAGACAGTTCGGAGGAGATTTACGAGAATGATACCAGAGATGAGGGGTTTCAGTTCTCTGGACAGGGTGGTGAAGCTGGGATTGTTGGCCAAAAATGTCAAGGGGAGGTGAGGAGAGATCTTTTTACCCAGTAACTGATTCGGATTTGGAATGAATTGTCTGACAGGGTGGTGGAAACAGATTCAATTATAACTTTCATAAAGGAATTGGACAAATATTTCAAAGTGAATTTCTCCAGGACGATGGGGAAATAGGCAGGGGGTTGGACTAATTGCATCATTTTTTTCACAGATTCAGCACAGGCACAAAAGACCGAAAGGCCTCCTTCTGTGCTGTATGATTCTATGAAATAGTGACAGTCAGGGCAAGTCTGTATAAGAAGGAGAAATGGAGACAGGTCAGGGAGAGCACATCATCAAAACTGGGAGATACGACATTGGACAGGGAGGGTCGGAGGGGGAGAGAGCAGGTACATACAGTCAGAATCAGCACCTTCAGGGGAAGAGAGAGAGAGGAACCAGTGAGTGTAAACGTGAACCCAGCCAGAGTCAACCTGCTGAAACACCAGTGAGTTCACACTGGGGAGAGATCATTCACCTGCTCCGTGTGTCGGAAGGGGTTCATTCAGTCATCCAACCTCACTGAACATCAACTTGTTCACACTGATCAGAGACCTTTTCAATGTCCTGACTGTGAGAAGAGCTTGAAAAGCAGTAATGATCTGCTGAAACACCAACACATTCACTCTGGGGAGAGGCCGTTCCCCTGCCATGTGTGTGGGAAGGGATTCACTCAGTCATTCAATCTGCTGCAACATCAGCAAGTTCACATGTAACTGCAGGGGTTGGATTCTGCTGTTGTTGCTGCTATTCATCACTTTCAGAGACAAAGTTGGGTCTTACTTTATAACCAGTGTAGTCCAGAGCAAAAGCGTCTTCTTAATGTTGAGATAAATGGGAGAGGAAACCGGGAAGTGGCGGCGAGGATGGGGGAGGTGCTGCACCATCACTTTAATGGTGCACCCTCCCTCCCCCGGGGTCCTCGCTGCACGTCCGCCAGGCCTGGTGGCTCTGATTGGGGTCGTGAGAGCCAATGAGACTCGGTGCAGCTGAGGCTGCGCTCACCCCCGCTCAGCTCTGTTGTGATATTTAAAATACGAAAGGCCTGTTGGACTGAGAGCTGATCTGGAATTTAGAAAGCAGCATTACTGGAGGCTCATTGCTGCTCAGCACAATCTCACCCCCAATCCTGGGAATTGTTGATTCTGACACCCTGTAGTTCAGTTCTGCAATTAACTAGAGGGGGAGATGTGTGAGCAGAGAAACAGAGCGACATGAAAACACAGCTGGACAGATGTGCAACAGGTCAATCCACTGTTACAATAACTCCATCACTGACTCCCTCCTGACAGTAACCAGCCCTTTCACAGAGACTGTGGGTGGCTCTGAAAAGAGCCTTTGGTTTATTAGATGTCATTTCGGCCGCTTTACTTTTTCTGGGAGCTCTGAGTGCTGGTTTTCTTGGGCAGCAGCAAGGCCTGGATATTAGGCAGCACCCCGCCCTGAGCGATGGTCACGTCTCCCAGCAGCTTGATGAGCTCCTCGTTGTTGCGGACGGCCAGCTGCAGGTGTCTGGGGATGATGCGGGTCTTCTTGTTGTCCCGGGCCACGTTACCGGCCAGCTCGAGGATTTCAGCGGTCAGTTACTCGAGCATTTTGCAGCGCCAACATCATCACATTTCCGCAACAAATCCATCTTCGTGCATGCGTGATAAAGCATCATTGGGTATCTAGCCACCCCATCCCCCCACCACTTGGCTGGAGGAAGTGGTTGAATGGGAGATTTTGAAGCTGTAGCTCTCCCCCCTCGGCAACTCACTCCAGGCCTCGACGATTCCCCCCCTCAGCCGCTCGCTCCAGACCTCGCTGCTCGCCCCCGCCCCACTCCCCTGGCCAGTTGTTCCTCGCTTCGCACCACCCCACTCTCTGGCCACTCGCTCCAGGCCGTGCCGCTTCCCTCCTCTCAGCCACTCTCTCCTCCGTCGCCCCGTCACTCCTTGCGGCCCTCCTGCTTCTGCAGGTCGCGCCTGGTGAAGAAATGTGGGAGCGAGTGTCACGGCCAGAGCTAGCAGCTGTGGGCTGGGCTGGGACAGGGTGGGGGGTGGGGGTGCGGAGAGCGAACAGACAGAGTGCGGAATTTCGCCAGTAGGGAGGAGGGGGAGAAAGCGAGTTGCAGAGGGGGGAGAGCGGTCAGTGGGGTGGGAGCTAGTAGCTGCGTTCGGGTGAAGTCAATCCTGGTCAGTTATATAAACAAATCACAATAACGAATTGGCAGCACATTTTATCCTCTGCCCGATTTTCCTTTCCATCGATCGGGGTGCTAATTCACTATCTTCCAATGGAAATTCAATCATAAAATTCCTTTTGTACTTAATGGGATTACTGAAATGTTAAATGGATCTGAGGATTACAGTTAGTATTAGCAAACGCACCCGAGTGAATTAGCACCCCAATCGATGGAAAGGAAAATCGGGGAAAGTATAAAATGTGCTGCCAATTCGTTATTGAGATTCGTTGAGTAATTCGATTCTGCCCAACACTGAAATTGGCGGGTTTTTTGAATTCAATCTTTCTGCCAGGACGACAATTTAAGCCAATGATTTGCTGTATTTTCTAATTCGAGGCTCGGCAATTGGTTAAGACATGCGAATGGAAAGAGGGTGACCAATCAGAAGTAGGCTCTGGATAGCGCGGGCTCAAACTACGGGAATTCCAGGTCCCTGAATGAATGAGCTGAAACTGATCAGTTTCACAAACCCTGTCAGTTTCAGTGCAGGAAACACCGTCTCGGGAGAAATAACATCACAAGTGGGTCTGGTTCCAGTGACGGCTGCTGCAAAACTCCCGGATTCTCTCATTGCAGCGAAATCATTTTGAAATTCTATGAAAACAATGAGTGATTCTGGAGGAGTGATGGCTTTTCACTGAGGGCATGTGTCGACTGGAGAAATAACTAACTGTAGAGCCTCGGGCACTGTTTCCACAGCCCGTTCAGAAAATCAAATCCACTGCACATCCTTGCTACAAATGAAATGTCAAATTTGGGGATTCTAGTTTTGTATCTCGAGCACAGCACAGATTTATTCCAGACAGTTCTAAACAGCCTATCCCAGCTCCCGTTTCCAGGTCACTGCTCTCTCTGTGAGGTGGTGGGTGTCTCTTAGAAGAGCATTTGTTGTGTTTGCTGGAAAGGGTCGAGTTGTTCAGCCGCTGAATTCGTAGAGAGTGCGGCCCTGACGTTTCAGAGCGTACACATCCACATCCATGGCAGTGACCGTCTTGCGCTTGGCGTGCTCAGTGTAGGTGACCGCATCCCTGATCACATTCTCCAGGAAAACCTTCAACACCCCGCGAGTCTCCTCATAGATCAAACCTGAGATCCGCTTGACCCCGCCACGGCGAGCCAGGCGGCGGATTGCTGGTTTAGTGATGCCCTGGATATTATCAGGAAGCACTTTGCGGTGCCGCTTTGCTCCGTCTTTACCCAGTCCTTTCCCTCCTTTACCTCTGCCAGACTTTCTTTTATTAATTTCCAAAATATACTTTATTCATAAAAATCTGTAAAAAAAAAATACATTACAAAACAGTTCCAAAAAGCACCAAGTCAAACAATACAAAGAGTGCAAAGGAGATCAGTTTCCTTCAATACAGGAGTGAGTTGCCTCACAACCCTTCCATTTCATTGTCATGCCATGTACATTTTACAGCAAACAAATATTTTCTGGCTACAGTTCGAGTGGTTTCCCATGGATCCAGCTCCTCAGTTCAGCTTGGTGAGGGGACCTTACACTGTGGTCTTTCCACATTGAGCCTTTGCTGCGGCTGCCCCAAGTTTTAGTGCGTCCCTCAGCACGTAGTCCTGGACCTTGGAATGTGCCAGTCTGCAACATTCGGTCATGGACAACTCTTTGCGCTGGAAGACCAGCAAGTTTCGGGCAGACCAAAGAGCGTCTTTCAACGAATTGATAGTCCTCCAGCAACAGTTGATTTTTATCTTGGTGTGCGTCCCTGGGAACAGCCCATAGAGCACAGACTCCTGTGCGACAGAGCTGCTTGGGATGAACCTCGACAAAAACCACTGCATCTCTTCCACACCTGCTTTGCAAAGACACATTCCAGAAAGACGTGGGCAACGTCTCTTTTCCACCACAGCCACCTCGAGGGCCGCGTGTGGATGGGGTGAGACTTCAGGTGTGCAGGAAGGATCTGACAGGGAGGGCTTTTCTCACCATCAGCCAGGCTACATCTTGGTGCTTGTTTGAAAGTTCTGGTGATGAGGCATTCTGCCAAATGACTTTGGACTTCTGCTCAGGGGACCATCCGACAGGATCCACCATCTCCTTTTCCCGTAGGGCCTTGAGGATATTCCGTGCAGACCACTGCCTGATGGATTGGTGGTCAAAGGTGTTTTTCCACAGAAACTTTTCCATGAAGGAAAGGCAGTACGGCACAGTCCAACTGGATGGAGCATTCCACGGCAATATGACCAGGCCCATCCTTTGCAACACTGGGGACAGATAGAACCACAGCACGTAGTGACACTTGAAGTTTGCAAACTGGGGATCTACACACAGCTTGATGCAGCCGCACACAAAGGTAGCCATAAGGATGAAGGCGACGTTGGGTACATTTTTCCCGCCCTTATCCAGAGGTTTGAACATCGTTTCCCTCCGGACCCGGATCATTTTGGATCCCCAGATGAAGCGGAAAATGGCTCAGGTGATCGCCACAGCGCAGGAATGCGGTATGGGCCAGACCTGCTCCACGAATGTGAGCGCCTCGCACCTGATGACCAGGTTCTTACCCATAATGGAGAGAGATCGCTGCTCCCACATGCTCAGCTTATGTTGTACCCTGGCTACTCGCTCCTTCCAGGTTTTGGTGCACATCTCAGCCCTTCCAAACCATATCCCCAGCACCTTCAGGTAATCTGACCTAACGGTGAAGGGGACAAAGGATCGGTCAGCCAAGTTCCCAAATAACATGGCCTCGCTCTTGCCGTGTTTAACATTGGCTCCCAAGGCCAGTTCGAGCTGGTCGCAGATGCTCATCACTCTGCGCACAGACAGTGGATCCGAGCATAAAACGGCGACGTCATCCATGTACAGGGAGGTTTTAACCTGAGTGCCTCCGCTGCCTGGGATTGTCACCCCTCTGATGCTCGCATTCTTCCTAATAGACTCAGCAAAGGGTTCAATACTGCAAACAAACAAGACAGGGGAGAGAGGACAGCCCTGTCTGACTCCAGATTGGATCGGGAAACTTTCTGATTCCCACCCATTGATTGAGACTGCACTACTGATGTTTGTGTAGAGTAGTTTGATCCAATTGCAGATTCCCTCCCCAAACCCCATTTTGGAATGCACATCCATCATGTAAGTGTGCGATATCCTGTCAAAAGCCTTCTCCTGGTCCAGGCTGATGAGGCAGGTGTCCACCCTCCTGTCCCGTACATAGGTGATCATATCCCTGAGTAGCGCAAAGCTATCAGAGATTGTCCTGCCTGGTTTAAAGAACAAAGATAATTACAGCACAGGAACAGGCCCTTCGGCCCTCCAAGCCTGCGCCGATCCAGATCCTCTCTCTAAACATGTCGCCTATTTTCTAAGGTTCTATGTCTCTTTTCTTCCTGCCCATTCATGTATCTGTCTAGATACATCTTAAAAGAATCCATCGTGCCCGCATCTACCACCTCCGCTGGCAATGTGTTCCAGGTGCCCACCACCCTCTGCGTAAAGAACTTTCCACGCATATCCCCCCTAAACTTTTCCCCTTTCACTTAGTATAGGTCTGATCAGGGTGAATCACCAACTCCAGAGCAGACTTGAATCGACTGGCTATGTCTTTTGACAGAAGCTTGTAGTCAGCATTAAGCAGAAATTGGGCCACCAATTTCTGATTTCTGTCCTCTCCCCCTTCTGCTTGTCGATGAGGGTGATGATGCCTTTCCTCATGGATTCTAACATGCTGCCAGCCTGGAGCATACTCTTGTTTACTGGCAGACATGTTGATTCTTTCCTCAAATCAGTGCACAATAAAAGAGACTGATTCTGTCAGGCTCCTTTTTATACAGGCCACCTGGACCTGGCTGAGAAAGGCAGAGTGAGAGCAGGGAGGGGAGGAGACAAGAGTGAAGATTAAACAGAGAGCGAGATGGAGGAGACACCCAGAGTGACAGACAGAGAGAGAACGGCCCCTCATCTTTCAGCTCCACCTCCAGTTTCCTCCGGGCTGCCAATTTCAAACCCTTTATTAACAGTAGAACCAAAACCCAGCTCTCCACACAAACCCTTCCAGACTCGGCCTTCATAGTCAAGGCTTTCCAGAAAGCCGGAGCTTTTAAATATGGTCCCGATGCAATTAACACTCAGTAATATTCCCACCTAAACACAGTCCATTCTATACTGAGAAACCTCCTCAGTAACATCACCATTTCCTCACACATCCGCTTCCTGCAGTTTACAAACACCTTACTGCAGCTGTTTGGGGAATCTCCTGTGTTAAGATTGGAGTTGGAAAGCGGCCTTTACCCGGCAGTGTTATTGTCTCACACTGAATCTGCCAGACATCCTGTTCTCTTTATTGCGAGAGAGAAAGCACGGATTTAGGAAATGTTCATTTGAAATGATCTCTATTGAGAACGAGCCCGGCCGTGGGACAGGTATTCCAGTGCAAAGAGCTGTCCATGACCGAGTGTTGCAGACTGACACATTGCAACGTCCAAGACTATGTGCTGTGGGACGGCATGAAAGCTTGGGGAAGCCACCATGGAGATTCAATGGGGAAAGGCTGCAGTCTGAGGCCCTAGTAGGCCATAGTACAGTGAGGGGCTGGAACCCGTGTAAAACCCCTCGGACTGTTTGCACCAGAGAATGTTTGATGTGTAATGTAAATACTGTAAATATAACCTGTGCAGGCAGGGATAGTGAGATACATCATGTGCATTATTGAAGGAAACTGATCTGTATTGTACCTTATGTAATATTAAATTTGAACTGCTTTGCAATGTAATTGCACAAATTATATGAATAAAATACATATTGTGCAAAAGAAAGCAGCTTTCCTGTCAACACACACCTTGTCTCAGGGCACAACTTTCCTGTGATCTTGTCATACCCAACTTCGCTCTATATCTTCTGACACACACACTTTACAGTCTGTCATTTCCAAAAACAAGCATTCTAAAATCAAAAGACCTTTTGTTTATTTCTCCTTTCTTTTCATTTCTCCTCTATTCTTCTCAATCACTCCCTTCAACAGTCCTATTCAGATCAAGGTGGAATGTGAATAGTGTCACAACTCACCTGACACTATTATTACCCTTCTTTTCTCTTGTCTCATTCAATGGGAAAGTTTTATTCACCAGTCTGTTGCTGTTTTACACTCTTGCCATACCATCTGGTATTGCATCCATCTGAATTCTGTGCTTTCATGGCCTTACATATCTTTTCCTCTTCTGGATGATTTGTTTGCTTCAGTTCCATTCAACCAGGCTGGACCACAGGGAAGCTTAGAACCTTTGCCTTGGACGGGTCCACGTTGATCCATTACATTCAGAATCACCTCCTTGAAATAACTCCATAGTACAACTACAGTAACCACACAGAATCTGCTTCAAACACTCCTCCACATTTTATCTGTTCTGACCGTCAACACCTCCAGCTCTTTTGTTTAAGTGGAACCCATCAGGTGTGTATAGCCTCCTTCTATTCTGAAAGCTGTAGCACTGGTTCAGGGAATTCAGCCCTGTTTCTCTACTCTAAAGGCTCAGCCATGCCTGATCTGCTTGGTATTTTACTTTTATTGGAACGTTACAAGACCTCCAATCCTCTGGAAAATGATGGTCAGACCTTCCACTATTTCTTCCCTGGCTTCTTTCAACAGCCTGGGGTACATTTCATCTGGACCTGGTGATTTATCTACATTCAAGGATGTTCATCCCATTAAGACTTCCTCTCTCGTTCAGTTATCACGTCCAATACTTCACACTCCTCCTCCTTCATAACAATATTTGCATCGCCCTCTCATTCGGGAAAACAGTAAAGTATTCATTAAGGATATTGGCAACATCTTCCACCCCGATACAAAGGTTACATTTTTGATCTTTTATGTGCCCTGCTGTTTGCCTCGTTGCCTCTTACTCTCATGTTTAGTTGCAACATCTTTGGGTCCATTGTTGCTTTGTTTGTCCATGTTCTTTCCGGCTTTCTCTTTGCTCTTCACCGCTGCTCCCAAACGCCTCCAGTGCAGTCAAAACACAAGGTGTCACAAGTGGGATTCGAACCCACGCCTCCAATGGAGACTGCGACCTGATTGCAGTGCCTTAGACCGCTCGGCCATCCTGACTACCTGCGACGGGCTATCAATGCTAAGGAAATTATTCATTCTTTGTGAAAGTATTTGTGAGATTGTGGAAATGTCTGGAAGAGGAAAGACCAGCGGGAAAGCTCGAGCCAAGGCCAAGTCTCGCTCCTCCCGGGCTGGACTGCAGTTCCCGGTGGGCCGTGTTCACAGGCTCCTGAGAAAGGGCAACTATGCTGAGCGTGTGGGTGCCGGAGCCCCGGTCTATCTGGCTGCTGTGCTCGAGTATCTGACCGCTGAAATCCTCGAGCTGGCCGGGAACGCGGCCCGGGACAACAAGAAGACCCGCAACATCCTCAGACACCTGCAGCTGGCCGCCCGCAACGACGAGGAGCTCAACAAGCTGCTGGGAGGAGTGACTATCGCTCAGGGCGGGGTGCTGCCTAATATCCAGGCCGTGCTGCTGCCCAAGAAAACCAGCGCTCAGAGCTCCCAGAAAAAGTAAAGCGGCCAAAATGTCATCAAATAAACCAAAGGCTCTTTTCAGAGCCACCCACAGTCTCTGTGAAAGGACTGGTTACTGTCAGGAGGGAGTCAGTGATGGAGTTATTTTCACAGTGGATTGACCTGCTTCACATCTGTCCAGGTGTGTTTTCAGTTCCCTCTCTGGATTTCGCTCTGTTTCTCTGCTCACACATCTCCCCCTCTAGTTAAGTGAAGAACTGAACTACAGGGTGTCAGAATCAACACTTTAATAAATCCCGCTGCCTTCGATTTTATAAATCCCGAGACCATCCCGGTACATTAACGGGAACTGGTTCGGAGCTGATGAATTAATTTAATAATGGAAGTGTCCGGGTTAATTCTCTGTTTTTCATTTGGACAGTTTGAATTGTGTTTTTTTTTTCTCTCCGGTGATCTGAGCGCCGCTTCTCAATGAGAATCTGCTCCCGGAACAGTGTAAATGCAGGAAGGAAGAGGCCATTCTCGGGCTGTGTGTTTCTCTCCTAACCTGATCTGTTTAGACCGCACTGTTCCCAGAGGACGGAATCAGTGAGAGTTGTGCACACACAGGAGCTGAGTCCATTGCAGCGCTTTCAGATGTGCCTTCCCCCCGGCCCTCCCTATTCTGCGGACACAGAGCTGTCTGTTTCCCCCGGCGGCGGGATAGAGTCGGGGATTCTCTCCCCGCAGTGTCAGGGTCTGCAGCCCCGGGGAACTGGCGGTTTCAGTCAGAGTGACCGAGCTGCCTGACATATCCTGTGTACTGATCTCCAATGGATTCAAATATTAGTGAACTCATTGGGTAATGTTTGTAAATAACCCTCATGTGAACGGACCCGGCTCCATTAATGCCATCCAAATAAAACTGGGATCCATTTCTTATCCCCAAATGCCAGCTAACGGATCCCAGGAGCGGGGTTGAGATTGTGCTGAGCAGCAATGAGTCTCCGGTAATGCTGCTTTCTAAATTCCAGATCAGCTCTCAGTCCTACAGGCCTTTCGGGAAAGTGATGTGACAAAACAGAAACCATGTGGCCGCCCCTCCAATCTAATGGGTTTGATGATGAACAGAGATGTCAGCTCTTTCCTTTGCTGATTTGGTGGCTCTGAAAAGAGCTTGTTACACTTGTTACTGAAGCTGGGTTTTAGGTGCGTTCCTCGCGGATGCAGCGGGCCAGATGGATGTCTTTGGCCATGATGGACCGGGATCATTCTGGTGAATCTGCTCATTTTCCGGCAGAAGCATCAGTCGCTGTTTGAACTGTTTAAAGTCAGGGGTGTATTAGCAGCCAGATAGTGAAGGGCAGTTCATTGCTCCCTGCAGCATTATCCGCCTCTTTCAGGAGAAAAGATCAGAAACCGCTCGTTTCTGTCAGTCCCCGAGAAGCCTGTGAGAAGCGGTTAGTCGCTAATTTGTTCCTTTTACAGAGTGGAAGCTGATATTTGTCCCGTTTTAAATTGCTGAACCGGACCTTCCTCCCGCCGCTTACAGTTAACAGATTGAAAAATGAAAACGATTCCTAAAATCGCGTCAGGATTTTGTGACAGTAAATACAGTAAAACAGAACATAAAATGAGAGGTTTTAAAATTGTTGCCTGAAAATTGAAATTTTCCATCACTTCAATTCCTTCCTGCTCTGGAATTGCCGGGCTTTTTCCAATTGGAAAATCTAAGCCAATGAGAACTTCTATTTACTTATATGTGATTCTCCTATTCGTTAAGAATTGGATTGAGAAGAGGATGACCAATCAGAGACAGAGTCAAACTGCGGGGATTCCAGGCCCCCAGTAACTGAGCTGAAACTGTTCAGATTGACAAACCCTGGCAGCAGCTTCACACATTGGACACTTCACACTGAATCATTCAAGGGCTGGTGTGAGAGAAGCTTTAGAACCTGTCATTACTCTCTGACTCATTATTCATCTAGAACCAAACAATTAGTAAATGTGAAGCAGTGAAGAGACTTTTCACTCTCACTGCAGAATGTGTCATCTGGGGAAATAAGGAACTATTATATTCGGAGATTCCAGGTACATTCCTCCCTGAACAAATCCATTCCTAACATTCCCGATCACAGCCTATCCCAGCTCCAGTTGTCACCCGACTCCAGCTGAATTGGAGAAACTCATGTGTTGGGGTTTGAGTTGTGAGGTGGGGTTTCTCCGCCAGTGTTACTGTCTTACAAACTCTCCCCCTGAATTTGTGAACTGAGACTGCACCGAAGACATCTCCAGTTGGAGTGAGGGCCGGATATCCCTCTGTTTTATTACAGAGAGTGGGGAAAGGGCTGGGTGGAGGGGATGTCAGCGAGTCACCAGGGATCCTGGATTTACCCCAAATCATTTCCATGTGGAATCTGCAGGCGGGGCCGGGACAGGGATCATTTGATCAGGGGATCAGCTCTTTCCTGAGAGATGTGGGTGGCTCTGAGAAGACCCTTTGTGTTCAGATGTTTCCAAGTTTCCCGCGCTCTTTCACTTCTTTCCAGACCCTGCTTTCTGAGCCTTCGCTGCTTTCGGCTTGACCTTGCTCTTCCATGTCTGCACTTTCTTCAGCGCCTTTCCGCCCGCCGCACTCTTGCCTTTTTTGACCTTCTTCGCAGGAGACTTTTTCTGAAGCGCTGCTTTCTTCACCGCCTTATTTGGCGTTGCCGCCGCCTTGCTGCTCGTTTTCTTGGCTGTTACTTTCTTTGTTGTCACTTTCTTGTCTGCTGGTTTCTTCACTAAAGATTTCTTGTCTGCTGGTTTCTTCACTGAAGATTTCTTGTCTGCTGGTTTCTTCACCTTCTTTCCCACTTTTCCCTGGGTTTTCCTTCTTGCTGATTTTGAAGGAGCCGGAGGCTCCCTGTCCCTTGCTCTGCACCAGGGAGCCTTTGTTCACATTCCTCTTGATACTTTGCTTGATCTAGGTCTGGAGCTTCTCCTGAGCGGTGGCAGACCTGCAAGCAATCAACTACCAGCTAGCGTATAAAGCGAGACCAAGGCTCAGGGCCTTCAGTTACCTGGAGGGGAGTCGGAGAGGCAGCGGATCCTGTGAGGAACCACAATCCAGGAAGGATGAGAAGGTCATTGTCAGGGTACAGAGGAGATTAAGTCAAAGATTTACCAGTTTATAAGCAAGCGCAGAGCCAAGGAACGGTGCTGGGGCAGATCAAATAATAGGAAGCTGTGCTCAGTTGGAAGGCAAGAGTGATTAAATGACAGAAGAGATGATGGTGCAAGGCAAAAGTCAGGGAAAGAGTAAGTAACATTTTGTAAGCACAGATACTAGGAGTGGGACTTGAACCCACGCAGACACATGTTTAGTGGATCTTAAGTCCAACACCTTAACCACTCCGCCATCCTGGCACATTAACCAGCCACTGAAAATGAAATTTAATGTGATCCGGGTGCCATCTGGCCTTTGACAATATCAAGTTATGACTCCTCTCCCATGCTGAATTTGACCCTTCATTATTTATGAACCTCAATCGGATCACCCCTCAGTCTAGGTTTCTCTGAGGTGTAGGGTCCCAACTCTTTTATTCTAACTTGATAACCAAGATGTCTTATACTGGGAATTCGTCGAATGTCTCTCCTCTGTACCCTTTCCAAAGCCTCAATATCACCCATCATGTGAGGAGACCAAGACTGGATACAATATTCCAAGTGAGTCCTGACCAAGGTTTCATAAAAGGACAAATTCGGGACATCTCAGATACTGAAGGAGTCCGTGTCCAGAAGCAGCAAGACCTGGACAACATTCAGACTTGGGCTGCTAAGTGGCAAGTAACATTCACACCACATAAGTACCAGGCAATGACCATCTCCAACAAGAGAGAATGTAACCATCTCCCTTTGACGTTCAACAGCATTACCATCGCTGAATCCCCCCACCATCAACATCCTGGGGGTTACCATTGACAAAAGCTTAACTGGACCATTCATATACATACTCTGGCTACAAGAGTAAATCAGATAGTGGGAATTCTGTGATGAGTAACTCAGCTCAAGGCACGTGGTGAAATGCTCATTCGGAGAGCTGGAGAAATGGACTGGTCAGGTGGGCAGAAAAGTGGCAAATGGAATTCAACTTGGAGAAGTGTGAGGTGATGCCTTTGGTGAGGTCAAACACAGAAAAGGAAGACACAATTAATGGGTGAATGCTGAGAGGTGTAGAGGAAGTGAGGGACCTTGAAGTGAATGTCCACAAATCCCTGAAAGTAGCAGGACAGGTTGATAAGTTGGTTAAGAAGGCTTATGGAACCCTTTCCTTTATTAGCCGATGTATAGAATATAAGAGCAGGGAGGTTATGCTGGAACTGTATCAATCATTAGTTAGGCCACAACTTGATTTCTGTGTGCAGTTCTGGTCACCTCATTCCAGAAAGGATGTAATTGCACTCGAGAGGTTACAGAGGAGATTTACAAGGTTGTTGCCAGGACTGGAAAAATGCAGCTATGAGGAAAGATTGGATAGACTGGGGTTGTTCTCCTTGGAATAGAAGAGGCTGAGGGGAGATTTGATTGAAATGTACAAAATTGTGAGGGGTCTGGATAGAATGGATGGGAAGGGTCTATTTATCTTAGTAGGGAGGTCAGTGACTAGAGGGCATAGATTTAAAGTGATGTGTTGAACAATTAGAGGGGAGATGAGGAAAGGTTTTTTCACCCAGAGGGCTGTGGGAGTCTGGAACTCACTGCCTGTAAGGGTAGCTGAGGCAGAAACCCTCAACTCATTTAAAAGGAGTCTGGATGTGCACCTCAAGTACCTGAACCTGCAGGGCTACGGTCCAAATGCTGGTCAATGGGATTCAGCTGGGTGGCTCGTTTTTTGGCCTGCCTGTGCTGTAAACTTTCTATGTTCTATGATTCTATGCAGACACAATGGGCCGAATGGCCTCCTTCTGCACTGTAATAATTTTGTGATTTTTGACTCTCCAAAACTTGTCAACCATCTACAAGGCACAAACCAGGATGAGTGCAGCACCAACAATACTCTAGAAACTCGACACTGTTCAGGACAAAGCATCAGCCTTGATTGTCACCCCATTCACCACCTTAAACATTCACTCCCTTCACCACTGACGCACAGTGGCAGTAGTGTGTACCATCTGCCAGATGCACTGCTGCAACTCACCAAGGCTCCACAGACAGCACCTTCCAAACCGAAGACCTCCACCACCTTGAAGGACAAGGGCTGCAGATGCATGGAAACACCACCATGTGCAAGCTCCCCTCCAAGTCAAACACCATCTGATCTGCAAATATATCGCTGTTCATTCACTGATGTTGGGTCAAAATCCTGGATCTCCCTTCCTAACAGCACTGTGGGTGTACCTACACCACATGGAGTGCAGCAATTCAAGAAGGGAGCTCACCGCCACCTTGTCAAGGACAATTAGGGATGGGTAACAAATTCTGGCCTTGCCAGTGTCACTCACATCCCATGAAAGAATATGCCTCATTTTATACTCAATTGTCCTCTGAATGCAGCCCATCCCTCTATTTGCTCCAACTATCACTTCACAGCATTGCTGCTGTAACTTTAGAGATCTGTGCACTAGAACATCCAGATCTCTGCTCAAAATTATTTTCTTTTTTCCACCTACTTTAATGTTTTTCCCTGAAGGGTGTATGAATGTTGAGCATTCGCCCTGTCTACATGAATAACACTGCACTTACCCAAATTAAACATCATTTACCAGTCATGAACCCAATCTCCCAACACATTAAGATCAGCCTGAAACAGTCGAGCATCGTCTACAGTCTAAACACTCGCACAGATCTTCAAATCATCTGTAAATTTACAGATGGTGCGCCCTACACCTACATCCAGATCATTAATAAAAATAGTAAAGAGCAACAGACCCAACACCGATCCCTGTGGGACACCACTGGTAACTGGTCTCCAAACAGATCCAGATCCATCTGGAACTACTTTCTGCCTACATCTGCCAGTCAGTTCCCAATCCAGATCAATATATTACCACTGATACCAGGGACTTTAATCTTATAGAGAAGCGTCTTGTGTGGAACCTTATCAAAATCTTTTGGCTGAGATCTGCTAATTGAACACAGGCCGGGGATGAGGCCGAGGCCTGTCCTGCTTTGTGTGTGGTATGTAGTGGAGTTCCCCAGGAGTCAGTGTTGGGACCCTTGCCTTTCCTGATATATATTAATGACCTAGACCTTGGTGCACAGGGCAGAATTTCAAAGTTTATGGATGATACGAAAAATGGAAGCATTGTGAACTGTAAGGATGATAGTGTAGAACTTCAAAAGGACATAGACAAGTTGGTGGAATGGGAGGACAGATGACAGGTGAAGTTCAATGCAGAGAAATGTGAATTGATTCATTTCGGTAGGAAGAACATGGAGTGACAATATAGAATAAAGGGTACAATTCTAAAGGGGGTGCAGGAGCAGAGGGACCTGGGGGTATAAATCATTGATTGAGAGAGCGGTTAATAAAGCATTCAGCATCCTCGGCTTTAGTAATAGAGGCATAGAGTACAAGAACAAGGAGGTCTTTTTTTTTAGAATATTACAGCGCAGTACAGGCCCTTCGGCCCTCGATGTTGCGCCGATCATCTGACCCACACTATTCCATTTACATCCATATGTCTATCCAATGACCACTTAAATGCCCTTAAAGTTGGCGAGTCTACTACTGTTGCAGGCAGGGCGTTCCACGCCCCTACTACTCTCTGCGTAAAGAAACTACCTCTGACATCTGTCCTATATCTTTCACCCCTCAACTTAAAGCTATGTCCCCTCGTGTTTGCCATCCTCATCCGAGGAAAAAGACCCTCACTATCCACCCTATCTAACCCTCTGATTATCTTGTATGTCTCTATTAAGTCACCTCTCCTCCTCCTTCTCTCTAACGAAAACAACCCCAAGTCCCTCAGCCTTTCCTCGTAAGACCTTCCTTCCATATCAGGCAACATCCCAGTAAATCTCCTCTGCACCCTTTCCAAAGCTTCCACATCCTTCCTATAATGCGGTGACCAGAACTGCACGCAATACTCAAGGTGCGGCCTCACCAGAGTTTTGTACAGCTGCATCATGACCTCGTGGCTACGAAACTCGATCCCCTTACTAATAAAAGCTAACACACCATATGCCTTCTTAACAGCCCTATTAACCTGGGTTGCAACTTTCAGGGATTTATGTACCTGGATACCAAGATCTCTCTGCTCATCTACACTTCCAAGAATCTTCCCATTCGCCCAGTACTCTGCATTGCTGTTACTCCTTCCAAAGTGAATCACCTCACACTTCTCCGCATTAAACTCCATTTGCCATCTCTCAGCCCAGCTCTGCAGCCTATCTATGTCCCTCTGTACCCTACAACACCCTTCGACACTATCCACAACTCCACCGACCTTCGTGTCATCCGCAAATTTATTAACCCACCCTTCTACACCCTCATCCAGGTCGTTTATAAAAATGACAAACAGCAGTGGCCCCAAAACAGAACCTTGCGGTACACCACTAGAAACTAAACTCCAGGATGAACATTTGCCATCAACCACCACCCTCTGTCTTTTTTCAGCTATGCAATTTCTGATCCAAAGCTCTAAATCACCTTCAACTCCATACTTCCGTATTTTCTGCAATAGCCTACCGTGGGGAACCTTATCAAACGCCTTACTGAAATCCATATACACCACATCCACGGCTTTACCCTCATCCACCTGTTTGGTCACCTTCTCGAAAAACTCAATAAGGTTTGTGAGGCACGACCTACCTTTCACAAAACCTTGCTGACTATCGCAAATGAACTTATTCTTTTCAAGATGATTATAAATCCTGTCTCTTATAACCTTTTCCAACATTTTACTCACAACCGAAGTAAGGCTCACAGGTCTATAATTACCAGGGCTGTCTCTACTCCCCTTCTTGAACAAGGGGACAACATTTGCTATCCTCCAGTCCTCCGGCACTACTCCCGTCGACAATGACGACATAAAGATCAACAACAACGGCTCTGCAATCTCCTCCCTGGCTTCCCAGAGAATCCTAGGATAAATCCCATCTGGCCCAGGGGACTTATCTATTTTCACTCTTTCCAAAATTGCTAACACCTCCTCCTTGTGAATCTCAATCCCATCTAGCCTAGTAGGCTGTATCTCAGTAATCTCCTCGGCAACATTTTCTTTTTCTACTGTAAATACTGACGAAAAATATTCATTTAACGCTTCCCCTATCTCCTCTGATTCCGCACACAACTTCCCACTACTATCCTTGATTGGCCCTGTTCTAACTCTTATCATTCGTTTATTCCTGATATACCTAAAGAAAGCCTTAGGGTTTTCTTTCATCCTATCCGCCAATGACTTCTCGTGTCCTCTCCTTGCTCTTCTTAGCCCTCCCTTTAGATCCTTCCTGGCTAGCTTGTAACTCTCAAGCACCCTAACTGAGCCTTCACGTCTCATCCTAACATAAGCCGCCCTGTTCCTCTTGACAAGCGCTTCAACTTCTTGAGTAAACCACGGCTCCCTCGCTCGACAACTTCCTCCCTGCCTGACAGGTACATACTTATCAAGGACACGCATTAGCTGCTCCTTGAATAAGCCCCACATTTCGTTTGTGCCCATCCCCTGCAGTTTCCTTCCCCATCCTACACATCCTAAATCTTGCCTAATCGCGTCATAATTTCCTTTCCCCCAGCTATAATTCTTGCCCTGCGGTATATACCTGTCCCTGCCCATCGCTAAGGTAAACCTAACTGAATTGTGATCACTATCGCCAAAGTGCTCACCTACATCTAAATCTAACACCTGGCCGGGTTCATTACCCAGTACCAAATCCAATGTGGCATCGCCCCTGGTTGGCCTGTCTACATACTGTGTCAGAATGAACTTGTATAAGACACTAGACTCAACTGAAGTACTGAGTCCAGTTCTGGGTGCCACACTTTAGGAAAGATGTGAAGGCATTGGAGAAATTATGGAAGAGGTTCATGAGAATGGTTCAAGGGATGAGGAACTTCAGTTATGAAGATAGATTGGAGAAGTTAGGACTGTTTTCCTTGGAGAAAAGAAGGCTAAGAGGAGATTTCATAGTGGTATTCAAAATGATGAGGGGTGTGGACAGAGTGGATCGGGAGAAACTGTTCCCACTTGTGAAAGGATCGAGAACGGGAGGGCACAGATTTAAAGTCATTGGTAAAAGAAGCAAAAGCGACATGAGGAAAAACTTTTTCACACAGCGTGTGGTTAAAGTATGAACTGCCTGAGAATGTGATGGAGGCAGGTTCAATTGAAGCATTCAAAGGGGAATTAGACTGTTATCTGAAAATAATGTGCAGGATTATGGGGAGAAGACGGGGAAGTGACATGAGGTGAATTGCTCATTTGGAGAGTCAGTGCAGAGACGATGGGCCAAATGGCCTCCTTCTGTGTAGTAACAATTCTGTGATTCTGTGATTCCAATATTCAAGTCATTTCGATATATGGTGGTCCTGACACTGACCCTTGTGGACATCACTGTTCACCATCTTCCATTCTGAAAAACAACCAAATATCACAACTCGCTTTTCTTGATATTTCATCCATTTTTAAATCGAAGCAGATACTGACCCTCCTATTCCAGGAGCCTCAGTTTTGTTACCCAGCCTTTTATGTGGTAGTTTGTCAAACGCTTTCTTAAAATCCATATAGACAACATCCATTGCTTTCCCTTCATCAACCTTTTCTGTTACTTCATCAAAAAAATCAGTTATATTAGTGAAGAACTGGAAAGGTGCTGAACCTCTCAGTTTTTGGTCTACCCAAACCAAGTTTAAGGCCTGAATAATGAACCGATTGCCTCATTAGTTCTGTGAATAATACAATGATTTAATAGACAAAGTTTTGAAACATTCCTGCCCATAAATCTTGGTAACAGAGAGTGTGTGGATCTCCTGACTCAGAATGTTTAATGGATACAGTCCTCAGATCCGACAAGGAACCCCTGAACATCCACAGTAAAGACAGTGTGGATGAGGAAATGTAAGAGCCGGGAGCTGAAACTCAGGGACGGCCGAGCTCTCCTGTCATTGAGCTTGTGTGTCTGCTCTGCTCGCCGCACTTCCGGCTCTACTTTGTTTCCAATGAAAAGATGAAAAGGGCCGTTCGGTTTTCCTCTCACTGACAGCGTGTTTCACTCGGGTTAATATAACCCGGGACTTTTGCTGCTGAAATGAATTCTGCAAGGCCCCAGCAAACACACCGGCTCCCTCCTTTCCCCCCTCTTTCTATCGGATTGTTTTACCAGGAGGGGCTCAATAATAACAAACCCCCTGCAGGGAATGACCGCAAATTGAGCATCTAAATGGGGCAAGTGGGCAGCTTTCTGGGTTCTAGGTTCCCCCTACCCCGCCCCTCCCTCCCTCCAGTCCAAGCCCCTCTTCACGTTCTTTGGGACTTTGATGAGGGTGAAATGGGGAAAGTTCCCATTGATGTTTGAATGCTGAATTGCTGCAAAGATCTGCGCACGCGCGATGTAGCCCCGCCCCCAGTGCGTCGTCACAATGAGGAGTGGAGCGCATGCGCAGCCTTTCCCCAACCCAGTCTGTGAGGCCATTGACTCAATCAGGGGAAGATGCTTTAAATCAGCTGCTAATGGAGACTTCCCGGGCCCGGGGGAAGGGAACAAACAGCATCTGCTTCCAGCAGCCACTGCTTTGGGAGCGTGTCCGCAGATGTGCTCAGAGATTACCATTGAGTGGTGGGAAGTTGAGGGGGAGTCGGGGAGTGTTTGTAACAGACACTGTAGAGCAGGAGCTGCTCCCGGAACATGGAGTGAGCCAGGGACACGGGGAAGGGAGAGTTCATTCGCGGACAGTGTCTGTACAGGCTCAGGGAGACACAATGGGAAGAAATCACTATTGAAAATCACTGACAATTTCACCACCCAAAGGAGAGGGAATTTTTCTGCTTTAGTTCCAGTCTCTCACTGTTTGTTGGATTGTGAACAGTGGGGGAAAAATAGCCGCAAAATAACGATGAGGACAGTTAGACAAAGAGCATTTATTGCAGACACCAGGTGAGAAGTGTGAAAGGCACATTTTAAATAGTGGCTGCTTGTTTTCTGTTGAAATAGAAATGTGACTGTGTAAAGGTCACTGCTTTATCGGACAGTCCCAGTCATTGAGCAGTGCAGGACTTGTGTTGTTTCTGAATGTCACAAACTTGTTGTAAAACCACTGCAAACACCTGGTAAACAGAAGCTGAATGCTGCAGTACTGCAGTGGAGTCAGACACTGACACTGTTTGTGTTCCTGGTTTTCATTTTGCGATTGTTCATAATGATTATTATTGGGACGATTACATTGATCGCTTTTGTATCTTCTACCTCACCAGTTCTTTCATTCCTGCAGGAAAATACATGAAGGAACCTGACTGGATGTGGTGATTCTTGGACACAAGGAAAAATGCTGTGATCTCGTTCCAACGCACAGTCGGTACAGGATCACTCCCAAAGCACAGAGATACTGCCAGTTCATCAGTTCCACTGGAGCAAACAAAATAAGTAGTCAGACAGACACTGATCCCAAAGTCAAGAGAGACACATTTTCAATCCAACAGTCAAACAACAGCAGGAGAGACAGATGTTGTTTCTATTTCACTCCAATTCAGTACAGCTGACAGGTTGATACATCAATCACAGTCCAAAAACAAACTCACTATCAGATCTAAATAAACTCTGTCACCATGGTGACATTTTAAATATAAAATCTGAAATAGAACAGACAAAATTTACAGAATTGAAAGGTACAGAATGAATGCAAGGAGGCTTCAAGGGGATTTGGACAGGTTAAATGAATGGGCAAGAACATGGCAGATGGAATATAATGTGAATAAGTGTGAAGTTCTCCACTTTGGTAGAATAAACAGAAAGACAGAGTATTTCTTAAATGGTGAGAGGCTGGGAAGTGTCGATGTCCAAAGGCACCTGGGTGTCCTTGTTCATGAGACACTAAAAGCTCGTATGCAGGTGCAGCAAGCAATTAGGAAGGCAAATGGTATGTTGGCTTCATTGAAAGCGTATTTGAGTACATGAGTAAAGATGTATGAAGTCTAGATGAGACCGCACCTGGAGTATTCTGTACAATTTTGGTTTCCTTATCTAAGGAAGGATAGACTTGTCACAGAGGGAGTGCAACAGAGATTCACCGGTCTCATCCCCTCGGATGGTGGGATTGTCTTATGATGAGAGACTGCAGAAACTGGGCCTAAATTCTCTAGAGTTTTGAAGAATGAGAAGTGATCTCATTGAAACAGGCAAAGTTCTTACAGGGTGTCACAGGGTAGATATGTATAGGATGTTTCCTCTGTCTAGTGAGTCCAGAACAAGGGGACACAGTCTCAGAATAAGGGCAGACTGAGATGAGCAGGAATTTCTTTACTCAGAGGGTGAGAAATCTGTGGAATTCTTTATCCCAGAGGGCTGTGGAAGATCAATCATTGAACATATTCAAGACATAAATCGATAGATTTCTAAATACTAACAAGATCAAGGGATATGGAGATGGCAGAGAAAAATGGCGTGGAGGTAGACGATCAGTCACGATCTGTTTGAATGTTGGAGCAGGCTCGATGGGCTGAATGGCCTAATGCCCCTATTTCCTATGATCCTATGAATCCCAATAATGTACATCAGAACGTTAGAGCAAGTTATGCATTACATACCAGTTCAAAAATCCCACAGAGATTAAGACTGAAAGATACAGTATCAAGCCATTACTACAAAATGAAGGACTTGGAGCTTGCAGACCAGCCCATGTATAAGATTGAAAGTTATATTTTCATTCACAATCGTTTTCACAGAGCTGAATATTGAATACCAATCCACAACTTGCACAGGATTACCAAATAAAAGCGACAACTGTAAAATACAGTTAATCCATATTTTAAATTAAACACAAGGCAAACAAATATTGATACATTAAGAGAGCGGGAAACAGTGAGAGCAGAGTGGAGCATAAAGAGCCCAGGAGAGAGAGGGAGCAAGAGTTCACTCGGAGAGCAGGGAACAGCGAGAGCAGGCGTCAAAAAAGGCAAAGGAATACACAATTAATGGGAGAACACTGAATGGTGTAGAGGAAGTGAGGGACGTTGGAGTGAATGTCCACAGATCCCTGAAGTAGCAGTACAGGTCAATAAGGTGGTTCAGCAGGTCCTTTCCTTTATTAACTGAGGTATAGAGTATAAGAGAGACCTGGGTGTCCATGTCAATAAGTCACTGACAGCTAACATGCAGGTGCAGCAAGCAATTAGGAAGGCTAATAGTATGTTAGCCTTTATCGCAAGAGGATTTGAGTACAGGAGTAGTGAATTCTTGCTTCAATTGTATAGAACCTTGGTTAGACTGCACTTGGTGTACTCTGTGCAGTTTTGGTCCCCTTGCCTTAGGAAGGATATTATTGCCATAGATAGAGTGCAAAGAAGGTTCATCAGACTTCTTCCTGGGATGGTGCGACTGTCCTATGTAGAGAGATTGGGGAAACTGGGGGTCTATTATGTAGAGTTTTGAAGAATGAGAGGTGATCTCATTGAAACCTACAAAATATTTAAAGGACAGTCAGGGTAGATGCAGCTAAGATGTTTCCCCTGGTTGGGGAGTCGAGAACCAGGGGACGCAATTTCAAAATAAGGGGCAAGCCACTTAGGACAGAGATGAGGAGAAATGTTGTTCCTCAGAGGGTTGTGAATCTTTGGAATTCTGTACCCCAGAGGGCTGTGGAAGCTCAGTCATTGAGTATGTTTAAAGCAGAGATTGATAGATTTCTAAATACAAATGACATAAGGGAATATGAGGAAAGTGTGGGGAAAAGGGCATTGAAGTGGATGATCAGCCATGATCATATTGAATGGTGGGGCAGGCTCGATGGGCTGAATGGCCGACTCCTGCTCCTATGTTCCTATGTTCCTAACTCCACATTATCGATGAGACACAGCCTCAGGCCGACTTGTCGGGTGTTGCAAACAGATAACACTGCTTCTGATCTTCACCAGAACAGAGAGTGAGATGTAAAATTGATCATCAAACAGACTGTGAGAGAATACAACAGAATAAAACACATGGAGAGACACTGTGGAATAACAAATAGATTTGATTGGAATGTTGAATTATGATTGGAATGGATAAAACAGCAGATTAAATTGGGACAGATAAGAGAAACTGATGGGAAGAAGGAAGAAAAGAAAGGATGGATCTGTTCACTTTTTTTCAGTTTTTGCACTGGTCCATCAAAGCTGGATTAAAAAAAGATGCAAAAAACAGAGAGTTTCACCAAAAAGGGAGATTAAATGCTGCCGAAACCTTGGATCGAAGGATGCCCCAACAGATCACCTGTTTAACTGTCTCCTCACTGGGGGATTTCAATCAATGAGCAATATTATTCTCTCCTTTTCTTTTGTTAAATGAAACCACTACTGTCACTTGGAGTTAATATCCCTGTGTTCCAACTCCTGAATAATAAAATTGTGAGTTTCGTGATATTTTCTGGACACATTTCCTGCTGAAAGAACTAAGAACTCTTTTCTAATTTACACAATACTATATACACACTCATCAAGCCTCACGAAACTGGCATCCTTGGTGCTGCTCTCTCCTCCCAAACCTCATCTCATGTGATTGTTACATCATCACTCTGATTGTGGGAGGGGTTAATCCCACTGTCTTCAGCATTAACCCTTTACATCCTCATACTGCACTGTCTGTCCAAAAAAATGAGTGGAGGGAACTTGAATTATCAAAACAGCAACAGCTGCCAGTTGAAAATCAACTCAACCCATCAGAGAGAGACTGTCAGAGAACTTCCTGCATCCAGTCCTGACCCCGTCACATTAAGCAGCTGCTCACCCAGACCCCACTCTCATCAACACTGAACATTTTTCCTGAGACCCTTCAAATACTGTTTATAAAAGGCCGCAAAGATCAAAGTTCACACAGTTGTATTAAATACAACAAAGTTTAATATCTTCTCACCGTTTCTCGGTAACCACATGAGACATAGGTTTTCTTATTTGGTTCCTTTGATTTTTCTTGTTCCTGACTGACAAATATTCCCAACCTCAGATAAACCCTCCCACTTGCGTCATGTCCCAGTCTCGGTTAAAAGCAACACATAATGACACAAACACTCTCCTTCAGTGAGATTAATATCAAGCTGTTTTCCAGGTTGAATGTAACTGTGAACAAATTTATGTCAAAGAAGTTACCTTTGATGTATCAGCACTGAAATTCTGGACAAGGAGGAACAGCCATTCCAAACTCATAACCTTCACAAAGGCTGTTTTTGTTTGTGATTGAAATTCTTCAAGTATTTTGAATTAAAGTTCACAAGACACAGATGTCAATATTGATAATGAAACTTTTCAAGCATGTTGTGACTGTGAAATAAGGTTCTTTTGGGAATTGAACCCAGGATCTCCTGTTTATTAGACAGGTGCTTTAACCAACTAAGCTACAGAGCCAGATCACAAATGCATGTGCACTTGAAATCAGAGGAAGGCCTTGTAGATAGTGGGCAGGCTTTGGCGAGTCAAGAGCTGAGTTTGTCACGGCAGTGTTCCCAGCCTCTGACTCGCTCTTGTAGTTGTAGCTGTAGTTGTAATTGTAATAGGCAACCGTCTGTCTCGGAAGACGATGGGCTACACCCGGGGTGTACGTCACTTCTGTGTGAAACATCGTTTGTTGTGGCTGTAGAGGATGACTCGTGAGTGACAATCCCTTCCGCAGCTGGTACAGATGAATATCATTGGCCCGAGGTCGACTGATAATTTTTCCTTCCTCTGAGCTCTCTTTCCCACCATCTGGTCATTTCTTTTGTCCTCTGCTTTTCCCATGGTCTTCCTGAATGCCTTTCCCCAGGAATTCCAGTCAGCAGGAAGGACTTCCCATGCATCGGCTCCAATCCCAGTCAGCTTGAGATCTCGCTTTGCAGATGTCCTTGTATCACAGACGTAGGTGACCTGTTGGTCTCGTGCTGATAGCAAGCTCACCAAAGAGCGTGTCTTTGGCAAAGCGACCGTCATCCATTCAGTACACATGACCCAGTCAACAGAGTCACTGCTGACTCAAGAGGGCAAACATGCTGCGGATCCCTGCACGCTGGTGTACTTCTGTATTCGGCACTCTGTCCTGCCAGGAAATGCCCAATATCCATCTGAGACAGCGGAGGTGGAAGCTGTTCAGCTGTTTTTCTTGGCTTGCATAAGTTGTTGATGCTTCTCTACTATAAAGGAGGGTGCTGAGAACACAAGCCTGTTACACGTGTGGTTTTGTATTTTCGATCAGTTTGCTGTCGGTTCACACTCGTCTTCTCAACTTTGACATGACAGCTGCAGCATTGACAATCCTGGTGCTGATTTCAGTATCAAGGGACAGATTGCTGGTGATTGTTGATCCAAAGTATGTGAAGCTGTTGACAACCTCCAAAGTGAGCCTGTCGATGTTGATAGAAGGTGGAGTCTCTACGTCCTGGCCCATAACTTTGATCTTCCTGATGCTGATCGTCAGTCCAAACTCCTTGCAGGCCAGGGAGAACCGATATACAAGCTGCTGTTAATGAACTTCATTATGGGATGTCAGCACAGCGTCATCAGCAAACAGCAACTCACAGACCAAGAACTGACTCATTTTGGTCTTGGCCCGCGGTCTTGCCAAGATGAACAGCTTGTCATCAGCTCTGTTATGCAGGTGGACACCCCCATCTGAGTCACTGAAAGTTTAAAATAGCAGCATGGAGAAGAATATGCCAATTGTAAAGGATGTGAGCTGTGAGGAGGTTACAAGGAGGCTTCCAGGGGACTTGGACAGGATAAGTGAATGAAATGACAGATGGAATATAATGTGAATAAGTGTGAAGTTATTCACTTTGGTAGAATAAACAGAAAGACAGAATATTTCTTAAATGGTGAGAGGTTGGGAAGTGTTGATGTCCAAAGGGACCTGGGTGTCCTTGTTCATGAGACACTAAAAGCTCGCATGCAGGTGCAGCAATCAATTAGGAAGGCAAATGGTATGTTGGCCTTAACACAAGGGGTCATGAGTACAGGAATAAAGATGTCTTGCTGCAATTGTATAGAGCCTTGGTGAGATCGTGCTGGAGTATTGTGTACAGTTTTGGTTTCCTTATCTAAGGAAGGATATACTTGCTACAGAGGGAGTTCAACGGAGGGTCACCAGACTAATCCCTGGGATGGTGGGATTGTCTTCTGAGGAAACTGGGCTTGTATTCCTTAAAGTTTCATTTAAAAGGCCATTTAAAACTGAGATAGGGTGGAATTTCTTCACTCAGAGGGTGGTGAATCTTTGGAATTCTCTACCTCAGGGGTTTGTGAAAGTTCAATCATTGAGCATGTTCAGGACAGAAATTGATAGAAATCTTGATACTCATGAAATCAAGGGATATGGGGAGAGCGCGGGAAAGTGGTGTTGAGGTAGATGATCAGCAAGGATTTAATTGAATGACAGATCAGGCTCGACAGGTTAAACTGCCTCCTCCTACGTTCTGAAGAGAGTTGTCACCAGGACACAGCCCTGTTTTATCCCACTGCTGATCGTGAAAGTGTCTGATGTTGCTCCATTTCAACTGACGGAACTGTGCATGTTCTCGTGGAAAGAAGAGATGACGCCCAAGAGATCAGGAGGGCAGCCTAGTTTCCACAGCAGTTTGAAGAGTCTGTCTCTGCTAACAAGATCGAAGGCCTTGGTGATGCCTGTAAAGACAATGTAGAGTGGTCTGTACTGTTCACAGTACTTCTCCTGTAACTGCCGAAGTGATAAAATCATGTCGACTGTCGATCTACCAGCTCTGAACCTGCACTGAGACTCAGGATAGATGTGTGATGTCAGGGTCTGCAATCTGGTCAGAGCAATGTGAGCAAAGACCTTCCCCACAATACTTAGCAAGCAGATGCCTCGCTAATTGCTGCAGTCACTGCGATTCCCCCTTATTGTTGTTCAAGGTGACAATGTTTGCATCACACATGTTTAGAGGCGCAGATCTCCCCTTCCAACAGAGACACAGAAGTTCATGGAGATGCTGCAGCAGAGCTGCTTTTCCACTTTTGATGATTCCAGGTGGAATACCATCATTTCCCAGGGCTTTACCACTGGCAAGACGGTCAATGGCCTTGTTGAGCTCCACTATGGTGGGGTCACTGTCCACCTCCTCCATGACAGGGAAGTCTGGAATGATGCTGAGAGCTACTTCAATGACAATGTTCTCCGTTATGTAGAGTTCAAGGTAATGCTCCACTCACCTTTCCATCTGCTTGTTAGATTCAGTGATGATCGTCCCTGTCTTTGTCTTCAAAGGTGCTGATTTAGATACTGCTGGGCCCGTTGCTTTCATAATTTTTTTTTAATTCATTCATGTGATGTGGTCATCACTGGCTAAGCCAGCATTTATTGCCCATCCCTCATTTCCCTTGAGAATGTGGTGGTGAGCTGCCTTCTTGAACCGCTGCAGTCTGTGTGAGGTAGGTACACCCACAGTGCTGTTAGGAAGGGAGTTCCAGGATTTTGACCCAGCAACAGTGAAGGAAAGGTGATATCGTTCCAAGTCACGATAGTGTGTGGCTTGGAGGGGAACTTGCAGGTGGTGGTGTTCCCATGAATTTGCTGCCCTTGTCCTTCTAGTTGGTAGAGGTTGCGGGTATGGAAGGTGCTGTCAAAGGAACCTTGGTGTGTTGAATTCCTTCATATGTCCCTCTAGCATCCCCCAGATTCAGCGGCAGATTGTATGCTGTTGCAGAGTTTTAACCAGTATTCATTGGTGCAGTGCCGAGCAGTCTGCAGAGACTTGTTTCTGGCAGCTCTGAGAGCATCTCGAGTTTGTTTGCTGGGGACTTGTTTGTAGTTCATGAGGGCTCTCTTCTTAGTTACAGTAACTGACTCCATTTCAGTCCAATAAACCTCAAACCAGTCCGCATTCCTCCCATCTCTTTTCCCATACACAGCGAGTGCAGAGTTATAGATGGTGGCGTGCAGATGATTCCACTTTGACACCGCACTGAGGCCTTGGGTGTTTTCTGAAAGAGCCTGATCGAGGATGTTGAGGAACTCCTGGGTCCTTTCTGGGTCACTGGTTCTGCTAGTGTTGATCCGAGAACGACCTTTCTTCTTGGATGGATGAAGCTTTCTTGGCTGAAGCCTGACCTTGTTACACACCAGGGAGTGGTCAGTGTCACAGTCAGCGCTGTGATAGCTGCGTGTGATGAGGATACTGCTGAGGGTGGTACGTCTAGTGATGATAAGGTCTAGCTGGTGCCAGTGGCGTGATCTCGGACGTCTCCAGGACACCTTGTGGCACAGCTTGACCTGGAAGTAGCTGTTCGTCACACAGAGTCCATGGTGACAGCATAGCTCCAGAAACCTCTGTCCATTTTTGTTCATCTTGCTAATCCCCTGGTGCCCTATGCTCATTGGCCAAGCTGTAGTCAGTACCCAAGCTTGCGTTGAAATCCCCGAGAAGATACAGTCCCTCGGTGCTGGGAATTCTACTGATGGCAGCGTCAAGTGTCTCATAGAATTGATCCTTGACATCTGGGGTGGAGGTGAGTGTCGGGACATAGATGCACATGAGATTAACTGGGCCCTCGCTTGTTGACAAGTGAAGGATAAGAAGTCTCTCTGAGCCAACTGTGGGGGGTTCACTCATTGCAAGTAGCGTGTTTTTTGCTGTGAAACCCACGAGTTGCCTCTTGGGCTTTCCCCTGCCTGAAGAAGGTGGAATGTTTCTCTTTGAGGGATCCACTTTGAATGATTCTAGTTTCTTGCAGCACAGCAATGTCCACATTGAGCCTTGTGAGTTCCTTGTCAATCACAGCTGTCTTGTGTGTGTCATCAACCTGCAGAAGGTTGTCATTAAGGTCAGGACACATGGTCCTTACATTCCAGCTTGTGATGCGAAGCACTGGTGTCTTCTTTGTTGAGTTTGTCTTGCCTGGTGCATAGATTATCAATCCGCCAGTTGAGAGATATCTCTCTGAGCTGCAAGCACCCATTGAAGCAAGTAGGTCGAGGCAGGACAGCACCTAACTGACTGGGGGCTGCACAGCTTGGAGTAGGTGGTAGTTATCCAATGAGACGCGATGATCTCTCCCACTGTCAAAAGTAACCCCTGGTGCTCATACTCTACACCAATTGAGTGAGAGCTTATAATCGGTAACTGTTTCTTCCCATGTTTTGCTAATGTTTAACCACGAAGCTGGAGTGTCCTCTCCAGGGCACAGGCCTGGGAAAATAGTATGGAGACACTGAGCATCAGGACCCCCTCTCAGCATTGCTAGTATTGTCCAAAGGAAAGGAAAAAAACAGTACTGTTTGGGACCAGCTCTGCTGTAGGAGTTATTGGAAAACTACCTGATAAGTAACAGGTAACCGCCTACGGGACTCCACTCCGGATTTACTGTCCAGGTTTACTCCCTAAGCCTTCTTCTCTCTCAAGACACCCACAGGGAAGTGAGACTTTTTGCCCATAGATAGGGCTCTGTCCTTTGGCATCAGGATGGAACAACACGCCAGTGGGCCTGCATGACATGCACAAGGATATCACACACTGCCCCATCCCTGTGACAGCTCAGAGAGATACCCTGATGATAATACACCCCACAGGAAAATCACAAACCGCCCCCTCCCTTGGACAGCTCAGGGTCAGACACTGCACACACTGCAACAACAGTGACATTACTGTGTTTGTCCCTCCATTCTGAATCACCCTACTTTATGCTTTCCGTCTCTCAGCCAATTTTGCATCCACGCTGCCACTGCCTCTTTAATCCCATCTGCTCAAATTTTGTTCACAAGTCTATTTTATGGTACTTTTTCAAACACAATTTTGAAGTGCAGACACACACCATCAACCTCACCACCCTGGTCAACACTCTGTGAAACTTCATCAAAGAAATTAATTCATTAATTAATTCATACACAATCTTCTGTTAACCAATCTGTACTGGCTGTCATTTATTAGCCCATGTTCTACCAAGTGCCAGTTAATTTTCTCCTGGATAATTGTCTCTAAAAGTTTCCCCACCACTGACATTAGACAATCTGGTCTGTAGTTCCTGGGTTTATCTCTCTTTTTAAACTGGGCTGTAAAATTAGCAATCCTTGCAGACTTATCTTTCAGTTCTGGAAAGTCTATTGTGGACAATCTCTTTGGGCATGACTTTAACCAATTAAAGCAACAGGATACTTGATTAATAAGTCCAGAACTTTTATTGAGAGTAAAATAGTACTTAATAATTGGAAGTAAAATTATCTTGAACAAACTTGGGGAATATAACTTTACAGCTCGAGCAGGTGTGTGGACTGGTCGAACTTGGTCTCAGAGTGTCACGGTCCACTTTGTCCAGTCTAGATCCCTCATCAGGTGGAGAACTTGGTCCATGATCTGAGCCTTTACCCCTGAGATCTTCTCGTGTTCCTGCACACTGAAACCTGACAAAATCCCTCCTTTTAACCCCTGGATGGTCATCACACCACCTTGTAAAATAATAATTGGTCTGAGCTGTTGCTAGGTACATTTAATTAATGATGTCTTCCACTAACAGTCACCTGTCCTCAGAATCTCAGATACGAGTACGATGGAGTGGTTTCACACTGTCTCCCAATCTGATCTGAAACAAGTTTCCTATTCATTAAATCGAGACTCTTGAAAATGCTGGAAATACTCAGCAGGCCTGACAGCATCTGTGGAGAGAGAAACATAGTTAACGTTTCAGATCTGTGATCTTTCATCAGAACTGGGCTGAAATTGTCTGAGGGACTGAGATTGTGGAATCAATTTCAGGGTCAAAAACATTGTACTCTGTAAGGAAAGGAAGATGGTGATTATTAAGTATCGTGCAAGAATATAGATGCTTTTACATTATTTGAATCAACATTGATTTAAACTTTGTGCTCACGAAACCTATCTTTTGATCAAAATGACACTGATAACAATGGAAAAAGCAACACATGCAGTTCACGACCACAGGACTTTGTAAAGCCTTTTACAGCCAATGAAGGACTTTCCAAGTGTAGTCACTGTACAGTACAATACAATACCCTACAATAAGGATATTTCACATTCGAGTCACACAAGTCCCAGGCAATGACCTTCTGAAACAAGAGAGAATCTAACCATCTCCCCTTGACATTCAACAGCATTACGATTGCTGAATCCCCCACTATCAACATCCTGGGGGTTACCATTGACCAGAAACTGAACTGCAGTAGCCATATAAATATCATGGCTACAAGAGCAGGTCAGACACTAGGAATCCTGCGGCAAGTAACTCACCTCCTGACTCCCCAAAGCCTGTCCCCTATCGAAGAGGCACAAGTCAGGAGTGTGATGCAATACTCTCCATTGCCTGGATGGGTGCAGCTCCAACAACACTTAAGAAGCTCAACGTCATCCAGGACAAAGCAGCCCACTTGATTGGCGCCTCATTCACTCTCTCTATCACCAACACACAGCGTGTTCCATCCACAAGATGCACTGCAGCAACGCAGCAAGCCTCCTTCCACAGCACCTTCCAAACCCGTGACTTCTATCACCTAGAAGGACAAGGGCAGCAGATGCATGGGAACACCACCACCTGCAAGTTCCCCTCTGAGCCACACACCATCCTGGAATTGGAACTATATCACCGTTCCTTCACTGTGGCTGGGTCAAAATCCTGGAACTCCCTTCCTAACAGCACCACATCGACTGTAGTGGTTCAAGAAGGCAGCTCACCACTACCTTCTCGAGGGAATTAGGGATGGGCAATAAATGCAATAAATAAAAATAAAATCAATAAAAAATTATAATATCCTGTAATCCCCAAAAGTAGAAAATACATATGAAAATGAAAATATAATGAAACACAGTCAGCATGGATTTCACAAAGAAAGTCTTGATTAACCTTATCTTTGAAGAATCAACAGCAAGAGTAATACAGCAGATGGAGAAGAGTTTAAGTTAATAAAGCCTCATCCTTTTAAGTGCTTGAACCAACAAATTGTAGTGTATAAATAAGCACACTAACTGACAGAGCTGGGTGTTGTTCTTTCTCGATTCCCCTAAAGCAGGCTGTCAATGAGTTAAATCTTCAGGTTGCTGCAACCAGAATAGCCATTGTCCACAATCAGTTATACTGTTCCAAATAAAGGGTGGAACATTCATTGTGAATCTATAGAAACAGTCTGGTCCTGCACACTGCAGACACATCCACGTCATCACCCACCAGCTCTCCTGTAATTGATGCAGTTATTTGACTTTTCCCCATTAGCTCCATGGAATTAATTTTGAAAGATTTTAAATTCCAAGAAGTTTTGTTAATATTCAGCCCTTGAGAAGAAATCATTCCCTGGCCACAGTGGAGAGAGCATTAATTATAAAACAGTAGACTACCAGGTAACACAGTGAAAGATAATCAGCTAATCTAGAATTACTTAGTTTTCTTACTTTTGCTCTTGTTATTTGGTTTTTCATCCTTTTCAGTTCCTGACTCCGAATATTATTGTGATTAAATGTCAAAAGATGCACTGTGTCTCAGCCCCGGTATATTGGCTCTTTCTCTGTACAGTGCTGTATACACTCAGATACTGACAGTGTCTCTCCCTCCCTCAATTTTCCAGCCCTGACGGTGCAGAAAGTGCTGCTCAAAGTTACACATTCTGACTGTTTGCAGTTGATTAGTGAGAGATTATTAACGTATCCTTCTGCAGCGCTGCCTCGGTTAATAACAGCAGATCGAAGTCACATTTCAGATACAGAAACAGACGCATCAATTATTCACTCTTTCCCAGAGTGAGTGAGGCCGGGACAAGCAGCAACATTCCAGCCCCACACTCTGCAATTACCCAGCACCAGCGGAAAGCAGTGAATACAGATTCAATCAGTGGGTTAATGTCCATTACAGGGATGCAAGATTCCACGGCCCAGGACAAACATCCCCAAACACCGAGAACAAGCTCAGGAAAACCCGGGGGAGTTAATATCCCAATCACTGAGCATTCCAGCAACATTGAACAAGTTCCTGAACTGAGTGAACCTTTCAAAGTACAGAAGTGATGACGAGGTCAAAAAGGTCTGAACAGTTGAGGTGACTGAGCGGTTCCAGCTTCTCTGTTCAGGTTGCAGCTTTCACTGGAGGCATGTGTTTAAATCCCACTTCTGACAACTTGATTTTCAGTTACTTTTCAGAGCTTCCTTGAAGGTTTGAGGTGGGGTAAATACTGAGGAACTGTTTCTAACTGCTGAACGGTCCATAACGAAGGTTACAGATTTAAAGAGACTCACAAAACCAGAAGGAACTTGAGGAAAAATTGCTTTCTGCAACGTGTGGTTAGGATTTCAGTTATGTGGTTAGATTGGAGAAGCTGGGGTTCTTCTCCTTAGAGAGGAGATTTGATAGAGGTGTTCACAATCATGAGGGGTCGTGACAGACCCGATAGAGAGAAACTGTTGGTAGAAGGATTGAGACTCAGGTAAAAGCTGTGGCTCAGTTGGTCACACTCACCTCGAAATCACAAGCTTCTGGGTTCAGATTTCACAGCTGACACTCCAGTGCAGCACTGAGGGTGTTGAAGGTGCTGCCTTTCAGGTGTGATGTTAAACCAAGACCTGGTCTGCATGTTTGGGTGAATGTAAAAGATCCCATGCTGCAATTTCAAACAAGTGAAGAGCAATTCTCCCTGGTGTTGTGATCAATATTTGCCCCTCAGATCAGTTGGTCATTATCACATTGCTGTTTGTGTGTATTAGCTGCTGCATTTCTGACATGACAACATTGATTACACTTCAAAAGTATTTCATTGTCTACAAAGTGCTTTGATATGTCCAGTGGTCTTGAAAGGTGCTATATAAATGCAAGTCTTTTCTTTCTTTATCACAACACATTGCTGTGTAAAAAATGGTTCTTCATGTCATCTCTGGTTCTTCTGCCAATCACCTGATATCTGTGTCCTCTGCTTACTGACCCTTTTACCACTGGAAACAGTTTCTCCTTATTTAAACTATTGAAAACCTCCATGATTTTGAACAAATGTGTCAAATCTCTTCTGAATTTTCTCTGCTGCAAGGAGAACAACCCCAGCTTCTTCAATCTCTCCACATAACTGAAATCCCTCACCCTGTTACCATTGTGGTAAATCTCTTTTTTATTCTTTCCTGGGTTGTGGGCACTGCTGACACAATGTGATTCCTGTCAATGGAGCGGCCCGCTGACATCATCGGACTGTGCCAAGCTGTGCATAGGCACAGCTACATCTTGCCAGGATTAAGTGGCACATGCGCAGGATGATGTCATTGCGCAGCGCCAACGTCATCGCATATCCGCGCCTGGTCCATCTTCGCTCATGTGCGCGAAAGCATCATCGGGTATCCAGCCCCTCACTCAGCTGGAGGAAGCGGCTGAATAGGAGACTTTGAGGCTGGAGCTCTCCCCCCTCGGCAACTCGCTCCAGGCCTCGACGCTTCCTCCCCTCAGCCGCTCGCTCCACACCTCGATGCTCCCCTGGCCGATCGTTCCCGGCTCGCGTCACCGAGCTCTCTGGCTGCTCGCTCTCAACCCCCCAATCCCCGATCCAACTGCTAGCTCTAGGCCGTGCCACTTCCCTCCTCCAGGCCACTCACTACTCGCTCCTATGTCACACTTTGCAGCCCACCTTACTTCTTCGGGCGGCGCGTGGAGACTGGACAAACGTGGGAGTAAGTGGCCGAGAGAAGGGAAGCAGCGCAGCATAGAGCTAGCGGCTGGAGGGGAGGGGGGGGTGGGGAGTGAGCAAGCGACCAGAGAATTGGGTGACGCGATCGGGGGCAATCGTCCAGGGAAGTGGGGGGAGCAGTGAGGTCTGGAGTGAGCGACTGTGGAGGGTGGAAGCGGCCGGTGCGAAGGAGGGGGAGAAAGCGAGTTGTGCCACCTAGTGGTTGTGTTGTCAGCAAACGCAGCCTTTATTGTCGATCCTTTATTGCCCTTGAGAAGGTGGTGGTGAGCAGCTTATTTGAGCCACTACAGTCCATGTGTTGTATAAACAACAGTGCTGTTGGGAAGGGAGTTCCAAGATTTTGATCAAGTGACAGTGAAGGAACGGTGATATAGTTCCAAGTCAAGATGGTGTGCAGCTTGGAGGGGAGCTTGCAGATGGTGGTGTTCCCATTCATTCAATGTCCTTCCAGGTTCTCAAGGTGTTGTTGAAGGAGGCTTGGTGAGTTGCTGCAGTGCATCTTGTAGATGGTACACACTGCTGCCACTGTTCACTGGTGGTGCAGGAAGTGAATATTTAAAGTAGTGGATGGAGTGCTGATCAAGTGATCTGCTTTGTCCTGGATGGTGTTGAGTTTCTTTGGTGTTGTTGGAGCTACACTCATCCAGGCAAGTGGGGAGTATTGCATCACACTCCTGACTTGTGCCTTGTAGCTGGTGGACAGGAGGTGAGTCAGTCACAGCAGAATTTCCAGCCTCTGACCTGCTCTTGTAGCTATGCTATTTATATGGCTGATCCAATTCAGTTTCTGCACAATGGTAACCCCCAGAATGTTGATAGTGAAGGATTCAGCAATGGTAATGTCATTGAATATCAAGGGGAGATGGTTAGATTCTCTCTTGTTGGAAATGGTCATTGCCTGGCATTTTTGTTGCGTGAATGTTACTTGCCACTTGTTAGCCCAAGCCCAATGTTGTCCAGGTCTTTCTACATGTGGACTTGCATTGCTTCAGTGTCTGAGGAGATGTTAATGCGACAGAACATTTTGCAATCATCAGCGAACATCCCCACTTCTGACCTTATTACAGAGGGAAGGTCATTGATGAAGCAGCTGAAGATGGTTGGGGCCCAGGACACTACCCTGAGGAAGTCCTGAGTGATGTTCTGGGACCGAGATTTTTGGCCACCAACAAGCATCACCATGTTCCTTTGCGCGATGTATGACTCCAACTAGTGGAGAGTTTTCCCCTGATTAAAATTGACTTCAATTTTGCAAAGGCTCCTTGATGCTCTTGGCAACAGCAGTCACTGTCACCTCAACTCACCTCCTGAATTCAACTGTTCTGCCCATATTTGGGCCAAGGCCATAATGAGGTCAGGAACTGAGTGGCCCTGGCGGAACCCAAAATGAGCAATGAAGAGCAGGTTATTGCTGTGTAAGTGCTGCTTGATAGCACTGTCAACGACACCTTCCATCACTTTACTGATGATCAAGAGGAGGCTGATGGGGCAGTAATTGACCGGGTTGGATTTGTCCTGCTTTTTGTGTACAGAACATACCTGGGCAATATTCCACATTGCCGGGTAGATGCCAGTGTTGTAGCTGTACTGGAACAGCTTGGCTGGTGGCACGGCTAGTTCTGGAGCATAAGTCTTCAGCACTACAGCCGGGATGTTGTCAGTATCCAGAGCCTTCAGCCATTTCTTGATTTTCTTTTTATTCATTCATGGGATATGGGCGACGCTGGCCAGGCCAGCATTTATTGCCCATCCCTAATTGCCCTTGAGAAGGTGGTGGTGAGCTGCCTTCTTGAACCGCTGCAAATATCATGTGGAGTGAATTGGATTAGCTGAAGATTGGCATCTGTGATGCTGGGGACCTCAGGAGGAGGCCCAGATGGATCATCAACTTGGCACTTCTGGCTGAAGGTGGTTGCAAATGATTCAACCTTGTATTTTGCACTGTTATGCTGGTCTCCCCTATCATTAAGGATGGGAATATTTGTGGAGCCTTGACCTCCTGTTAATTGTTTAGTTATCCACCACCATTCAGGTCTGGATGTGGCAGGACTGCACTGCTTTGATCTGATCTGTTGGTTGTTAGATCGCTTAGCTCTGTCTATTGCATGCTGCTTCCAGTGTTTGACATGCAAGTAATCCTGTGTTGTAGCTTCACCAGGTTGACACCTCATTTTTAGGTCTGCTTGGTGCTGCTCCTGACATGCCATCCTGCACACTTCATTGAACCACTCTTGCTCCCTTGGCTTGATGGTAATGGTAGAGTGAGGGATATGTCAGGCCATGAGGTAACATACTGTGTTTAAATACAATTGTGCTGCTGCTGATGGCCCACAGTGCCTCATGGATGCCCAGTTTTGAGCTGCCAGATCTGTTCATTTCTTCCCTGAGAAATAATTGGAAAACAAATTCTTAAGGAATGCATGAACTAAATAAAAAGGAGAGAGAAATAAATACTGACAAAATAGATGGCAGCATTTGGAAGGTAAAAAGATTTCAGTTTTATTATTGATGAGTGAGAGGAATATATCACACTTTGGGGCTTCTGGAAGTGGATTTCCTGATAATCTGGGGAATTGATGGGAAGCTGCTTCATGGTTGGTGGAACAAATTCCCGCCCTTGGGGTGGAGCCAACAGCTGCATCCGTCCAATAACAGACAGAGTAGAAGTACTGTATCAGGTCTTGTTCGCTCAGTTGGTAGAGCATGAGACTTTTAATCTCAGGGTCTTGGATTTGAGAGCCTTGTTGTGTGGTTGTTCTTCCCTTTTTCAGTCTCCATCGGCAGAGAGTTCAAGGAGTGTTTGAAATTAAATTCAACAACATCACCAGATTTCAACTACCCCCCCCCAGTGTAGTTGACAGGACCCTCAACCTCTGCCCTCCGCCTTCCCCTCCCTCCCAGAACTGCGACAGGGTTCCCCTTGTCCTCACTTTCCACCCCACCTGCCTCCACATCCAAAGGATCATCCTCCACCATTTCCGCCACCTCCAGCGTGATGCCACCACCAAACGCATCCTCCCCTCCCCTGTCAGCATTCTGAAGGGTTTGTTCCCTCCACGACAGCCTGGTCCACTCCTCCATTACCCCAACACCTCGTCCCCTTCCCAAGGCACCTTCCCATGCAATCGCAGGAGATATAATACCTGCCCTTTTCCCTCCTCTCTGCTCATTATCCAAAGCCCGATACACTCTTTTCAGGTGAAGCAGCGATTTACTTGTACTTCTTTCAATTATGTATACTGTATTCACTGCTCACAATGCAGTCTCCTCTAAACCGGGGAGACCAAACGCAGATTAGGTGGAACACCTCTGCTCAGTGTGAAAGCATGACCCTGAGCTTCTGGTTGCTTGCCATTTCAACACTGCCCTCTGTTCTCATGTCAACATTTCTGTCTCTGGCCTGTTCCAGTGTTCCAGTGAACATCAACACAAGCTCGAGGAGCAGCACCTGACCTTTCGATTCAGCACTCTGCAGCCTTGTGTACTGAACATTGAGTTCAATAACTTCAGAGCATGACTGGTGTCAGGCAACCACAAGCATTAACACACTCTTTGCCTTTGTCCCAGGACAGCTTTGTTATTTAATCTCTCCTGCACTCTGCCCTATCAAACAACTTCCCCTTTGTTCTCTCGCACACACCCCTCCCCTTCACTTGTTTAAAACCTAATTCTTTTTTAACCTTTGTCTGTTCTGATGAAAGGTCACAGACCTGAAATGTTTTCTCTGTTTCTCTCTCCACAGATGCTGCCAGACCTACTGAATATTTCGAGCACTTTTTGTTTTTATTTCAGATTTCCAGCATCTGCAGTATTTGGCTTTTATTATGTCAGAAAGTCTTTCCTTGATTCAGGACTCTTACCTCTCTCCAGAATCTCTCTGCTAAAGATTGAACTTTATCTCATTTCACTCACAGCTCAGGGTCCGTGCTGCTCAGTGGGACTTCTGGCTGTCTCCCACTTCACAATCCATCAGTACTGAGAAAACAATGGGGCATATTACTCACATGTTGTGTTCTGTAACTTTTTACAAACACTTTAATGTATATATTGTCTTCCAAAGCAGTGACAGAATGGTGGCTTTAGTGTGTTGTTGAAATAGCTTTGTTGAGTTCGTGCTGTACTAACAGTTAAACAGTTCTTGGTGCAATCCCAGGTTTTGGCACTTTCAACCTCTCCTGTGTCTTTTTCTTTGGCTCCAATGGTCAAGCTGCATGATTTACTCTGAAATTAGCACCAGAGAACCAAGGCACCAGCGAGCATGAGGAGCTGAAATAAGCACAGATCAAATCCACTTAATATTTCTGACTGAAGATGGTTGCAAATGCTTCAGCTTCATCTTTTGCACTGACGTGCTCAGCACCACCATCATTGAGGATGTGAATGTTTTTGGAGCCTCCTCATCTTGTTAGTTATTTAATTATCCACCACCATTCACGACTGGATGTGGCAGGACAGTGGAGCTGTGATCTGATCCTGAGGGAGATATCTGTGCGTGGAGTGGCGGGATGTATGGAGAGTGATCCTGAAGAGGGTGTCCGAGACTGGAGTGGAAGCTTTCTGTGGAGGTACAGGAAGAGGCCATTCAGCCCCAGTGTTTTATAAAGGTTTAGCATAACTTATTTGCTTTTACTCTATGCCTCTATTAATAAAGCCAAGTGTCCTGTTTGCTCTTCGCAACCTTTTCAAACCTTGATCAAAAAAGATTGGTGTACATTGTCTCATTCTTCCTCCCAAACTGTATCACTTCACACTTCTCTGTGTAAAATTTTATCTGTTGTGTGAAAGCCCATTTTACCAGTGTGTTTAAGTTCCTCTGAAGTGTATTACTGTCACTGGCATAGGACGCAATTCCCGAGCATTCTTTGATGCTATCTCCATGTCAAGAGCAATCTTACACGCTCGCTCAAATGTGGGATTTTGTGCGTTTAGTATCTTTTCTCATCCGCCAATATAAGCACAAATCTGTCTCATAATGTACGATCTAAGAATGTGTCAAAGTTGCAATGTCGTGATAAATTCTTCAGTGCCACAATGTACTCACCAACTGTTTCACTACTTTATGCTTTCTCATTCCAAATTTGTAGATTTCCGTAATCTCGCGTGTCTTCGGGTTGAGCCTCACTTCTGCGAAGAAACAGAAAATTATGATTCAAAGATTACACTGTCAATTATTCACTTCTCTGTCTTTTCCTGAACTTCGAGTTCAGATTTGTTTGTGAAGTTGAGTCACACGTTAAGACAGCACAGTTTTTGTCTTTGTGAAGGAAGTGATTTGGGAATGGCTGTTTGATACTGTCGCTTCTTGCACAGAAATTCAGTGCAAATACTCAATCACCCACAATTTCCTCGAAAGAAATTTGTTCACAATCGCATTCGACATGGAAACTGCTTCAGCATTAATCTCACTGAAGCAGAGTGTGACCATGTTGTATGTTTCAGAGTGTTGGTGCCGTTATGTGTCACTTTTAACCGAGACTGGGACACAACGCAAGGTTGATCCAAGGTTGGAATATATTATCATTCAGGAGCAAGAAAAATCGAAAGGAACTATATAAGAAAACCCAGTGTCCAGATTTGCTCTTACCTTCCAAGAGTGGAGAGGCGAGGAGCAGAGCGGACCTGTGGGGTGAACACCGGGAGCGGAGCCTGTAAATTGACCCCGAGGATCGAGGCCCAGTCTCTTACCTTCTGGGAGCGGAGAGCAGTCAAACCTCTTCCAATGCGCCGGAATATTGAACAAAAAAGGCAAACAGTGACATCAGAGGAGAGCTGCAAGCCGATTGGTTGGTAAGTAGCAGCTGTTTGAATATCTTAAAAAATAAGGGGAAAGTTGTTTTTTTTTGTTGGAAAAAAAAACCTCTGGTGATAAGGTGAGTACTACTAAAGTGTTCTTTTTTTCAGGACTTTAGATTGTAGTGGGTAGAACAATTACCCTAGTATAATTAGTATTTTTTAATGAAGGTAGTAACTAATTAACCTAAGGGTAAGTCATGACAGGAGAGCTCAGCCCCGTGATATGCTCCTCCTGCGCTTTGAGGGAAATCAGGGACGCTTCCAGTGTCCCTGGTGACCATGTCTGCAGGAAGTGTATCCAGCTGCAGCTAGTGGCTACCCGCATTACGGAACTGGAGCTGCAGGTGGATTTACTGTGGAGCATCCGCGATGCTGAGGACGTTGTGGATAGCATGTTTAGTGAGGTGGTCACAATGCAGGTAATGGCTGCACAGGCAGAAAAGAGATGGGTGACCAACAGACGGAGTAGCAGATGGTGCAGGAGTCCCCTGTGGCCATCCCCCTCTCAAACAGATATACCGCTTTGGATACTGTTGCGGAGGGATGACCTCCCAGGGGAAAGCAGCAACAGCCAAGTTTGTGGCACCACGGAGGAAAAGTGTTGCAAGAGCTATACTGATGGGGATTCTATAGTAATGGGTGCAGATTGGCGTTTCTGTGGCCACAAACGAGACTCCAGGATGGTATGTTGCCACCCTGGTGCTATGGTCAAGGATGTCTCGGAGCGGCTGCAGGACATTCTGAAAGGGGAAGGTGAGCAGCCAGAGTTCGTGGTCCATATTGGTACTAACGACATAGGCAGGAAGTGAGATGAGGTCCTGCAAAGTGAATATAGGGAGTTAGGCAGAAGGTTAAAAAGCAGGACCTCTAGGGTTGTAATCTCAGGATTATTCCACGTGATAGTGAGGGTAGGAATAGGAGGATAAGGCAAATGAATGCGTTGCTGAAGACTGGCGAAGGCGGGAGGGCTTCAGCTACTTGGATTATTGGGATCTCTTCTGGTGCAGAGGTGACCTGTAGAAGAAGGATGGGTTGCATCTGAACTGGAGGGGGACCAATATCCTTGCAGAGAGGTTTGCTAGTACTAATCAGGAGGGTTTAAACTAGTCTTGCAGGGGGTGGGATCTAAAGTAGTAATCTCTCAGATGAGATGGTTGTGGCAAATGTAGAGGTTAAAGCAAGCCATTCCAGTAGGCAGACTGGGCAGGGGCAGGACAGGGAGCGTGGAAGGTCTGGTAGGCTAAACTGCATTTACTTTAATGCAAGAAGCCTTACAGGTAAGGCAGATGAACTCAGAGCATGGATCGGTACATGGGATTGTGATATTGTAGCTATTACGGAAACGTGGTTGAGGGATGGGCAGGACTGGCAGCTCAATGTTCCGGGGTACCAAAGCTTTCGACGTGCCAGAGGTGGAGGTAAGAGAGGAGGGAGAGTTGCACTATTGATTAGGGAGGACATCACAGCAGTACTTAGAGAGGATATCCGGGGGGGGGAATGTCTAGCGAGGACCTGTGGGTAGAAGTTAGAAATAAGAAAAGGGTGATCACTTTGATGGGATTATACTATAGGCCCCCCAATAGTCAGAGGGAAGTGGAGGAGCATATATGTAGGGAAATCACAGATAGGTGTAGGAATTATAGGGTTGTAATAGTAGGTGATTTTAACTTCCCTAACATTGACTGGGACTGCCTTAGTGCTCAGGGATTAGATGGGGAAGAATTTGTTAAATGTGTCCAGGATAGTTTTCTGAAGCAGTATATGGATGGTCCTACTAGAGAAGGGGCTACACTCGACCTCCCCTTAGGAAATGAGGATGGGCAGGTGGTTGATGTGCCAGTGGGGGAGCACTTTGGGACCAGTGACCATAACTCTATTAGCTTCAAGATAGTTCTGGAAAAGGATAGGACTGGTCCTCAGGTTGAAGTCCTAAATTGGGGGAAGGCTAATTTCGATGGCATCAGACAGGAACTCTAAAAAGTTGAATGGGAGAGGCTGTTTGCAGGTAAGTGGGAGGCTTTTAAAAATGAGATAGGAAGAGTTCAGGGCAGGCATGCTCCTGTTAGATGGAAGGGCAAGCTGACAAGTTTAGGGAACCTTGGTTGACGAGGGATATTAAGGTCTGGTCAGGACAAAGAAGGAGGCATATGTCAGGTATAGGCAGCTGGGATCGGGCGACTCACTCGAGGAGTATAGGGAGACTACACTTAAGAAGGAAATTAGGTGGGCGAAAAGGGGCCATGGGATTTCCCTGGCACATAAGATAAAGGAGAATCCTAAAAGATTCTATAAGTATATTAAGAGTAAAAGGGTAGCTAGGGAGAGAGTAGGTCCCCTTAAGGATCAGTGTGGCAATCTATGTGTGGAGCCACGGGAAATGGGCGAGGTCTTAAATGAATATTTCTTATCCGTATTTACCGTGGAGGAGGTCGTGGAAGCTAGTGAGTTCAAGGGAAGGAACACTGATATCCTGGAGCATATCAACATTACAAAGGATGAGGTGTTGGAGGTTTTGAAGTGCATTAAGGTGGATAAATCCCCAGGGCCTGACCAGGTGTATCCTAGGATGCTATGGGAAGAAAGGGAGGAGATTGCTGGGGCCCTGGCAGAGATTTTTGTGTCATCGTTAGCTACGGGTGAGGTACCGGAAAACTGGAGGATAGCTATTGTTGTGCCTTTATTAAGAAGGGCAGAAGGGATAAGCTAGGAAACGACAGGCCGGTGAGTCTTACATCAGTGGTGGGAAGGTTATTGGAAGGGATTCTGAGAGACAGAATTTATATGCTTCTGGAAAGGCATGGTCTGATTAGCGATAGTCAGCATGGCTTTGTGCGTGGGAAATCATGTCTCACGAATTTGATTGAGTTTTTCAAGGAAGTGACCAAGAGGATTGACGAGGGCAGGGCGATGGATGTTGTCCACATGGACTTTAGCAAGGCCTTTGACAAGGTCCCACTTGGTAGGCTGGTCCAGAAGGTTCGAACAAATGGGATCCAGGATGAGCTCGCAAATTGGATGCAAAATTGGCTTGGTGATAGGACGCAGAGGGTGGTAGTGGAGGGTTGTTTTTCAGATTGGAGGCCGGTGACCAGTGGTGTGCCGCAGGGATCGGTGCTGGACCCCCTGTTGTTTTTCATATATATGAATGACTTGGATGTGAATGTAAGGGGCATGATTAGTAAGTTTGCAGAAGACACCAAAATTGGTGGTATAGTGGACAGTGAAGAAGGTTGTCTAAGGTTACAACAGGATATAGATCAACTGGGAAAGTGGACAAGGGCTTGGCAAATGGAATTTAATGCAGACAAGTGTGAAGTGATGCATTTTGTGAAGTTAAGCCAGGGCAGGACATATACAGTGAATGGCAGGGCTCTGGGGAGTGTTGTTGAGCAGAGAGACCTTGGTGTGCAAGTACATAGTTCCCTGAAAGTGGCAACACAGGTAGACAGGGTGGTGAAGAGGGCGTATGGCATGCTTGCCTTCATCAGCCGAGGCATTGAGTACAAGTGTTAGGACGTCATGTTACAGTTATACATAACGTTGGTAAGGCCATATTTGGAGTACTGTGTGCAGTTCTGGTTGCCGCATTACAGGAAAGATGTGATTAAGCTAGAAAGGGTGCAGAAAAGATTCACAAGGATGTTGCTTGGTTTGGAGGGCATGAGTTATCAAGAGAGATTGGACAGGCTGGGTCTGTTTTCCCTGGAGCGAAGGAGGCTGAGAGGAGACATGATAGAGGTATATAAAATTATGAAAGGCATAGATAGCATAGATATCCAGAGTCTGTTTCCTATGGGAGGGGTGACTAAAATTAGAGGGCATAGATTTAAGGTGAGAGGGAGGAGGTTTAAAGGGGATCAAAGGGGTAAATTTTTCACATAAAGAATCGTGGGTATCTGGAATGAGCTGCCTGAGGAGGTGGTGGAGGCAGGAACAGTAGTGACAATTAAGAGGCATCTGGACAGGTACTTGAATGAGCAAGGCAGAGAGGGATATGGAATTAATGCAGGCAGGTGGGATTAGTATAGATAGGCATTATGGTCGACATGGATGCGGTGGGCCGAAGGACCTGTTTCTATGCTGGACGACTCTATGACGATTTGAGAATCTGAAGATCCGTTTGGGGAAAGCGAATCAGAGCAGAATGAAGGGTGAACTGTCCGACTGACCAGAAGAGATGAAGACACAGCTCAGTCAGCACGTTCCCCTGGTTTATGATGCTGGAATATTTCTCACACAGAAATTATTCAACCCAATGACAAACATTCTTTCAGCTGATAATTTATGCGACTGATTTAAGGACTGTCTCTCATGTGGTCACCGAGTGACGGTGAAAAGATATTAAACTTTGTTCCATTCAGTCCAGCTGCGATGAACTTTGAATGTTTCCGCCTTTTATAAACATTATTTGAAGGGTCTCGGTAACAGTATTCAGTGTTGATGAGAGTGGGGTCTGGGTGAGCAGCTGCTGAGTGTGACAGGGTCAGGACTGGATGCAGGAAGTTCTCTGACAGTCTCTCTCTCTCTCTCTCTCTGATGGGTTTGAGTTGATTTACAACTGGCAGCTGTTGGTGTTTCGATAAATGAAGGAAGTTCTCTAACCATTTTTTGGACAGACAGTGTAGCATAAGAATGTAAAGGGTTAATGCTGAAGACAGTGGGATCAACCTCTCCCACTGTCAGAGTGATGATGTAACAGTCACATGAGATGAGGTTTGGGAGAAGAGAGAGCAGCACCAAGGGTGCCAGCTTAGGAGTCTTGATGAGTTTGTATATAGCATTGTGTAAATTAGAAAAGAGTTCTTAGTTCTTTCAGCAGGAACTGTGTCCAGAAAATATCGAGAAACTCACAATTTTATTATTCAGGAGTCGGAACACAGATATTAATTCCAAGTGACAGTTCTGGGTTTATTTCACAAAAAAAGTAGTGAATAATATTGCTCACTGATTGAAATCCCCCAGTGAGGAGACAGTTAAACAGGTGATCTGTTGGGGCATCCTTCAATCCAAGGTTTCGGCAGCATTTAATCTCCCTTTTTGGTGAAATTCTCTGTTATTTGCAACTTTTTTATCCAGCCTTGATGGGCAAGTGAAAAAACTGAAAAAAGTAAACAGTTCCATCCTTTCTTTTCTTCCTTCTTCCCTTCTTTCCATCAGTTTTTCTTTTCTGTCCCAGATCAATATGATGATGAGAATCCCAATTTAATCAGTTGTTTCTGGTGTTTTATCCATTCCAATTAAAATTCAACATTCCAGTCAAATCTATTTGTTTTTCCACAGTGTCTCTCCATGTGTTTTATTCTGTTGTATTCTCTCACAGTCTGTTTGATGATCAATGTTACATCTCACTCTCTGTTCTGGTGAAGATCAGAAGCAGTAATATCTGTTTACGCCACCTGACAAGTCGGCTGAGGCTGTGTCTCTCTGATCATGTGGAGTTAAAGCAATTCTTCCAGTCAGTTCAGTTGTCATTTCATGAGAAATTAGAAGTCATCATGACTTCGTCAGTGACCTAATGGTTCAGGTGTCTGAGTGATGTTGATCATGGTGTGATCAAATGTTTGTATGTTCCAGTCTTTCCGTGGTGAGTTTTCACACTGAGTAGAAACGTGTTGGACATGGTCTGGAATGTTTCACACCGCTCCATTCCCAACAGGCCATGACCTGATGTGATGGAAATTTCATTTACTTACAGAAGCTACATTTCCATCATTGCACATCTGGATGCACAGTCAGGATCTGAGCTGAAGGTGACCATCACACCAAAACAGTTGACAAGGTGGCGGAGAGGTTAACATGATGGATTGTTAATCTATTGTGCTTTGCGCGTGTGGGTTCAAATCCCATCCTTGTTGTTAGTTTATGAACGGTCTCGTGCATTGTTGTTTCCAGGGGGGGGGGGGGAAATTCTGTGTTAAGTCAGCCTGGACACCTGTTCTTGTCAATATCTTGGCGGCGCAGTGGTTAGCACTGCAGCCTCACAACTCCAGCGACCTGGGTTCAATTCCGGGGACTGCCTGTGTGGAGTTTGCAAGTTCTCTCTGTGTCTGCGTGTGTTTTCTCTGGGGGCTCTGGTTTCCTCCCACATGCCAAAGACTTGCAGGTTGATATGTTAATTGACCATTATAAATTGCCCCTAGTATAGGTAGGTGGCAGAGAAATATAGGGACAGGTGGGGATGTGGTAGGAATATGGGTTTGGTGTCGGATTAGTATAAATGGGTGGTTGATGGTCGGCACGGACTCGGTGGGCCGAAGGGCCTGTTTCAGTGCTGCATCTCTGAACTAAATATCTAGAAGGTGATTCCAGAATTGTTTATACTTAATTAAAATTGAGACAGACAATTGGAATTCTTCACCAAATTGGACTGGAATGAAGATCAAATAGGGATCACGAAAAGGAGGAAGATTTTTCCCTCCCTCCCTTCCTTCCATCTTTACTTTCTCTGGATTTACACCAAATGAAAGACTAACGGGAAAAGCAAACGGCGAGGGAGCAGAAGCAGAATATTATCCTTTGGCAAGAAATGTATTTTCAAATCTTCTTGATAAAGTGAGTGAGCAATGCTTTGACAGATGGAGTTTAAAATGAGGGGTCATCTAGGACCTACGAAAGATAGATCAGAGTGTTTTTTATAAGGGGTGAGATGTTAGAAACTGGAGAAGCAGAGACCCGAGTGCTGAATCACTAAAAGCTAGTGGATTGGTAGAAAATAATGTGAAAGGCTAATGGAATCTGAAGATTGGAACTTATGTTGTAGTTATATAAAGCTCTGTGCTCCTGAAGTAAATGTCCAAGCCTGAATTGTGGGGAATCTTTGGAGAGTGATTTGGTTTTAATTCATTCTTGGGCGCGAGTATCGCTGATAAGTCTAGCATTTATTACCCATCCCTAATTGCCCTTGAGAATGTAGTGGTGAGCTGCCTTCTGGAACCACTGCAGTCCATATGGTGTAGGAACACCCACCGTGCTATTGGGGAGGGAGTTCCAGGATTGTGACCCAACAATAGCGAAGAAATGGCGATATAGTTCCATGTCCGGATGGTGAGTGACTTGGAGGGGAAACTGCAGATAGTGAGTTCCCATGCATCTGCTGCCCTTGTCCTTCGAGGTGGTAGTGGTCACGGGCTTGGAAGGTGCTGTTGAAGGATACTTGGCAAGTTACTGCAGTTCATATGGAGATGGTACACACTGCAGCCACTGTGTACTGGTGGTGGAGGAAGTGAATGTTTAAGGTGGTGGGTTAGGTTCTGATCAAGTGGGATGCTTTGTCCTGGATGGTGTTGAGCTTCTTGAGTGTTGTTGAGTGAGGTGTATTCCATCACACTCCTGACTTGTGCCTTGTAGATAGTGGACAGGTTTTGGTGTATCAGGAGGTGAGATACTTGCTGCAGAATTCCCAATCTCTGACCTACGCTGATGGCCTCAGCATAGATGTGACTGGTCTAGTTTAGTTTCTGGTCAATGGTAACCCCCAAGATGTTTATGGTGAGGGATTCAGCGATGGTAATGCTGCTGAATATCAAAAGGTGGATGGTTTGATTTTCTCTCATTGGAGATGTTCACTGCTTAGCACTTGTGTGGCCAGAAGGTTGCTTGTCACTTATCAGCTGAAGCCTGAACGTTGTATCGGTCTTGCTGCTTGTGGGCACAGACTGCTTCAGTATCTGAGGAATTGTGAATCAGCAGGGAACATTCCCGCTTCTGACTCTTCTGAGTCAACAATGAAACAGCTGAGGACGTCTGGACCTAGGACACTACCCTGAGAAACTCCTGACGCAATGTCCTGGGCTGAGATGATTGGCCTCCACTAACCACAACCATCTTGCTTTGTGCGAGGTGCGACTCCACCAAGTGGAGAGTTTTCCCCCGATTCCAATTGACTTCAATTTTGCTAGGGATCCTTGATGCCACACTCACTCAAGGGCAATCACTCTCACCTCTCCTCTGGAATTCCACTCATTCGTCTCTGTTTGAACCAATCTGCAATGAGGTTATAAGAACAGAAGAACAGAAGAAATAGTAGCAGGAGTAGGCCATTTTTCCCCTCGAGCCTGCTCCGCCATTCAATAGGATCATGGCTGACCTGATCATGGCCTCACTCCCACTTTCTTCCTGCTCCCCATAACCCTTGACTTCCTGGTAGATAAAAGTCTGTCGAACTCAGTCTTGAAGACATTCAATGATCCAGCCTCCATTGTTCTCTGCGCTAGAGAATTCCAAAGATTAATGGATCTCTGAGAGAAGAAATTCCGCCTCATTTCCTTCTTAAATGGAAAACCCCTAATTCTGAAACCGTGTCCCTGAGTTCTAGATTCCACCATGAGGGGAAACATCCTCTCAGCATCTACCCCGTCAAGCCCCCTCAGAATCTTATATGTTTCAATACGATCACCTATCATTTTTTCTCAGTTCCAATGAGTACAGGTCCAGCCTGCTCAACTCTCCTCATAAGACAACCCCTTCATCACAGGAATCAATCCAGTGAACCTTCTCTGAACTGCCTCCACTGCAAGGATATCCCTCCTTAAATAAGGAAACCAAAACTGTACACGGTACTCCAGGTGTGTATTCACCAACACCCCTGTACATTTGCAGCAAGCCTTCTCTACTTTTGTCCTCCATTCCCCTTGAAATAAAAGGTAACATTCCATTTGCCTTCCTAATTATTTGCTCTACCTGCATGCCAACTTTTAGTGATTCATGTACAAGGACACCCAGATCCTTCTGCACAGTAGCATTCTGTAGTCTCTTGTAATTTAAGTAATATTTTGCTTTTCCATTCTTCCTCCCAAAGTGGATAACCTCACATTTTCCCATATTATAGTCTACCTGCTAGTATTTGCTTGGAGCCGAGAGACCCTGGCAGAACCTAAACTGAGCATCGATGAGCAGATTATTGCCAAGTGTGTGGTGCTTGATCGCACTGTTGATGACATCTTCCATCACTTTGCTGATGATTGATAGTAGACTGATGGGGTGGTAATTGGTCAGATTGCATTTGTCCTGATTTTTTTTATGGAGAGGGCACACTTGGGCAATTTTCCACATTGTCCAGTAGATGCCTGTGTTGTAGCTCTACTGGAACAGCTTGGCTGAGAGTGCAGCTAGTTCTGGAGCACAAGTCTTCAGTACTAGAGCCGGAATGTTGTTAGGGCCCATAGTCTTTGCTGTATCGAGTGCCTTCATCTGTTTCTTACCATCATGTGGAATGAATCGAATTGGCTGAAGACTGGAAACTGTGATGCTGGGGACCTCAGGAGGCCGAGATGAATCATCCACTGAGCAATTTCTGACAGAAGATTGTTAGAAATGCTTCAGCTTTGGCTCCAACATCATTGAGGATGGGATAAAAGCAAAATACTGCGGATGCTGGAAATCTGAAACAAAAACAAGAAATGCTGGATTCACTCAGCAGGTCTGGCAGCATCTGTGGAAAGAGAAGCAGAGTTAACGTTTCGGGTCAGTGACCCTTCTTTGGAACTGACAAATATTAGAAAAGTCACAGATTATAAACAAGTGAGGTGGGGGTTGGGCAAGAGATAACAAAGGAGAAGGTGCAGATTGGACCAGGCCACATAGCTGACCAAAAGGTCACGGAGCAAAGGCAAACAATATGTTGATGGTGTGTTGAAAGGCAAAGCATTAGTACAGATTAGGTGTGAATATACTGAATAATGAACATCAGCAAGTGCAAACCTGAAGAAAAACAACCTGAAAAAAACAGTGGGTAAGCAAACTGAACAAACTAAGATGAAATGAAATAAATGCAAAAAAAGATTGTAAAAAATGTAAAAAGGAATGCAAAAAAAAAAGGAAGAAAAAATAACTAAAAATGACTAAAAATGAAAGTAAAGTGGGGGGCTGTCATGCTCTGAAATTATTGAACTCAATGTTCAGTCTGGCAGGCTGTAGTGTGCCTAATCGGTAGATGAGATGCTGTTCCTCGAGCTTGCATTGATGTTCCCTGGAACACTGCAGCAATCCCAGGACAGAGATGTGAGCATGAGAGCAGGGGGGAGTGTTGAAATGGCAAGCAACCGGAAGCTCAGGGTCCTGCTTGCGGACTGAGCGGAGATGTTCCGCAAAGCGGTCACCCAGTCTGCGCTTGGTCTCCTCAATGTAGAGGAGACCACACTGTGAGCAGCGAATACAGTATACTACATTGAAAGAAGTACAAGTAAATCGCTGCTTCACCTGAAAGGAGTGTTTGGGGCCTGGGATAGTGAGGAGAGAGGAGGTAAATGGGCAGGTATTACACCTCCTGCGATTGCAAGGGAAGGTGCCCTGGGACGGGGACGAGGTGGTGGGGGTAATGGAGGAGTGGACCAGGGTGTCGCGGAGGGAACGATCCCTTCGGAATGCTGACAGGGGAAGGGAGGGGAAGATGCGACTGGTCGTGGCATCACGCTGGAGGTGGCGAAAATGGCGGAGGATGATCCTTTGGATATGGAGGCTGGTGGGATGAAAAGTGAGGACAAGGGGAACCCTGTCACGGTTCTGGGACCGAGGGGAAGGGGTGAGGGTAGAGGTGCGGGGAATGGGTCGGACACGGTTGAGGGCCCTGTCAACCACAGTGGGGGAAAATCCTCGGTTGAGGAAAAAGGAGGTCATATCAGAAGCACCGTCATGGAAGATAGCATCATCAGAGCAGATGCGTCAGAGACAGAGAAACTGGGAGAATGGAATGGAGTCCTTACAGGAGGTAGGGTGTGAAGAAGTGTAGTCGAGGTAGCTGTGGGAGTCAGTGGGCTTATAATGGATATTGGTAGACAACCTATCCTCAGAGATGGAGACAGAGAAGTCGAGGAAGGGAAGGGAAGTGTCAGAGATGGACCATGTAAAGGTGAAAGAAGGGTGGAAATTGGAAGCAAAGTTGATAAAGTTTTCTAGTTCGGGGCGGGAGCAGGAAACGGCACCGATACAGTCATCAATGTACCGGAAAAAGAGTTGGGGGAGGGGGCCTGAGTAGGACTGAACAAAGAATGCTCGACATATCCCACAAAAAGACAGGCATAACTAGGACCCATGCGGGTACCCATAGCGACACCTTTTACTTGAAGGAAATGCATGGAGTTGAAGGAGAAGTTGTTCAATGTGAGAACAAGTTCAGCCAGGCGGAGGAGGATGTTGGTGGATGGGGACTGGTTGGGCCTCTGTTCCAGGAAGAAGCGGAGAGCCCTCAAACCATCCTGGTGGGGGATGGAGGTGTAGAGCGATTGGACGTCCATAGTGAAGAGGAGGCGGTTGGGACCAGGAAACTGGAAATTGTCAAAATGACGTCGGGCGTCATTGACGTAGGGTGTTTTTCTCCAGGTTTGCACTTGCTGATGTTCATTATTCAGTATATTCACACCTAATCTGTACTAATGCTTTATCTTTCAACACACCATTAACATATTGTTTGCCTTTGCTCCGTGACCTTTTGGTCAGCTATGTGGCCTGGTCCAATCTGCACCTTCTCCTTTGTTATCTCTTGCCCAACCCCCACCTCACTTGTTTATAATCTGTGACTTTTCTAATATTTGTCAGTTCCGAAGAAGGGTCACTGACCCGAAACGTTAACTCTGCTTCTCTTTCCACAGATGCTGCCAGACCTGCTGAGTGAATCCAGCATTTCTTGTTTTTGAGTCATTGAGGATGGGGATGTTTTTCGAGCATCCTCATCTCATCTGTCCACCTCCATTCATGACTGGATGTGGTAGGACTAAGGACCTGTGATCTGATCGTGAGGGAGATATCCTTGCATGGAGTGGTGGGATCTATGGAGAATGATCCTGACAAGTGTGTGTAAACCTGGAATGGAAGCTTTCTGTGGAGGTACAGGAGTAGGCCATTCAGACCCAGTATTTTATAAAGGTTTATCATAGCTTATTTACTTTTACTCTATGCCTCTATTAATAAAGCCAAGTGTCCTGTTTGCTCTTTGAAGCCTTTTCAAACCTTCTAAGATTGGTGTACATTGTCACTTTGTTCTTGCACCCACTTTAGAATTGTACCATTTCATTTATATGGCCTCTCCTTATTCTTCCTCCCAAATTGTATCTCTTCACAATTCTCTGTGTAAATTTTATCTGCCATGTGAAAGCCCATTTTCCAGTTTTTTTTTTAAGCTCCCCTGAAGTGTGTTACTATCACTGGCACAGGATGAAATTCCCGAGCATTCTTTGATGCTATCTCCATCGAAAGAGCAATCTGACACGCTAACTCAAATGTAGGATTTTGTGTGTTTAGTGTATTTTCTCATTCACCAATATAAGCACAAATCTGTCTCATAATGTACCGTCTAAGAATGTGCCAAAGCTGCAATGCAGTGATAAATTCTTCAGTGCCACAATGTACTCACCAACTGTTTCACAACTTTTCTGCTTTCTGGTTCCAAATTTCTAGCTTGCCGTGATCTCTAGTGGCTTAGGGTTGAAATGTTCCTCTAACTTGGTGATGATTGTTTTGAATGGCACATCTTTTGCCTTGATAGGAGCAGGAAGCTTTGTTAGCTGGTCATACACTTCCAGGCTAATTTCCATTAGCAAAATTGCTTTCTTGCCCTCAAGAATTGCTTTATTCTGAGTCTTGACCTCTATATTTTCATCTTCACATTCCAATATGTTATTAGCTCTGAAAAACATTTCAATTCTTTCAATATATGAACTGACTGGTTCTCGAGCCCTCTCATATGTTCCGAGCCATGTATCCCTTGGGTGTAGCCATATTTTCCCAAAATATCACTTTGAATCGGATGCACACTAAGACCCTGCGGCATCTCATTCAACTGAGGAGACAGTCTGTGGCCCAGGCTTCACACAATCAACCCAAAACCTCCACCATCCGAGCAGGTAGCTCACCAGGAGCTGGCTGATCTTGTTCACTGCAGTCCCTGCTGCTGTTTGCTGCCAATATTTTCGGACTTTTATCTCATCCTCATCACCATTTTCTCTGATATATTCAGGGGGCATCAGCAGAGAAAATGTACACCAAGTGTGGAAAGTGCAAGGACGTGTTTATTTACATCATTACCTCATGAACATAATATACAAATACATTACATGTGTGAATCACATCTTGATCACTATTACCTTTATACCAGATGTGTCTGAATAAATGGAACCCCGTCACAATAAACACTGTCACCTTTCAATGTTTAGCGGAGAGGTTTGACGGCCTGGTGTGTGTGATTCCCACATTAATGTGTTTGCACAAAGTTTGGAGAAAGATGGAGATATGAATAATTTGTTGGGAAATCTTTAAGCAGATCTCCATGTCTCTCACGCACAAAGAACTGCAAACACATGGATTCAGAAAGAACCTGAGTGCAAAATCAACAGAAAAAAACACAGCCAGAGAGACTTGCAATAACCTGTAGCTCAAGGAAAGTACATGATGTTATGGAAGGGACTTTGAATTTTTTTTTTGTGAATTTTATTTTGTTGAGGAAATTATAATCAAACTGAATAAATGTAAGACCAGTTCTTTTTCAAGAGGGCACTGAAAGTATTAATTTGACAACTATGTTGACAAGTTGTCATGACTCAAGTTAAATGTAGAACAGAAGTGCTGGTAACGGGGAAATGTGGACAGAGAAGTCAGTCGTGCCTCTTGATTGGACAAGCCCGGCAGCAGCAGCGCGCACCAAAGAGGGCAGAAAAATCGCAAGCTTTTGTTTGTAGCAGTCATTGTGTTTTAACTTCTGGAGTGAGCAGCTGATAAAGTTAGCCAGAAGAAGTGTCAAGGAATGAGAGAAGACCGCAACCCACCTTGTTTTGCAGCAAATCTTGAAAAGACTCTGAGAAGTTCACTGTGTCAATTCGTCTCATATTCTGCCTTTGAAGAAAGCCTGCTAAAATTAATTCTCAACCCCGCCTCTAAATAAACTCTTCTAAAAGAACCTAGTGACCTGTGTACATGTACTCGGAAATTAGACTGCATGTCAATTTTGGAACAACATATCTCATCTGCTGTTTTCTTCAGAAATGAGCAAGTAATCAGTCCAAGTGTTTTTTTTTGTCTTTAACAGAGCCCTGAATTGTATAGAAAAATCCCTTTTTTTTCAGTATGTGTGTGTGCGTGTGTTCAGCTGAGGTAAGAAAGGGACTTTAAATGTTGGTTAAAGTAAAAAGGGAACTTTTAAAATTTCCACCTGTGTGTTTATGCTTTACTTCATGATTAGTTAAAACTTGTTCTATAAGAAACTGATAATTTTGTTGTTCATTAAGTGTCTCCTATTCTGGGAAAAATAGAGCATATGATTGACTGTATCAGTAAGTGGGAAAAGTTAAAATTTTTGTTGTGACCTGTGGAGAAGTGGGATGAGAATAAATAGTAACCACCTCAGATTTCAATTGCAGCAGCACTTGTGATCTGGCTCTGCAGCTTAGTTGGTTAAAGCACCTGTCTTGTAAACAGGAGATCCTGGGTTCGATCCCCAGCGGAGCCTTAATTCACATTTGCAATCTGCTTGAGAAGTTTCCGTGTCAACATTTATGTCTGTGTCTTGTGAACTTCAACTGAGAATTCAAATTGCGTGATGAATTTCATTCACAGGAGAAAATAGCCTTTGTGAAGGATGTGAGTTTGGAATGGCTCTTTCTCCTCGGACAGAAATTCAGTGCTGATATTTCAAAGGCAACTTCTTTGATACAAATTTGTTCAAAGTTGCATTCAACCTGGAAAAAAAGCTCGACCTTAATCTCACTGAAGGAAAGTGTGACCGTGTTGTATGTTTCAAAGTGTGTGTGTCATTATGTGTTGCTTGTAACTGGGACACGACACAAGTGGGAGGGTTGATCTGAGGTTTGGAATATTTCTCAGTCAGGAACAAGAAAAATCAAAGGAACCAAATAAGAAAACCATTGTCTCATGTGGTTACCGAGAAACGGTGAGGAGATATTAAACTTTGTTCTATTCAAAACAGCTGTGAACTTTGACCTTTCCTGCCTTTTCTCAACAGTATTTGAAGTGTCTCGGTAACAATGTTCAGTGTTGATGAGAGTGGGGTCTGGGTGAGCATCTGCTGAGTGTGACAGGGTCAGGACTGGATGCAGGAAGTTCTCTGACAGTCTCTCTCTCTCGCTGATGGGTTTGAGTTGATTTTCAACTGGGAGCAGCTGGTTTTTCGATAAATGAAGGAAGTTCCCTCTCCATTTTTTTCTGACAGACAGTGTAGTATAAGGATGTAAAGGGTTAATGCTGAAGACAGTGGGATCAATCACTCCCACTGTCAGAGTGATGATGCAACAGTCAAATGAGATGAGGTTTGGGAGAAGAGAGAGCAGCACCAAGGATGCCAACTTCGGAGGCTTGATGAGAGTGTATATAGTATTGTGTAAATTAGAAAAGAGTTCTTAGTTCTTTCAGCTGGAAATGTGTCCAGAAAATATTGATAAAGTCACAATTTTATAATTCAGGAGTCGGAACACAGATATTAACTCCAAGTGACAGTTCTGGGTTCATTTAACAAAAGTAGAGAATAATATTACTCACTGCTTGAAATCCCCCAGTGAGGAGACAGTTAAACAGATGATCTGTTGGGGCATCCTTCGATCCAAGGTTTCGACAGCACTTAATCTCCCCTTCTGGTGAAATTCTCTGTAATTTGCAACTTTTTTATCCAGCTTTGATGGGTGAGTGAAAAAACTGAAAAAAGTGATCCTTTCTTTTCTTTCTTCTTCCCTTCTTTCCATCAGTTTCTCTTTTCTGTCCCAGATCAATGAGAATCCCAATTTAATCTGCTGTTTTATCCATTCCAATCAGAATTCAACATTCCAATCAAATCTATTTGTTATTCCACAGTGTCTCTCCATGTGTTTTATTCTGTTGTATTCTCTCACAGTCTGATTGATGATCAATGTTCCATCTCACTCTCTGTTCTGGTGAAGATCAGAAGCAGTAATATCTGTTTGCACCACCCACCAAGTCGGCCTGAGGCTGTGCCTCGCTGATCATGTGGAGTTAGGAACATAGGAACATAGGAGCAGGAGTCGGCCATTCAGCCCATCGAGCCTGCCCACCATTCAATATGATCATGGCTGATCGTCCACTTCAATGCCCTTTTCCCCACACTTTCCTCATATTCCCTTATGTCATTTGCATTTAGAAATCTGTCAATCTCTGCTTTAAACATACTCAATGACTGAGCTTCCACAGCCCTCTGGGTTAGAGCATTCCAAAGATTCACAAACCTCTGAGTAAAGAAATTTCTCCTCATCTCTGTCCTAAGCGGCTACTCCCTTATTTTGAAATTCCTTCCCTTGGTTCTCCACTCCCCAACCAGGGATCTTAGCTGCATCTACCCTGACTGTCGTTTAAGTATTTTGTAGGTTTCAATGAGATCACCTCCCATTCTTGGAAACTCTAGAGAATACAGCCCCAGTTTCTCCAACCTTTCTTCATACAACAGTCCCACCATCCCTGGAAGAAGTCTGATGAACCTTCGTTGAACTCCCTCCATGGCAATAATATCCTTCCCAAGGTAAGGAGACCAAAACTGTATTCCAAGTGTGGTCTAACCAAGTTTCTGTACAATTGAAGCAAGAATTCACGACTCCCGTACTCAAATCCTCTTGCGATAAAGGCTAACATACTATTAGCTTTCCTAATTGCTTGCTGCACCTGCATGTTAGCTTTCAGTGACTTATTGACATGGACACCCAGACCACCCTTATATTCTATACCTCAGCTAATAAAGGAAAGGATTCCATATACCTGCTGAACCACCTTATTGACCTGTCCTGCTACCTTCAGGGATCTGTGGACATTCACTCCAACGTCTCTCACTTCAACGTCTCTCACTTCCTCTACACCGTTCAGTGTTCTCCCATTAATTGTGTATTCCTTTGCCTTTTTTGACCTCCCAAATGCATCACCTCACACTTGTCCAATTTGAATTCCATTTGCCACTATTCTCCCCACCTGACCAGTCTATTGATATCTTCCTGCAGTGTACAGCTATCCTCCTCCCTATCAACAACACGGACAATTTTCTTGTCATCTGCAATCGTCTTGATTATGCCCTCTACATTCATGTCCAAATCATTAACTTATACCACAAAAAGCAGGGAACCTAGTTCTGAGCCCTGTGGAACACCACTTGAAACAGACCTCGAGTTGCACAAACACCCGTACCCAATTCCTTCTTGTTTCCTGCCACCGAGTCTATTTTATGTCCAGCTTGCTACATTCCCCTGGATCCCATGTGCTTTTATTTTTTTTAACCGGTTTGTCATGTGGGATCTTGTCAAAAGTCTTGCTAAAATCCATGTAGGCCACATCAACTGCACTATCCTCACAATCCTCATTGTTACTTCTTCAAAAACATTCAATCAAGTTCGTCAGACAGGAGCTTCCCTAAACAAATCCATGCTGATGATACTTGATTAATCTGTGCCTTTCTAAGTGACAGTTTATCCTGTCTCTCAGAATTAATTCCAATAATTCACCCACTATTGAGGTTAGGCTGACTGGTCTTTAATTATTCGGTCTATCTCTTGCTTCCTTTTTCAACAATGGTGCAATGTTAGCAATAAAAACAAAATGTACTGCAAATACACAGCAGATCTGGCAGCATCTGTGGAGAGAGAAGCAAAGTTAACATTTCAGGTCAGTGACTTTTCATCAGAACAGATATGTTAACTTTGCTTCTCTCTCCACAGATTCTGCCAGTCCTGCTGTGTATTTCCAGCACTAATAGTTTTTATTTCAGATTTCCAGCATCTGCAGAATTTTGCTTTTATTGCAGAGACCTCCAATCCTCTGACATCACACCTGTATCCAGTGAGGGATAGGAAACTGATGGTCAGACCTTCCACTATTTCCTCACTGGCTTCTGTTAACAGCCTGGGGTACATTTCATCCAGCCCTGATGATTTATTCACTTTCAAGGATGCTCATCCCATTTATACTTCTTCTCCCCCTCAGTTTATCATGTCCAATGCTTCACACTCCTTCTCCTTAATTATAATGTCTGCATCACCCCCTCATTTGTGAAGACAGTAAAGTATTCATTAACAAACATACCAACATCTTCAACCCTGACACATAGGTTACTTTTTAGTTCTTTGATGGGCCCTACTTTTTCCTCTGTTGCCTCTTACTCCCATGTATTGAAGAAATATCTTTGAATTCGTTTTGATTTTGCTTGTCAAAATTCTTTCATGCTCTGTGTTTTTCACCACTGCTCCCAAATGCCTGTAGTCATGTCAAAGCACAACTTGTCAGAAGTGGGATTTAAACCCACCCCTCCAGAGAGCGTTGTGATCTGAATGCACCATTTCAGACTGCTTGACCATCCTGTCTAGCCCATGTGGATGCTTAATGCTGAGGTAGTTATCCATTCTTTGTGAAAGTATTTGTGAGATTGTGGAAATGTCGGGAAGAAAGACCAGCGGGAAAGCTCGGTCCAAGGCCAAGTCTCGCTCCTCCCAGGCTGGACTGCAGTTCGCGGTGGGTCGTGTTCACAGGCTCCTGAGAAAGGGTAACTATGAAGAGCGTGTGGGTGCGGGAGCCCCGGTCTATCTGGCTGCTGTGCTCGAGTATCTGACCGCTGAAATCCTAGAGCTGGCCCGTAACGCGGCCCGGGACAACAAGAAGACCCGCATCATCCCCAGACACCTGCAGCTGGCCGTCCGCAACGACGAGGAGCTCAACAAGCTGCTGGGAGGAGTGATCATCGCACAGGGCGGGGTGCTGCCGAATATCCAGGCCGTGCTGCTACCCAAGAAAACCAGCGCTCAGAGCTTCCAGAAAAAGGAAAGCGGCCAAAATGTCATCTAATAAACCAAAGGCTCTTTTCAGAGCCACCCACAGTCTCTGTGAAAGGGCTGATTACTGTCTAATTCCAGCATGTCAGTAACAGGACAGAATAAGATCTATTTAAAATGTTTAAGCAACTATTTCAGTGACTTCTCACTGTCCCCCTGATCCCTGTGTGAAGGGGAATTACCAAAAGTCTAATTTATTCCTTTCCACACCAAGTTTGAGTTATTGGTCCCTTAAGGATTGCTGAATGGAGTCTTTTACCGCCAGTTACAGATAAGAAGTGGGAAAAAAATGACAGGTTAAAACTGTGCGTAAAATAGCGCCAGGAATTTGTGGCGAAAATAGCGGAATAAACAAAGGTTTTTAAATGTTGGTGGAAAATATTTTACGAACAACTTTAAATAGATTTTCCAGTAATCGCTTCTTTCCGACACTGAAGTTGGCGCCTTTTGTAAATTCAAACTTTCTGCCAGGTCGACAATTTAAACCAATGTAATAAAAACAAGAAATGCTGGAACCACTCAGCAGGTCTGGCAGCATCTGTGGAACGAGAAGCAGAGTTAACGTTTTGGATCCGGAACTGTTCGCACCCACACTGTTTGGGATCATCTTTTCCCTGCTGCTCTCATATGCATTCAAGTCTTCAGAAGAAGGAATTTTCCTCCACACATGATCAGGTGGCAGGTTGTTCAACCTTGCCTGTCTAAGAGCGAAGACCAAAGTACGGAAAGTCCTCATCAGGGAACTCCTCTTTGCTGACAATGCTGCATTAACATCTCACATTGAAGAGTGTCTGCAGAGTCTCATCGACAGGTTTGCGACTGCCTGCAACGAATGTGGCCTAACCATCAGCCTCAAGAAAACGAACATCATGGGACAGGATGTCAGAAATGCTCCATCCATCAATATAAGCAACTACACTCTGGAAGTGGTTCAAGAGTTCACCTACCTAGGCTCAACTATCACCAGTAACCTGTCTCTCGATGCAGAAATCAACAAGCGCATGGGAAAGACTTCCACTGCTATGTCCAGACCGGCCAAGTGAGTGTGGGAAAATGGCACACTGACACAGAACACAAAAGTCCAAGTGTATCAAGCCTGTGTCCTCAGTATCTTGCTCTACAGCAGCGAGGCCTGGACAACATATGTCAGCCAAGAGCGACGTCTCAATTCATTCCATTTTCGCTGCTTCCGGAGAATCCTTGGCATCAGGTGGCAGGACCGTATCTCCAACACAGAAGTCCTCGAGGTGACCAACATCCCCAGCTTATAGACCCTACTGAGCCAGCGGTGCCTGAGATGGCTTGGCCATGTGAGCCACATGGAAGATGGCAGGATCCCCAAGGACACATTGTACAGCGAGCATGCCACTGGTATCAGACCCACCGGCCATCCATGTCTCCACTTTAAAGACGTCTGCAAATGCGACATGAAGTTCTGTGACATTGATCACAAGTCATGGGAGTCAGTTGCCAATGATCGCCAGAGCTGGCGGGCAGCCATAAAGGCGGGGCTGTAGTGCGGCGAGTGGAAGAGACTTAGCAGTTGGCAGGAAAAAAGACAGAAGCGCAAGGGGAGAGCCAACTGCGTAACAGCCCTGACAACCAATTTTATCTGCAGCACCTGTGGAAGAGCCTGTCACTCTAGAATTGGCCTTTATAGCCACTCCAGGCACAGCTCCACAAACCACTGACCACCTCCAGGCGCTTACCCATTGTCTCTCGAGACAAGGAGGCCAAAGAAGAAGATGTGGCTTTTCACTGAGGGCATGTTTCGACTGGGGAAATAACTAACTGTAGAACCTCGGGCACTGTTTACACAGCCCGTTTAGAAAATCAAATCCACTGCACATCTTTGCTGCAAATGAAATGTCAAATTCGGGGATTCCAGTTTTATTCCCGAATACAGGACAGATTTATTCCAGACAGTTCTGAACAGCCTATCCGATCTCCCGTTTCCAGGTCACTGCTCTCTCTGTGAGGCTGTGGGTGGCTCTTAGAAGAGCCTTTGTTGTGTGTTTGCTGGAAAGGGTCGAGTTGTTCAGCCGCCGAATCCGTGGAGTGCGGCCCTGCCGTTTCAGAACGTACACCACATCCATGGCAGTGACCGTCTTGTGCTTGCCGTGCTCAGTGTAGGTGACCGCATCCCTGATCACATTCTCCAGGAATACCTTCAACACCCTGCGAGTCTCCTCAGAGATCAAACCTGAGATCCGCTTGACCCCGCCACGGCGAGCCAGTCGGCGGATTGCTGGTTTGGTGATGCCCTGGATATTATCACAAAGCACTTTGCGGTGCCGCTTTGCTCCGCCTTTTTCGTACCTCCCTCTCTCAATTTGTACCCTCTCCATTGCCTCTACTCTCTGCACTTCTACTGATATTTTGTCCAATTCCACTTCCTTAATGATCACTGATACAAAGTACTCATTAAGTAGATTAACATTGCCCTGCACTTCCAAGCCTATATTACCCTCTTTGTCCCTAATAGGCTGCACTCTACCTCTTACTACCCACTTATCATTTACATGCTGCTCAAATATTTTTGGGTTCCTTTTCATGTTGACTGCCAGTCTATTCTCATAGAAATAGAGAATAAGCTAAATATAGAAGATATAAATATTTCGCATCCTTGGGTGAGGTGGAACTTTTTTATGTTGTGGGTGGTAATGTCTCGGCCCACGAGTGTGGTGAAGCAGAGACAATCAATGATTTGAAAAGGAAATTGGATGGATACTTGAAGGAAAGAAACTTGCAGGAGGAAAGGGATCGAGCTGGTGAGTGGAACTGACTAGATTGCTCCGGGGAGAGCCAGCATGGATGTGATAGGCCGAACGACCACCTTCTGTGCTGTAAATGACTCTGTGTTGTTTCTCAAATCCAATCCACTGGTGCTTGGTAAATAATTTGAAAGTAAATTGTGCAACTGGAAAATCAGAACCAAGGCAAGGGACGCATAAGGAAGCAGAATTGCTGAAACCCCGGATTGAACCTGGGTTCCCATGGATCAGATACTCCTCCACTAGGGATCCACTAGGGATCATCCAAGTTACTTTTAAATCCTCCCATGGGTCCACATGTCAGACTGAGTTCCATGTTGTAGAATCAAGCAAAGGAAATCTGCTCAGTTCCAAAACTATCAGCAAATTGAAGCTGATTACGATCAACATCAACAGAGGTCAGAACTACCTGGTGAAAGAAGACACCCTGAAGAAGGATCCACAATATATTCAAAGACATCGGCAAAGTAAAAAAGAAGAAAATCGATGATAAAAACAGAAAGTGCTGGAAAAACTGAGCGGGTCTGGCAGCATCTGTGGAGAGAGAAACAGAGTTAACATTTCAGGTCAGTGACCTTTCTTCAGAACTGGCAGATATAAGAAATGTAAAAGATTTTAAGCAAGTAAAGCGCGGATGGGGCAAGAGATAACAAAGGAGAAGGTATTGATAGGACAAGGTCACGGAATAGCTTAACAGAAGGAGAGGGCGGGTGTAGTGGGGGTTGGAGAGGGTGGGGGGGACATGGCGGGGGAAGTGAGGGGAGAGGGCGGGGAGAGGGGTGGGAAGCGAGTAGAGAGCGTGGGGGAAGCGGGGAGAGAGTGTGGGGGAAGCAAGTAGAGAGTGTGGGGGAAGCGGGGAGAGAGTGTGGGGGAAGTGGGGAGAGAGCGTGGGGGAAGCGGGGAGGGAGCGGCCGAAGACATTGGTGGCGGTGTGTGTGCTCTCCTCCTCCTCCCCGCTCTCTACGGACATTCTCTCCCACCTGATCTCTCCGGTCTTTCTCCCCCGCCTGATCTCTCCGGCCATTCCAACCCCCCTCCCTCCACCCTAACCCCCTCCGCCCGATCTCACCAGCCATTCCCTGCTGCCATGTAAACACATGGCCTTTGTTTTGCTTTACATTGCCTTTGTGTGATTATTTGAGCAGCGCCATCTTTAGTCCTGGCAGCTGCCAGAACGTCGCTGACTGGGACGTTTTATTTGAACAAAGTGATTGATGACAACGCTACGTCATCAGAATGCGCCGCGGTGCGCACATGCGCACACGGTCTCGGGCCCTCTGCGCATGCGCTGCGGTCCGGATTGTCAGGGCCAGTTTGCGCATGCGCAGATGACGTCATCGCGTAACGTCATCTTCCTCGGGGAACACCAGGTTGGCATTTGCGCATGCGCAAACTGGTCCTGGCAATCCGGACTGCAGCGCATGCGCAGATGACCGGAGCCCGTGTGCGCATGTGCGTCAATCTTCCGAAAGCTTCGGCGCGAGTTTTTGAAAATGGAAGGAGGAGAGGTTTCGTCGGGCATTTTATCTCAATTATTTAGTCATTTTGGACATTTGCTTCATTTTTATTAGACAGAGGAGATTTTTCCAAGGTAAGTTGCTCTGAAAATACATTTCAAGGGAGGGAAGGGAAGGGAGGAGAGGGGAGGGGAGGGAAGGGAGGGGAGGGGAGGGAAGGGAAGGGAGGGGAGGGGAGGGGAGGAGAGGGAAGGGAAGGGAATAGAAGGGAGGGGAGGGGAGGGAAGGGAAGGGGGAGGGAAGGGGGGTAGGGAGGAGGGAAGGGAGGGGGAGGGAAGGGAGGAGAGAAGGGGGAAGGGAGGAGGGAAGGGGGGAAGAAGGAAGGAGGGAAGGTAGGGGGGAAGGGAGGGGGGGAAAGGAGGGAAGGGAAGGGAGGGACGGGGGGGGAGGGTGGGAGGACACAAGGACTGGCCGATGAGATGTAGCCAATTAATTTGCCCAACAATTGCCCGGAAGCACCTTCGGATGGAGGTGGCCACGTGCTGGACATCAGTCGCGTGCCACAATCCATGGATCCTGAGCATTTCACCCCCTGGCCTAATGATCTGATGGACCATACATACGCCTGCCTGTTCAAAGCTCCACTTCCCCCACCTGCGGTACCCTCTCCTTGCTGTTCAGTTACACAGTCACCTGTTCCTGCACCCATCCAAGCAGTGCACGTGGACACACTGCCACATGTTTCCCCATCCGCCCTTGAAACAACCATGCAGAGCCTTGTGAGATCCGCAATTGCCAGCTGCTGCCTGTCAAGCAGAGAAGGCGTCCAAAGGGGTCAAACACTTGGGGAACATTCAGCAAGAAGAGACTGAGCACTAAAAGAAACAAGCATGCCGTGTCCAGTGGTAGCACAAATGTGAATGCTCTTGCTGCGTACACAACTGGTGAGGTGGGAGTGCAGCCACACCATTCTCCATCCTCAGTGTTGCTTTAAGGCAAAGGTAGATAAGAGTGAAAGAAATGGAAGATGATGCTGATAGTATAGGCAGGATTAAATGGGAATGGATGGGAAGACGCACGAGTAGCATAACAACTAGCAGGGAACAGCTGGGCTAAATGGCCTGCTTTATGTTCATAGTCCAAAAGAAATGTGCTTCTTTTTCCAGCACCCTCACATCATTCATGTTTTCCCTGAGAGCAGCATTGAACCATCACGAGATAAGGGCAGTTACATCATCCTGCCTCCTACAGCTGAGGTGGGTACTAAGTGATTCATTGGCCTATACTGCAGAGCATAAAGCATGCGCAACAGTAATTTCATTGGAGGGAGGGAAGCTCTGACTCTGATTTGCTTTTCTTCTTTTCATGTAAAACATGCCGTCGAGAAAACAATCCTCGAGACTTACGGTCAGCATTCAAGCAACGAAGGCAACTGGATCATGCTGCGGAGCTCATCACGATGTGGAAAGGAACATTACATTTATGGATGAATTGGGAATGCACATTGTGATGCGCTTGGGGAACATTCACCAAGAATAGACTGAGCTCAGACTCTTGTGACTTTGCCTTCTTCACATGGACAATACAGTAGTGGAATAGAGAGCCAAGCGTTCATTCACCACAAGGCTCTCCAGGAACAATCTCTTTTGCTGTGCATAGCAGAGACTCGGCCTGTCTGTCTAACGGGAATGCTGGACACAACACTCATGTATCCATGCACAGCAGTTCCTCGGATACTTAATGAACTTAATAAAACTTTTCAATAATTAAACCCAGAATTGTTGAGGTTTTGTTTTGCATGCTATTTCCCCGACTTTGCAACTGCACTTCAGATATTCAACTATGGTGGGGGGGGGGGGGTAGAGGGAGGGGTGGGTGAAGAGGGGGGAGGGGGTGGGGAGAGCGGGGAGGGGTGGGGAGAGGGAGCATGCAAAATGCAGGGACCAAACAGTTGCAATGCCTGAAGTACTGTGGAGAAGTAGAGAAAGCAACTGGGTAGGGGAGAAAGCAACTGGATTGGGCATCCGCAGCTGGAGGGAAGGGCTGAATGGAGAGGGCCGGAAGCGAGAGGCCGTAGACAGCCGCGGGGAGCGAGCGTGCGAAGACCTTGGTGTCACCGGGTCCAGGGACTGGCCAGTAAGTCTTTTGCTGTTGTGTTCATAGCGCATGCACAGAAAAAGACACTCCTCTTCCGTTCCGCTGCTCCCCACCCACTCTCTCCCCTTCTCCCCCCCCACTCTCTCCCCTTCTCCCCCCCCACTCTCTCCCTCTTTCTCCCCCCTCCCTCTCCCCCTTTCTCCCCCTTCTCCCCCACTCCATCTCCCCCTTCTCCCCCCCTCCCTCTCCCTCTTTCTCCCCCCCTCCCTCTCCCTCTTTCTCCCCCCTCCCTTTTTCATCTCCCCCTCCCTCTCCCTCTTTCATCACCCCCCCCTCCCTCTTTCATCCCCCCCTCCCTCTCCCTCTTTCATCCCCCCTCCCTCTCCCATCTCCCCCCTCCCTCACCCTCTTTCATTCCCCCCCCCACCCCGGGCACTGCTACCGCTGGTCTCCCCCTTTCTCCACCCCCACCCCCCCCTGCCCCGGCACCGCTACCGCTGGTCTCCCCCTTTCACACCCCGCCCCCCCGCCGGGCACCGCTAACGCTGGACTCCCCGCGCTGCTCTTCCCGGCGCGCTCCACTCTCTCACTCCGGCCACTGTATTCTGCCACGTGTTTGTTAGGTTTCATCTCTGTGATTTTTTGACCAGCGCCATCTTTAGTCCTGGCAGCTGCTGCAGTCGCAGGCTGTGACGTTTTCGTGGCACATGCTGTATCTGCGCATGTGCCAAAACAGCGCCACCTACCGATCGCGTTGTCAACAATTGCAGTCTAATTTGAACAGGCTGCTTTTGCACATGTGCTGATGCAGCGCCACCTAGTGGTGGCGTTGTCAGCAAATGCAGCCTTTCATTTCCTGGTATGTTAGTGTGTGTTTTCTTTTGTACCTGTCAGTGCCTGGGAGGAGAGAGTCAACTTCACTTCGTAACTGTGAATTTCGAGTGCGAGAATGTGGGTTTTTACTTTGTATGTTTCAGTTTTTTGGTCTGTGACTGTTTGTTTCTGCTATTGCTATGTGAGTTTCACCACATATCTTTCAACAACTTGTCTGTGAGCATCAGCTTTTGTCCAGATCTATTAGTTTCTGATATAGAGTCATAGAGTTATACAGCACAGAAACAGGCCCTTCGGCCCATCGTGTCTGTGCCGGCCATCAAGCACCTAACTATTCTAATCCCATTTTCCAGTACTTGGCCTGTAGCCTTGTATCCTCTGGCATTTCAAGTGCTCATCGAAATACTTCTTAAATGTTGTGAGGGTTCCTGCCTCTACCACCCCTTTAGGCAGTGCATTCCAGATTCCAACCACCCTCTGGGTAAAATTTTTTCCTCAAATCCCCTCTAAACCTCCTGCCCCTCACCTTAAATCTACGCCCCCTCGTTATTAACCCCTCTGCTAATGGAAATACTTTCTTCCTATCTAAACTATCAATGCCCTTCATAATTTTGCATAGCTCACCCCTCAGCCTTCTCTGCTCCAAGGAAAACAACCCTCGCCTTTTCAGTCTCTCTTCATAGCTGAAATGCTCCAGTCCAGGCAACATCCTGGTGAATCTCTTCTGCACCCTCTCCAGTGCAATCACATCCTTCCTATAGTGTGGTGCCCAGAACTGTACACAGTACTCCAGCTGTGGCCTAACTAGCATTTTATACAGCTCCATCATAACACCCTGCTCTTATATTCCATGCCTCAGACGATCTATATCGTCCTGTAATCTAATGCTTTCCTCCTCACTATTTACGACACCACCAATTTTTGTGTCATGTGTGAGAAAGGATTTGATTCTGTCCCTATCAGTTTCTGTTACATGCATGTGTTTTTAATCTGCACCTCCTCTAGGTGAGTGTGTTTTATTCTCTGTAATGGTCAGTCTCTTGTAGGTGAGTCTGTGTTTTGCTTTTTCTCTCTCAGTCTTCGAAGTATGAGCCTGGTTTTGTACCTAATTTTCTTTGTACCTTGCAGTATGGATATTGAAGAGAGGTTTTTACACATTACCTGCCAAATCCTGCTAAATGATTTTTGGGTTTCACACAGTATCTGTCAGTTTCTTGTCCAGGACTGTTGGTTTACTCTGTCCCTGGCATTTGCTGGTTTGTTAGTGTGGGGTTTACACTGTACCTGTCAGTTTCTCATATGTGAATGTTGGTTTCACTTTGTATAGAATCATTCTTTTGGGCCTCCTTATCTCGAGAAACAATGGATACGCGCCTGGAGGTGGTCAGTGGTTTGTGAAGCAGCGCCTGGAGTGGCTATAAAGGCAAATTCTGGAGTGACAGGCTCTTCCACAGGTGCTGCAGAGAAATTTGTTTGTTGGGGCTGTTGCACAGTTGGCTCTCCCCTTGCGCCTCTGTCTTTTTTCCTGCCAACTACTAAGTCTCTTCGACTCGCCACAATTTAGCCCTGTCTTTATGGCTGCCCGCCAGCTCTGGCGAATGCTGGCAACTGACTCCCACGACTTGTGATCAATGTCACACGATTTCATGTCGCGTTTGCAGACGTCTTTATAACGGAGACATGGACGGCCGGTGGGTCTGATACCAGTGGGGAGCTCGCTGTACAATGTGTCTTTGGGGATCCTGCCATCTTCCATGCAGCTCACATGGCCAAGCCATCTCAAGCGCCGCTGACTCAGTAGTGTGTATAAGCTGGGGGTGTTGGCCACTTCAAGGACTTCTGTGTTGGAGATATAGTCCTGCCACCTGATGCCAAGTATTCTCCGAAGGCAGCGAAGATGGAATGAATTGAGACGTCGCTCTTGGCTGGCATAAGTTGTCCAGGCCTCGCTGCCGTAGAGCAAGGTACTGAGGACACAGGCCTGATACACTCGGACTTTTGTGTTCCGTGTCAGTGCGCCATTTTCCCACACTCTCTTGGCCAGTCTGGACATAGCAGTGGAAGCCTTACCCATGCGCTTGTTGATTTCTGCATCTAGAGACAGGTTACTGGTGATAGTTGAGCCTAGGTAGGTGAACTCTTGAACCACTTCCAGAGCGTGGTCGCCAATATTGATGGATGGAGTATTTCTGACATCCTGCCCCATGATGTTCGTTTTCTTGAGGCTGATGGTTAGGCCAAATTCATTGCAGGCAGACGCAAACCTGTCGATGAGACTCTGCAGGCATTCTTCAGTGTGAGATGTTAAAGCAGCATCGTCAGCAAAGAAGAGTTCTCTGATGAGGACTTTCCGTACTTTGGACTTCGCTCTTAGACGGGCAAGGTTGAACAACCTGCCCCCTGATCGTGTGTGGAGGAAAATTCCTTCTTCAGAGGATTTGAACGCATGTGAAAGCAGCAGGGAGAAGAAAATCCCAGAAAGTGTGGGTGCGAGAACACAGCCCTGTTTCACACACCACTCAGGATAGGAAAGGGCTCTGATGAGGAGCCACCATGTTGAATTGTGCCTTTCATATTGTCATGGAATGAGGTGATGATACTTAGTAGCTTTGGTGGACATCCAATCTTTTCTAGTAGTCTGAAGAGACCACGTCTGCTGACGAGGTCAAAGGCTTTGGTGAGATCAATGAAAGCAATGTAGAGGGGCATCTGTTGTTCACGGCATTTCTCCTGTATCTGACGAAGGGAGGACAGCATGTCAATAGTCGATCTCTCTGCACGAAAGCCACACTGTGCCTCAGGGTAGACGCGCTCGGCCAGCTTCTGGAGCCTGTTCGGAGCGACTCGAGCAAAGACTTTCCCCACTATGCTGAGCAGGGAGATTCCACGGTAGTTGTTGCAGTCACCGCGGTCACCTTTGTTTTTATAGAGGGTGATGATATTGGCATCGCGCATGTCCTGGGGTACTGCTCCCTCGTCCCAGCACAGGCATAGCAGTTCATGTAGTGCTGAGAGTATAGCAGGCTTGGCACTCTTGATTATTTCAGGGGTAATGCTGTCCTTCCCAGGGGCTTTTCCGCTGGCTAGGGAATCAATGGCATCACTGAGTTCCGATTTGGTTGGCTGTATGTCCAGCTCATCCATGACTGGTAGAGGCTGGGCTGCATTGAGGGCAGTCTCAGTGACAGCATTCTCCCTGGAGTACAGTTCTAGGTAGTGCTCAACCCAGCGGTCCATCTGTTTGCGTTGGTCAGTGATTATGTCCCCCGATTTAGATTTGAGGGGGGTGATCTTCTTGATGGTTGGCTCAAGAGCTCTCTTCATGCCATCATACATTCCTCTGATGTTTCCGGTGTCTGAGGCCAGCTGAATATGACTGCATAGGTGTTGCCAGTAGTCGTTTGCGCAACGCCTAGCTGTTCTTTGTGCAGTACTTCTGGCTGCTTTAAGTGCTGCGGATGTTAAATCGCTGGGGGCTTTCTTGTAGTTCAAAAGTGCAATGCGCTTAGCGGCTATGACAGGTTCCAGCTCTTCATTATGAGATTGAAACCAGTCTGCATTTCTCTTCGCACTTTTGCCGTAGGTGGTCAAAGCTGACTCATAGATGGCGTCTCTGATGTGGGCCCACTTGGTCTCAGCATCCCCTGTGGGAGTGTTTTGAAGGGCTGTTACAAGTGAATTTAGAAATTTTTGTAACAGCTGTGGGTGAGAAATTCTGCTCGTGTTGATGCGCGGGTGGCCCTTCTGCTTGGAATGATGCAACTTCTTTGGTCTGAGTCTAACCTTGCTGCACACCAGGGAGTGGTCGGTGTCGCAGTCCGCACTGTGGAAGCTGCGTGTGATTTGAACACTGTTTAAGGCGGCTCGCCTTGTGACAATGAGGTCTAGCTGGTGCCAACGACGTGATCTTGGGTGCCTCCATGAAACCTGGTGACAGGGTTTAGTGTGAAAGAACGAGTTGGTGATGCAGAGGTTATGATAGGTACACAACTCAAGCAGTCTCTGTCCGTTCTCATTCATCCTTCCAACGCCATAGCGCCCAAGGCAGGAGGGCCATGAGTCATGGTCGGCCCCAACCCTGGCATTAAAGTCACCCAGCAGGGATAGGTGTTCGGTGTTGGGGATGCTGCTAATGATGTTATGGAGTTGTTCATAGAACTGGTCTTTAGCTTCAGGTGCGGAACAGAGTGTTGGAGCATAGATGCTGAGTAGGTGTACTGGACCAGAGGTGGTGAGCAGTCGGATGGACAGTATGCGTTCCGAGCCATTTGAGGGAGGCTCTATCATGCTGAGCAAGGAGTTTCTGATGGCGAAGCCCACTCCATGCTGTCTTGGTTCTTCAGGATCCCTGCCCTGCCAGAAGAAGGTGTAGTCTTGCTCTGCTAGAGAGCCACTCGAGGGGAGGCGAGTCTCCTGAAGTGCTGCAATGTCCACATTGAGTCTACTGAGCTCGTTGTTAATGATGGCGGTCTTCCGAGAATCGTTGATTTGTGTAAGGTCTTCCGACAGGCCTGGACACATAGTTCTGACGTTCCAGCTTGCAAAGCGAAGGGCTGGTACCTTCTTTCCTTTTTTCATGTTGTTTGGTGCGGTGTATCAGTCCACCTTTCGGGCAATGACCCTGAGCTCCAAGCACCCATTGAAGCAGGCAGACTGTGGCGGGACAGAACCTTATTGACCGGGGGCTGCCCGGTTTGAGGCGGGCGGTAGCTGTCCAGTGAGGTGCAATGACCTCTCCCACCGACAAAGGCAACCCGTGGCGCCCAGTTTCTACGCCAATTTATCTGGACTTATAACTCGTAACAGCTGCCTTCCGTGTTGTTTCAGTCGCTGTGAGGCAACTATGGAGTGACCTCTCCATGGCGCATGCCTGGGCAAATTTATGGAGGTTGAGAGTTGCCCAGTCGTCAAAACCCCCCTCTCGGCCTTTCTGGTGGGGTCCAAAGGAGTGCAGGACACGACGTTTGGCACCAGTATGGCTGCAGGAACTGCCGGAAACATGCCAAAGGTGACACATGACCGCCTACGGGGTTCCGCTCCGGATTTTCTGTTAGGGTTTACTCCCTTAGCCTTGGTCTCTCCCGAGACGCCCACAAGGCAGTGGGGTTGTTGGGGCCCCTACACAGGTGTAGGATGGTGCCGGTGGGAGGAGGGGATGCAAGGGGGAGGGGTCGAGGGAGGGGGTGGGGGGGGTGCAGGGGAAGGGGGTGCGGGGTGAAGATGGTGCGAGGGGGGGCGGGCTGGGACGGGGTTGTGAGGGGGTGAGCTGAGAGGGTGGAGCAGGGAAGGGGACGGGGGTGGGGGGGGTGGAAGGGGGGCTAAAGGGGGGGAGGGGGGGTGGAATCTGGTGCAGGTAATAAGCCATTTCCTCAGTGCCCACCATCGACGTCCGGAAAGCTCATCCACGTCCTTCGGGAGGTGAAGCATCATTTGGCAGACTTAGAGGTGATTACATTTGCTAAGGGTTTTTATTTTGCAGTGGTTTAAATAAAGGCATGCAGCATTGCCGACAGTGCGCTGCAGATGCTCTCCGAGCCATCTCCCGCGGGCGCTTTGAAGTTGCGGCCGGGGGGGCCGTTCGTGGATGTTTTGGGTGTTCGGGGCACCTTTTCACAGGACTTCTCTCGGGTCCCGCAGCTCCTTCTTCACCTCAATGGACTTACCGCACTCCGTAGCAACTTCAAGATGGCTCCTGGGCTGGAAGCTCCCTCGGAAGCTCCCTTGCTGTTCAACTCTATCCATGGCCATCTGCTCCCATCCCTAACGTTTTCTCCCCCAATCTGCCCTCTTAAACTGTTTAAATTCCCCTGGCTCTTTAAATCAGTTCATTTTAGCCCTATCTAAAAGTTAACAGTTAGTTTAGTGTATGTTACCTGGGCCCACTGCCCTCCCCCAGCCACACCTGCTCTTTGTTTTCTCAATGAAATTGATCCGGATGAAACTGACGAGCACAGCTGCCGATACTTCAATCTCCGATCCTGTTGTCTTCACAGTCCAGAGTGTCTGCAGCCACGGCGTGCGGTAAGTCCTATAGAATCATAGATCACAGAATACTTGCAGCACAAAAGGAGGGATTCAGCTCATCGTGCTTGTGCTGCCTCTCTGCTCAAGCAACTCAGCTCATGCCACATCCTCATGTATTCCATGAAAACCTGATTTTTTTTTCAGTCAGATAATTATCATATATCCTTTTGAAAGCTATGGTTGAATCTTCCTCCGTCACACTCGCATGCAGTACATATCAGATCTTAACCACTCGCTGCTTAAAAAAAGGTTTTTCCTCATGTTGCCTTTGTTTTTTTTCCCAATCACCTTAAATCGGTGTCCTCTGCTTACTCAGCCATGAGTAATATTTCCCATTGCTTTCTCAGCACTGATGGATTGTGAGGTGGGAGACAGCTAGAAGTCCCACTGAGCCGCACTGACCCCCAGCTGAGAATGAAATGAGATAAAGTTCAATCTTTCACAGCGAGATGCTGCAGAGAGTTAAGGGTCCCGAATGAAAGTGAGACTTTCTCATACTGTTGTTGAATTTCATTTCAAACACTCCTTGTCATCTCTGCTACTGAAGCCGAAAAATAGGGAAAAACTAAATGGCGCACAAACTCACAACCCTGAGATTAAACGTCCCATGATTGACAGACTGAACTGTCACTTCTACTCTACCTCTGTTTGGATGGATGCAACTGTATGCTCCAATGCAAGGGCAGCTTTCAAATCCTCCCATGAGTCCACATGTCAGACTGAGTTACATGTTGTAGACTCAAGCAAAGGAAATCTGCTCAGTTCCAAAATTATCAGCAAATTGAAGCTGATTACGATCAACATCATCAGAGGTCAGAACTACCTGGTGAAAGAAGACACCCTGAAGAAGGAGCCACAATTATTCAAAGGCATCGACAAAGTGAAAAACAAGAAAATCGATGAGTCAATCCAAGCCAAACAGAAACAATTGAAGAATTCCATTCCAGACCAGAACACAGTATTGTTGCTTTTGGAGCCAGGTCTCAGTTAATGCTAGAACATGGCTACCTGCCTGACCCTAACCCGACGGGTCCCGATGACATGTGTCGGGTTTGGGTCCTCCTCCTGGTTCAGCATTTGGGTTCGGCATTCGGGCTCAGGTCAGGCCAGGCTGGGTCAGACACACTCGGATACTCTAAATGCCTTGTGTTCAAATTGTGTTAGTGAAACACTGGAAACCGCAGATCTTTTGAAGTGTACTTCCTGGTCTGCTTGGTATTTCAACTTACTGTGTACTAATCAATAAACAGTTTTTGGCGTACATTGTAGCAGAACTCAGCCCCAGGCGCATAATTATCCAGTTAGCCCTTTCTTGCCCTTTCCTGATTCTAGGGGTGTTGAAGCTCTTTGCCATTTTAATCATAATGAAATATGTACAATGTAATCAGTTGCTGCACTGTTGTGTAATATGATGTTTTTAATGAGTTCTATTTTTCATTGACACAAATTTAACCTTTTTGTGTTTTGGTTTATCTCTTGGTTTTCCTTCGTGCTTTGTATTCTTGGTGACAAAAGCAGTTGAACAGCTACAATCTGCATTAATAGCAACTTCACCCTTTTCTTTAATTGCACAGTTTGCAAATGAATTGACTACATCCCGTTAGGGGTTGACAAGACTTCTTGTGCCTGCCTCAAAACATATTGTATTGAATATAGATTGTAAAGTAAAGGAGGCTTGAAATGCAAATTAAGAGATTTAAAGGGGAAAGACAATGAATTATGCTCTAAATTTGGAATATATTTAATCAATTAAGTGTCAGACTTGATAACTCGCTGCTTTTAGTTTAATGTGGCCTCAGTGTTTATGGATAATTAATGAAATTAAGAGGCATTTTTTATATACAAAGCTGGGCAATAGTATTTAATAGTTGATATATAATTTTGAATATATTTTAATTTCTTTATTCATTTGACACTGCTAAATACGAAGCAGTCTTAAATAAGTTATTTTTTTTTTTGTAAAATCTGACTTACCAGACTAAAATATTAAATCAAAGGAGACATTTCAAAGATTACTTGACCAGTAATCCAGAGGCCTGGACTCAAGATCCAGTAACAGCCAGGACGTCAAGCTGGGAAACACTCTGCACTAGTCTGCAGTGAGCGACTCTATTGAAGGTAGAGCACAATCTCTTTAATATAAGAATGTATATTTTATAATAATTAATCACTCAAGACCTTCCTGGTCTCTGCATCTCAGCTGCTCTCTGGATAAACTTGCAGAAAGTATTTCAACCTGTAAAGCAGGGGTCTAGGGAATGTATAATGATATTTTCTCGCCTTCGGGCAATATTTTAATCAATACAGTGTGGGACAACCTGTCTGGGCACAACTCCATGACTTTCTCTTTAACTAGTGACCTAACAATCACTAACTTCTATGGTAACAATCTTCAGCTCATCACCTCCGGTACGTAGCTCTAATCTTAATGTACATTTAAACAACCTTTCAAGTCCAGTTACAGTTTTTGTTGCCTTATCTGCACAAGCTTAAAAAGTGAAAAACGGAAGCAAGTTTAACTGAACATTCTGGTGGTCGGTTCGGGCACGGGAAAAAATGAAAGGACTCGGACCAGGTCGGATGTGGTGCTGTCAGTCTTGGGTCGGGTTACATTTGCAGACCTGAGCAGGCCTTTAGTTACTGCTGCAACTTTATATTCCCACTTGACAACCTGTATATTTTGTTCATTTCAATTTTGTCGACAAGCTCTTTGAATCCAGTTCCCCGGTCCTCAAGCAGGCTCAGTATGGAAATCGATTCCACCTTCTGGAAGGCTGAAACCAATCGATGACCTTAAACTAAAAATAGCAACAGAGAAGGGCTCGTCTGGGATTTGAACACAGGACCTCTCGCATGTTAATCATTTATGCACCCAAAGTGAGAATCATGCCCCTGGACCAACGAGCCGCTATTGGTGAATTTTTTATTTGCTCCTGTGGAATTTCACTGGCGCCCACAGCCGATCATCCATTTTTTTCTGATCAAAGCAACATCCTGCAAAGCTGAAATAAAAACAGAAAGTGCAGGAAATGCTCAGCACCTCGGGCAGCATCTGTGGAGAGAGAAACAGAATTAACATTTCAGGGTTTTCACCTTTTGTTTGAGCCATCTTTTCAGACTGCTTCTGTCCATCCAATCTCACTTTTTATTCTATCCACATTCTAAAGGTGATACAGTGGTGAGCACTGCAATCTCACAACTCCAATGACCCAGGTTTAGTTCTGAGTACTGCTTGTGTGGAATTTTCAAGTGGTACTTTTTCAAACGCATTCGTAAAATCCAAATAAACAACATCAACTGCATTCCCTTCATCAACTTTCTCAGATAGTTTATAAAAAAATGCAGTTAGATTTGTCAAGCATGAACTCCCATTTATAAATCCATGCTCACTCTCCTTAGTTAACTCAAACCTCTCCAAATGACTTGAATTTTTTTCCTGACCTGTTGGTCTCATGCTGATAGCAAGTTCACCATAGAGCATGTATTTGGCAATGTGACCGTCATTCATTTGGCCCAGTCAACAGAGTCACCGCTGACTCAAGAGGGCAAACATGCTGTGGATCCCTGCACGCTGGTGTACTTCCGCATTCGGCACTCTGTCCTGCCAGGAGATGTCCAATATCCATCTGAGACAGCGGAGGTGGAAGCTGTTCAGCTGCTTTCCTTGTCTTATATAAGTTGTTGATGCTTCTTGACTATAAAGGAGGGTGCTGAGAACACAAGCCGAGTACACGCGGAGCTTTGTGTCGTTCAGTTTGCTGTCGGTTCACACTCGTCTTCTCAACTTTGACATGACAGCTGCAGCATTGACAATCCTGGTGCTGATTTCAGTATCAAGGGACAGATTGCTGGTGATTGTTGATCCAAGGTATGTGAAGCTGTTGACAACCTCCAAAGTGAGGTTGTCGATGTTGATGGAAAGTGGAGTCTCTACGTCCTGGCCCGTAACTTTCATCTTCCTGAGGCTGATCGTCAGTCCAAACTCTTTGCAGGCCAGGGAGAACCGATATACAAGCTGCTGTAAGTGAACTTCATTATGGGATGTCAGCGCAGCATCATCAGCAAACAGCAACTCACAGACTAGGAATTTACCCACTTTGGTCTTGGCGCACAGTCTTGCCAAGTTGAACAGCTTGTCGTCAGCTCTGATGTGCAGGTGAACACCCCCATCTGAGTCACTGAACGTGTACAATAGCAGCATGGAGAAGAATACACCAATTGTAAAGGATGTGATAACTAGACAGTTAGAAAATAATGATATGATTGGGCAGAGTCAACATAGATTTATGAAAAGGAAAACAGGTTTGAAAAACCTGTTGAGTTTTTTGAGGATGTTACCTGTAGAACAGATAAAGGAGAACCAGTGGATGTGTGGTATTTGCATTTTCCTTTGGTAAGATCCCACACAGGAGGTGAGTAAACAATATTAGAGCACATAGGATTGGGGATAATATACTGGTATGGATTGAGAATTGGTTAACAGACCGAAAACAGAGAGCAGGAATAACGGGTCCTCCTCAGGATGGCAGGCTGTTACTATTGGGGTGCTGCAAGGATCAGTGTTGGAGCCACAGCTGTTAACAACCTATATAAATGATTTGGATGTGGGGATTAAATGTAATATTTCCAAGTTTGCAGATGACACAAAGCTCGGTGAAGTGTGAGTTGTGAGGAGGATGCAGAGAGGCTTCCAGGGGACCTGGAGAGGCTAAGTGAATGGGCAAGAACATGGAATATAATGTGAGTAAGTGTGAAGTTATCCACTTTGGTAGAATAAACAGAAAGACAGAGTATTTCTTAAATGGTGAGAGGTTGGGAAGTGTTGATGTCCAAAGGGACCTGGGTGTCCTTGTTCATGAGACACTAAAAGCTCTTGTGCAGGTGCAGCAATCAATTAGGAAGGCAAATGGTATGTTGGCCTTCACACGAGGGGTCTTGAGTACAGGAGTAAAGATGTCTTGCTGCAATTGTATAGAGCCTTGTTGAATCCGCACTGGAGTATTGTGTACAGTTTGGTCTCCTCATCTAAGGTTGGATATACTTGCCATGGAGGGAGTGAAACAGAGGGTCACCAGACTAATCCCTGGGATGGTGGGATTGTCTGATGAGGAAACTGGGCCTGTATTCCATAAAGTTTCGAAGAATGAGAGGTGAACTCATTGAAACTGACAAAATTCTTACAGGGCGTGATATTGTGGGTGTCAACAGGATGTTTGCCCTGGTTGGTGAGTCTAAAACCAGGGGACATAGTCTCAGAATAAGGAGTAGGCCATTTAAAACTGAGATAGGGTTGAATTTCTTCACTCAGATGGTGGTGAATCATTGGAATTCTGTACCCCAGAGGGCTGTGGCAGCTCAATCATTGAGCATGTTCAAGACAGAAATTGATAGAAATCTTGATACTCATGATATCAAGGGATATGGGGATAGCAGGGGAAAGGGGCTTTGAGGTAGATAATCAGCCATGATCAAATTGAATGGTCGAGCAGGCTCGACGGGCTGAATGGCCTAGTCCTATGTTCCTCTGTTCCTAAGAGAGTTGGCGCCAGCGCGCAGCCCTGCTTTACCCCACTGCTGATCTTGAAAGTGTCTGATGTTGCTCCATTGTAACTGATGGAACTGTGCATGTTCTTGTGGAAAGAAGAAGAGACCATCTCTGCTGACATCCCTGGTGATGTTCTTTAAAACATATATGGCTCTGTGGTGCAATGGATAGCGTGTTGGACCTTGTAAATAATGATGGAGAAAATATTCAAAGGTGTGGGTTCGAGTCTCACCAAAGTCTAATTTTGGACCAGAGACACAGGAGCACGACGGAACAGAGAGATAAAAAGTGCGTCAAAAGCACAGACTTGGAGACAGAGCAAGGCAGGAGTGACATCACAATGGAGAGTGAGAGCAGGGAAACAGAGAGCCGCTGGGGTGAGTGCACAGGATTTGGTTCTTGCTTCGGTGCATTGGAAGGAGCTGTCTGGTGAGGATCTGGTAAGCTGTGACATCACAGGCAAGCAGGTAGTTCATTGATTTGGAAAAAGCTGCATGTTTGATGACTATCTGGTAAGTGATTAAGGTCCATTTTAGTCCTAACGTTTAAAATAGTAAACAAACTCGTGGTAAGCTTAATAAAATATACAATAAAATAAATAATTGAATAAAATAATTAAGTAGTTAATTAGAACACTTTAAGGATGACAGGACAGGTGATGTGTCACAGCTGCAGCATGTGGGAGCTCCTTGATGCCAGTGTGATCCAGGGCAAACACGTCTGCAGTAAGTGTTTGCGGCTCAAAGAGGGAGCAAAAAGGAACGTAGTGGTAGTAGGGGACAGTATAGTAAGGTGGATTGACTCTGTTCTCTGCAGCAAAGAGCAAGAGTCCAGATGGCTGTGTTGCCTGCCGGTGTTAGGATTAAGGACATCTGCTCAGGGCTGGAGTGAAACATACAATGGGAGGGGGAGGATCCAGTTGTCGTGGTACATGTCGGTACCAACGACATAGGCAGCACAAGGATAGAGGTTCTGCATCGTCAGTATGAGGAACTAGGCAGCAAATTAAGAAGAAGAACCTCAAAGGTAATCATCTCTGGATTATTACCTGAGCCACGTGCAAATTGGCATAGGACAAATAAGATTAAAGAAACTTATGCACAGCTCAAAGTCTGGTGTGGTAGTAGTGGGTTCTGGTTCGTGGGGCATTGGCACCAGTACTGGGGAAAGAGGTGGCTGTACCGTTGGGACAGTCTGCACCTGAACCATGCTGGGGCCGGTGTTCTAGCGAGCCACATAACTAGGGAAGTAGAGACGGTTTTAAACTGAATAGTGGGGGCAAGGGATCAAATTTGGGAAGATATGGTGAATCAAGGAGGAGAGACAAGGCAAGAGAGAAAGGTATAAATAGGGGAAATGATAAAGAGACCGAGACAGGAAGAGACAAAGCATACAAATCAAAGAGTAAATCAACAAATAAGGCTAGAGGTGACAAAAATAATAAAAGGACAAAACTAAATGATCTGTATCTGAATGCATGGAGCATTCGAAACAAACAAATGAACTGAGAGCACAAATAGCATAAATAAGTACGATCTCGATCTGATAGTCATTACAGAGACATGGCTGCAGGGCGACATAGATTGGGATGTGAATATTGGAGGTGACATGGCATTTAGGAAAGACAGGAAGCTTGGAAAAGGTGATGGGGTAGCTCTGTTAATTAATGATGGTATTAGCACAATAGAGAGGGATGACCTAAGTTTAGGAGATCAGGATGTAGAAGCAGTTTGGGTAGAGATGAGAAATCATGAAGGCAAGAAGTCACTTGTGGGAGCAGTGTATAGGCCACCTAACGTTAACCACACTGTAGGATGGGGTATAAAGGAAGAAATAATGGCAGCTTGTCAGAAAGGTACAGCGATAATTATGGGGGGTTTTAATCTACATATAGACTAGAAAATTCAGATGGGCAGAGGTTGCCTAGATGAGGAATACATAGAATGTTTTTGGGATAACTTCTTGGAACAATACATTCTGGAGCCAACCAGAGAGCAGGCTATACTAGACCTGGCATTGTGCAACGAGATAGGATTAATTAATGACCTCATAGTTCAGGTGCCCCTAGGTAGTAGCAATCATAATATGATTGAATTTTACATTCAGTTTGAGGGAGAGAAGAGTAGGTCCCAGACTAGTATTTTAAACAAAAATAAGGGCCTTTTGGCTAAGATCAAGTGTAGTATCTGTTCTTATCGGTGCTTATTTGGAAGAGAAGAAAGCATGATCATTGGCTTTTGATCCTGGGTAGGCTTTGAGTAAAATGGCTATAACCAATCTTCGCGCTTCAGGCCAGGGAGTGCGGAACACCGTTCGGGTGGTGGTGAAGGACAAGGAAGGAGATGCACTGGTCGATCGCACCTTCTTCATCAAGAAAATCCTCATCAATTGCTGTGGATTTCGAGCTTCGGACATCTTCTGCCTGCAGGATTTCCCCAGCAGTGGGTATTTCGACATGATGTTCAAGAATGTGGCAGGATGCATCAAGTTCCTGAAGGCGTTCAAGGAGAAAGGGGACCAGGCGCCGTTGTCGATCCTCACAGTGAAGGCACTCTTCACAACGTGACCAGGTGGTGACGATTCACCTCTACAACCCCCATGTTCCGGTGGTGGATGTACTCACCTTTCTCGCCAAGTACGTCGAGGTGGCCGGCAGCAGCACTGATGTCAAGAACCCCTTTGAGATTTGGACCAGCAAGCGGCAGGTCAAGGTGACCTTGAAGGTCGATGCCAGTGGAACCATTATCCACCCTCCCTCCAGCTTCGCTATCGGGGGAAGTCGAGGCTTCTTGGTCTACGCTGGACTGCCCAGATTTTGCTGCACCTGTGGCAAATCTGGTCACGTGGCAGCTAACTGCAGCATGATTGTTTGCAAGAACTGCAAGGAGGAAGGCCATCAGACCAAGGACTGTAAGCAGACTAAGTGTTGCAACTTGTGCGGTGCGGCAGGCCATCTCTACAAAACCTGCCCCAAACGCTGCCTCAGTTATGCTCAGGCGGCAAGGTCCAAGGAAAGGCCGGGAGAAGGTTCGACGAAGGCGTCCGGTGCTGGAAAGAAGACAAGCAACCTTCTCCGCAGTGAGGAACTTCTACCTGAGAAAGAGAACAAAGGGGAGGCAGCTGAAACCAGCGACCCAGCACCTCCCCTGCACCCGGAAACCCCTCCTCCACAGACAGAATCAATGGAGGAGGAGGCAGCAGATGGACAAACCGGTCAGTGGAAAGTGGCACAAAGGAAAACTACAAAGAAAAGACTTCCAAAAGCAGAACAGGTCACCACCCAAACCAGTGGCAGGAGGAGACTACCTTCTGAGACAGACTACAACAGCTACTCTTCACTGGATGAGGAAGTGCTGGAACGACGGCCCCTTCAAAAGAAGCGGCAGAACTCCAAGGAGCTGGAAGATAACGCCCCCCAGCCCCCGGACACAGGAAGATGTGATGGGCCTGGCGAGCCCCAACCCCAAAGTGCCACACCTAACGAAATGGCCACCTCATCCCAGCTCCGGGACACTGAGAGCAAAGACACGTCTGGCGCACCTCAGCTCCGGGAAGCAGGGAGCAGTGATGTTTTCGAGGAGGAACAGAGGGGAACAGCAGAGGACAACCCTATCCTTACTGCCTACAAGACCCCCACGATGTCAACCCAGCGGAACAAACCCTGCATGAAAAACCAGGAGGGGTTTCTGAGCCCAACGAATGTGAAACAGCTTGCGTACACTATGGGTATGCAGGAACATCCCGAAGGACAGGGACTAGCGAGGACAAATGGTATGGGAAGCAACAACCAACTTTTAAAAAATGGGGATAAGGATTGCTTCCATAAATGTGCGTAGCATTAAATCCACTACGCGATATGTTTCAACCTTGGATTACCTTGCCAAGGTCAAAGCCGACCTCCTGTTTCTGCAGGAGTGTGGAATACCACATCTCAGCACCGACAGGCAGTGGTCACGATGGTGGTCCCATGGGCCATCGATCTGGTCGGGGGGTAATGACTGCCGTTCCTCCGGCCTGGGTATTCTGCTGCGGGGAGGTAACATCACCATCTCCGAAGTTAAGGAGGTGGTGGGCGGTCGCCTCCTCGTAGCAGACGTAATGGACAACAACGCTCCGCTCCGGTTGATCAACGTGGACGCCCCGGTACAACGCAGCGAGCGGCTGACCGTCTTCCAGCAGCTCCCACTGCTGCTGGCGACGTCCAGGCCAGTCATCCTAGGCGGTGACTTCAACTGCATCATCAATGCGGCTGGACGATCCAGCAGTGACGACAGCAAACTGGACACTACGTCCAGATTCCTAATAGAAACAGTTAAAGATGCCAAACTGCACGACGTCTTCAGCAAACCTGCAGACGGAGCGCAGCGCAGATACACATGGTCAAGATCGAACGGGTCTGCCCGTTCCAGGATTGACTTCCTGTTTGTGTCCCGTGCTGTCACGGTCAGATCCAACGATGTCAAGCCGGTGTTCTTCTCCGACCACTGCCTCTTACTGGCCAACTGTCACTTACAGGACGTCCAGCGGGATGGCAGAGGGAGGTAGAAGCTCAATGCTACACTGCTGACCCCAGAGAACGTTGAGGAACTCAAAAGGGATAACAAAGGTTGGAGGACCGTGAAACCTCTCTTTGAGTCTCCAGTTCAGTGGTGGGAAGCGATCAAGGAGAACATCAACAGGTTGTTCATCCACAAAGGTGTTCAGAGGGCGAGAGAGAGACAGAGGGAAATGTCCCGACTCCAGAAAAGTATGCAAAATCTGCTCCGGCTGCAATCAATGGGGGTCGAGGTCAAGGAGGACCTCCAAGAGGTGAAGAGCCAGCAGGCCTCGTTCTTTGCCACGGAGGCCTCCAAGATCATCTTTCGGTCCAGATTTCGCTCCATTGAGCAGGATGAGATGTGCTCGCATTACTTCTTCCAAAAGGTATACACAGAGAGCTCTGTTATCAGCAGCCTGAAGGAAGAGGATGGCTCAGTCACGTCTTGACAGTCCGACATACTAAGGATTAGCAAATACTTTAATGCTGGGCTGTATGACGCGAAGCCCACAGACAGCAGAGCCTCCCAGTCCATCCTATCATCATTCACAGAGGTCTTAGATAACAGCAGGAGGGAGAGACTGGACAAGCCGCTAACTCTGGACGAGCTGACAAAGGCCGTTGAGTCCTTCGAGACGAGTAAAACTCCCGGGAGCGACGGCTCACCGGTTGAGTTGTACTCGGCCCTGTGGTACTGGGTCGGCCCGGACCTGCTGGAAGTGTACGAGAGTATGCGCCTGGCCGGCAGCATGTCAGAATCCATGAGGAAAGGCATCATCACCCTCATTTACAAGCGGAAGGGGAAGAGGGCAAAAATCAGAAATTGGCGGCCCATCTCACTGCTTAATGTAGACTACAAGATACTGTCAAAAGTCATAGCCAGTCGAGTCAAGTCTGCTCTGGAGTTGGTGATTCACCCTGATCAGACCTGTACTGTACCCGACAGGAAGATCTCTGATAGTCTCGCACTACCCAGGGATACGATCGCCGATGTATGGACAGGAGGGTGGACACCTGCCTCATCAGCCTGGACCAGGAGAAGGCTTTTGACAGGATATCGCACACCGACATGATGGACGTGCTTTCCAAAATGGGGTTTGGGGAGGGAATCTGCAATTGGATCCAACTGCTCTACACAAACATCAGTAGCGCAGTCTCAATCAACGGGTGGGAATCGGAAAGTATCCCGATCCAATCTGGAGTCAGACAGGGCTGTCCTCTCTCCCCGGTCTTGTTTGTTTGCTGTATTGCACCCTTTGCTGAGTCTAATAGGAAGGATGCGAGCATAAGAGGGGTGACAATCCCAGGCAGTGGAGGCACTCAGGTGAAAACCTCCCTGTACATGGATGACGTCGCCGTCTTCTGCTCGGATCCGCTGTTCGTGCGCAGACTGATGAGTATCTGCGACCAGTTCGAACTGGCCTCGGGAGCCAAAGTTAACCATGGCAAGAGCAAGGCCATGTTCTTTGGGAACTGGGCTGACCGATCCTTTGTCCCCTTCACCGTCAGGTCAGACTACCTGAAGGTGCTGGGGATATGGTTCGGAAGGGAGGGGCAGCGATCTCTCTCCATTGTGGGTAAGAACCTGGTCATCAGGTGCGAGGCGCTCACTTTGTTGCTGTATGTGGTGCAGGTCTGGCCCATACCCCACTCCTGCACTGTGGCGGTCACCCGAGCCATTTTCCGCTTTATCTGGAGGTCTAAAATGGACCAGGTCCGGAGGGACACGATGTTCTAACCTCTGGATAAGGGCGGGAAGAATGTACCCAACATCGCCCTCATCCTGATGACCACCTTCTTGTGCGGCTGCATCAAGCTGTGTGTAGACCCCCAGTACGCAAACTCCAAGTGTCACTACGTGCTGAGGTTCTATCTGTCCCCGTTGTTGTGAAGGATGGGCCTGGTCACATTGCCGCGGAACGCTCCATCCAGTTGGACCATGTCGTACCAACTATCCTATGTGGGAATGTTTCTGCGGGAAAACACCTTTGACCACCAATCCATCAGGCAGTGGTCTGCACAGAATGTCCTCAAGGCCCTATGGGAAAAGGAGATGGTGGATTCGGTCGGATGGTTCCCCAAGCAGACCGTCAAAGTCATTTGGCGGAATGCCTCATCACCAGAACTATCAAACAAGCACCAGGATGTAGCTTGGCTGCTGGTGAGAAGGGCCCTCCCCGTCAGATCCCTCTTGCACACCCGGAGTCTATCCCCCTCCACACGCTGCCCTTGAGGTGGCTGCAGTGGGGAAGAGACTCCTTCTGGAATGTGTCTTTGCAAAGCATGTGTGGAAAAGCATTTGTCGAGGTTCATCCCAAGCAGCTCTGTAACACGGGAGTCTGTGCTCTGTGGGCTGATCCCAGGGACACACACTGAGATAAACATCAACTGCTGCTGAAGGACTATCAATTTGGTGAAAGACGCTCTTTGGTCTGTACGAAACTTGCTGGTCTTCCAGCGCAAAGAGTTGTCCACCACCGAGTGTTGCAAACTGGCACATTCCAAGGTCCAGGACTACAGGCTGAGGGATGCACTCAAGCTTGGGGCTGCCGTCACAAAGGCTCAATGGGGAAAGACCACAGTGTAAAGTCCTCCCACCATAGTGAACTGAGGGGCTGGACACATGGGAAACCCCTCGGGCTGTATACACCAAATGTGGGTTTGCTGTAAAATGTACACGACATGAAAAAAGGAATGGAAGGGTTGTGTGGCAACTCACTCCTGCTTTGAAGAAAACTGATTTCTTTTACACCTTTTTTTTAGAATTAGAATTAGAACATTACAGCACAATACAGGCCCTTCGGCCCTCGATGTTGCGCCGACCTGTGAAACCATCTGACCTGCACTATTCCATTTTCATCCATATGTCTATCCAATGACCACTTAAATGCCCTTAAAGTTGGCGAGTCTACTACTGTTGCAGGCAGGGCGTTCCACGCCCCTACTACTCTCTGAGTAAAGAAACTACCTCGAACATCTGTCCTATATCTATCACCCCTCAACTTAAAGCTATATCCCCTCGTGTTTGCCATCACCATCCGAGGAAAAAGACTCTCACTATCCACCCTATCTAACACTCTGATTATCTTATCTGTCTCTAATAAGTCACCTCTCCTCCTCCTTCTCTCCAACGAAAACAACCTCAAGTCCCTCAGCCTTTCCTCGTAAGACCTTCCCTCCATACCAGGCAACATCCTAGTAAATCTCCTCTGCACCCTTTCCAAAGCTTCCACATCCTTCCTATAATGCGGTGACCAGAACTGCACGCAATACTCCAGGTGCGGTCTCACCAGAGTTTTGTACAGCTGCAGCATGACCTCGTGGCTCCGAAACCCGATCCCCCTACTAATAAAAGCTAACACACCATATGCCTTCTTAACAGCCCTATTAACCTGGGTAGCAATTTTCAGGGATTTATGTACCTGGACACCAAGATCTCTCTGTTCATCTACACTACCAAGAATCTTCCCATTAGCCCAGTACTCTGCATTCCTGTTACTCCTTCCAAAGTGAATCACCTCACACTTTTCCACATTAAACTCCATTTGCCATCTCTCAGCCCAGCTCTGCAGCCTATCTATGTCCCTCTGTACCCTACAACATCCTTCGGCACTATCCACAACTCCACCAACCTTCGTGTCACTCGCAAATTTACTAACCCACCCTTCTACACCCTCTTCCAGGTCATTTATAAAAATGACAAACAGCAGTGGCCCCAAAACAGATCCTTGCGGTACACCACTAGTAACTGAACTCCAGGATGAACATTTGCCATCAACCACCACCCTCTGTCTTCTTTCAGCTAGCCAATTTCTGATCCAAAGCTCTAAATCACCTTCAACCCCATACTTCCGTATTTTCTGCAATAGCCTACCGTGGGGAACCTTATCAAACGCCTTACTGAAATCCATATACACCACATCCACTGCTTTACCCTCATCCACCTGTTTGGTCACCTTCTCGAAAAACTCAATAAGGTTTGTGAGGCACGACCTAACCTTCACAAAACCGTGCTGACTATCGCTAATGAACTTATTCTTTTCAAGATGATTCTAAATCCTGTCTCTTATAACCTTTTCCAACATTTTACCCACAACCGAAGTAAGGCTCACAGGTCTATAATTACCAGGGCTGTCTCTACTCCCCTTCTTGAACAAGGGGACAACATTTGCTATCCTCCACCTTCCAGCACTATTCCTGTCGACAATGACGACATAAAGATCAAGGACAAAGGCTCTGCAATCTCCTCCCAAGCTTCCCAGAGAATCCTCGGATAAATCCCATCTGGCCCAGGGGACTTATCTATTTTCACACTTTCCAAAATTCCAAAATAACACCTCCTCCTTGTGAACCTCAATCCCATCTAGCCTAGTCGTCTGAATCTCAGTATTCTCCTCGACAACATTTTCTTTCTCGACTGTAAATACTGACGAAAAATATTCATTTAACGCTTCCCCTATCTCCTCTGATTCCACACACAACTTCCCACTACTATCCTTGATTGTCCCTCATCTGGGGCGGAACAGTGGCGCAGTGGTTAGCACTGCAGTCTCACAGCTCTAGCGACCCGGGTTCAATTCCGGGTACTGCCTCTGTGGAGTTTGCAAGTTCTCCTTGTGTCTGTGTGGGTTTCCTCCTGGTGCTCTGGGTTCCTCCCACATGCCATAGACTTGTAGGTTGACAGGTAAATTGGCCATTCGAAATTGCCCCTCGTATCGGTAGGTGGTAGGGAAAATATAGGGACAGGTGGGGATGTGGTAGGAATATGGGATTAGTGTAGGATTAGTATAAATGGGCGGTTGATGGTCGGCACAGACTCGGTGGGCTGAAGGGCCTGTTTCAGTGCTGTATCTCTAAACTAACTCTAGTCATTCTTTTATTCCTTATATACCTATAGAAAGCCTTAGGGTTTTCCTTGATCCTATCCGCCAATGACTTCTCGTGTCCTCTCCTTGCTCTTCTTAGCTCTCCCTTTAGATCCTTCCTGGCTAGCTTGTAACTCTCAAGCGCCCTAACTGAGCCTTCACGTCTCATCCTAACATAAGCCTTCTTCTTCCTTTTGACAAGCGCTTCAACTTCTTTAGTAAACCACGGCTCCCTCGCTCGACAACTTCCTCCTTCCCTGACAGGTGCACACTTATTAAGGACACGCAGTAGCTGCTCCTTGAATAAGCTCCACATTTCGATTGTTCCCATCCCCTGCAGTTTCCTTCCCCATCCTACGCATCCTAAATCTTGCCTAATCGCATCATAATTTCCTTTCCCCCAGCTATAATTCTTGCCCTGCGGTATATACCTGTCCCTGCCCATCGCTAAGGTAAACCTAACCGAATTGTGATCACTATCACCAAAGTGCTCACCTACATCTAAATCTAACACCTGGCCGGGTTCATTACCCAGTACCAAATCCAATGTGGCATCGCCCCTGGTTGGCCTGTCTACATACTGTGTCAGAAAACCCTCCTGCACACACTGGACAAAAACTGACCCATCTAAAGTACTCGAACTATAGTATTTCCAGTCAATATTTGGAAAGTTAAAGTCCCCCATAACAACTACCCTGTTACTCTCGCCCCTGTCGAGAATCATCTTTGCTATCCTTTCCTCTACATCTCTGGAATGTCAACTTGGTGCTGTTTTGAACTGTTTTGTCATGCATTTTTTTTAACAGATTTTTATGAATAAAGCATATTTTTGGGGGGAGAAAAAGTTCAGAAAAGGTTCACTAGGCTGATTCCTCGGATGAGGGGTTTGTCTTATGAGGAAAGGTTGAGCAGGTTGGGCCTGTACTCATTGGAGTTTAGAAGAATGAGAGGTGATCTTATTGAAACATATCAGATCCTGAGGGGGCTCGACAGGCTAGATGCTGAGAGGATGTTTCCTCTCATGGGGGAATGTAGAAATAGGGCACACAGTTTCAAATTAAGGTGATTCCAATTGAAGATGGTGATGAGGAGGAATTTCTTCTCTCAGAAGATCATTAGCGTTTGGAATTCTCTTTCCCAGCGAGCAGTGGAGGCTGGGTCAATAAATATATTCAAGGCTGAGTTAGACAGATTTTTGATTGACAAGGGAGCCAAGGGTTATGAGCGGGCAGGAAAGTGAAGTTAAGACCACGATCAGATCAGCCATGATTTTATTGAATGGCGGAGTAGGATCAAGGGGCTGAATGGCCTACTGCTGTTCCTAATTCTTATGTTCTTATACCTACACAGACAGTCCTTTTTCACAGCTACTCTAAAACGAATGATATTTTAATGACTCTTGCACACAATCCTCTCCGACTGAAACATACTTCATTCACCTGACTTCATTCTCCAAATCTAGATCCAGTACCATCTCCTTCCCCATTGGATGGAAATATACTGATTCGGAAAGTTCTCTTACACACATTCCAGGAATTCTTCTCCCTCTTTGCCCTTCACACAGTTATTTTCCCAGCCTGTATTCGGATAATTGAAATCCCCATTAGCATTACTCAGAGGTTCTTGCATCTTTCGACAATTTGCCTGCAAATTTGCTCCTCTATCCACTTCCTACTATTTAGTGGCCTGGATATACACTGAGCAGTGGAATAACTCCTCTGTCGATGCATTATTCTAAACAAATAGATTCTACCTTTCAACCCTCAAGTACATTTTCTCTTCCTAGTGCTGTAACAGTATCTTTGATCAATGCAGCTGCACCCACACAATCCTCTGCCTATTTTTCTTCTCTATCTTTCTTGAATACATCGCAGTGAGGAATATTAAGTTCCCATTCCTCCCCTTGTTTGATCCATGTCTCCGTTATTGCCACTGGATCACAATCCCATGTGGCTACTTGTGCCTGCAGCTCACCAATCCTATTTACCATGCTGCAAGTATTTACAAACATGCACTCTAAACCTATCTCAGTCTGCCTTGCATTTGTCTCTTGTTTGAGTCTTGTGTTTCTGAACTATTCTTTATTCTAATGCTGTTTGTTTCTCTCAGTCCTCGGTGCACCTTGTATCTATTCTCTAATGCTTCATCCTTGTGCCCCTCCCCCAGCCAAATTAGTATAAATCCTTTCACAAAGCATTAGTTAAAGTGACAGCGAGGTCATTTGTCCTGTCTATCTTGTGCAGGTTACATCAACACCAGAAGTGGTGACAATGTTCCTGGAAGCTGTAGCCCTGCCTCATCCACCATTTCTCCAGCCATGCATTAACCTGTATTATCCTACTATTCCTATACTCACTAAGACACATGGGAGTAATCCAAATATTATAACCTTTGTGGTCTTGCTCTTTAACTTCCTTCCCAGCTCCTAAAACTCTGATTGTAGGATCTCAACCCTTTTCATACCCATGTCATTGGTTCCAAAATAGACCACGACTTCTGACTGTTCTTCTTCCCCATTGAACATATTTTGAAGACTGAAAACTGGTTTCACAATCTCACACTTGGTCCCACTGCCAAGCGGTCGGTGGGGGCGGTGGGGAGGTGAGGGTGAGGGGTGGGGGAGCGGCGGGCCTTTCCCGAAGTCGGGGGTCGCGGCGGGTCTCTTCCCGCGGAATTTTATGGCCCCCTCCTGCCGTGACCCATGACATCGAAAGGCTGGTCAAATTCAGCCCGATATGTTCAGCTGCAATGGCGGTTCATGCTGCCCTCTCCTGGTCATTGGCTGACATGCATGCAAAGTTTCTGTAAAATGAATGTAACGTGGATATATTGCCAGAACAGGGGAGGATCACCTTGAAATGTTTTTATGAAGAAGCAGAGCAGTTGGACTAATTGGAGAACACAGCCAAAGATACAGAACTGGCATGATGGGCCAAATGGTCTTTGTTCACTATTCTATGACTCGAAGAACATTTCCCATCCTAATTTCGCATTTTCTACAACTGCAGCATTTGGCTTTGTAAAGGTCTGGTGTGTAGACTTTTCCCAGAGCTGCAAATAGTACCTTGTGACAATATAAACTGTCAGTGTGTGAATGTGGGTGTCACATTTATATACAAAATGAGTGCTGAAGTTATGATGGTATCAGTTGTAAATGTATTTTCATTATGTTTCTAATCTGTAATATGTTATACATATCTATGATTGAAACTGTGCTCCTGTAAATGGTGAGTTTTATTAATCATTCATTGGATGTGGACATCGTTTACAAGGCCAACATTTACTGCCCATCCTGACTTGCCCTTGAGATGCTGGTGCTGATCCGGCTTCCTGAACAGCTGCAGCCCGTGTGGATTTGCAGGTTTTCTTGTCGTTATTCATTTGAAACAGATGAACGGTATGCTCGGGCATTTCAGAGCGCAGTAAAGAGTTAACTACATTTCTGTGAGTTTGAAGTCACACATGGGCCAGACCAGGTGAGGAGAACAGATTTCCTGTCCTAAGAACATTAGTGAACCAATACTCCAGTTGTTTCATTGTCATCATTACTGATACAAGCTATTAATTGTTGATTTATTTCATTAACTGAACTTAAATTCTGCAACTGTGGTGATGGGATTTGAAATCACTGTCACCAGATTATTGATGGGATTTGAAATCACTGTCACCAGATTATTGATGGGATTTGAAATCACTGTCACCAGATTATTGCTGGGATTTGAAATCACTGTCACCAGAGTACTGATGGGATTTGAAATCACTGTCAACAGATTATTGCTGGGATTTGAAATCACTGTCACCAGATTACTGATGGGATTTGAAATCACTGTCACCAGGTTATTGCTGGGATTTGAAATCACTGTCACCAGATTACTGATGGGATTTGAAATCACTGTCACCAGATTATTGCTGGGATTTGAAATCACTGTCACCAGATTACTGATGCGATTTGAAATCACTGTCACCAGATTATTGCTGGGATTTGAAATCGCTGTCACCAGATTACTGATGGGATTTGAAATCACTGTCACCAGATTACTGATGGGATTTGAAATCACTGTCAGCAGATTATTGCTGGGATTTGAAATCACTGTCACCAGATTAGCGATGGGATTTGAAATCACTGTCATCAGATTATTGCTGGGATTTGAAATCACTGTCACCAGATTATTAGTCCAGGCCTCTGGATTACTAGTGCAGTAAATATTACCACTATTTTACTGTAGCCGGGAGTGCATCAATGGGCTCATTATGAATAAATGTGTATGTCTGTGTGTGTGGTTTTGGAATATATTTGTGTGTATCTTTGTGTATAAATGTACTTAGGTGTTATTAATAAATAAAACAGAAATAAATAAACAGATAATTTTTTTTGCATAAGACAGTTCAACCTGAATAAATAATAGATTTGTGCAAATAAGCATGTAAGCAGTATTTAACACAAGAAATCAAAAATGTTCGTGTTTAACATGGATGAAAGGAAGAGCAAATGTAACAGGGCTTTAAGGTGATAAACTCATAGAATCAGTGACTGGTTACAGCACAGAAGGAGGCCATTCAGCCTATCGTGTCAATGCTAGCTCTCTGCAACAGCAACTCACCCAGTCCCACTCCCCTGCCTTTTCTCCATTGCCCTGCAAGTTTTTCTCCTCAGATAATTATCCAATTCTCTTTTGAAGGCCTCGATTGAACCTGCCTCCGCCGCACTCTCAGGCAGTGCATTCCAGATCCTAACCACTCGCTGCTTAAAATAGTTTTTCCTCATGTTGCCATTGATTCTTTAGCCAATCATCTTAAATTGGTGTCCTCTGGTTGTAGATCCTTCCAGCAATGGGAACAGTTTCTCCCTATCTACTCTGTCCAGACACAAGAACACAAGAACATCAGTAGTATGAGAAATGGTCCATTTTCCTGCTGATTTTTCTATTGCCTCACCTCAATAACCACAATAACAATCATCTCCTTGGGTTTCTTGGTTTATTGAATGAATTTGCAGTCCTGACACAGTGTGAATCCACAGAAGTCATCGATAAGGTCTATCTACTGCCCCGTGACATATTGTAGCGAGCTCTAATCTTTCAATGAAAGTAATTCGCATTGGCATTACATACTATATTGCTTGCTTGCTAGCTAATGCATTTTGCTGCTCTCCATTGATGTTTGTATGCTACTTTATTTATAGGGAGAAAATATGTTTTAAATCAGACTGTGTTTTGAAGGCATCAGATTGGCTATACAATTTATATACAGATTAATTGCCCCCATGTCCATGGCTGAGTCAATAATTTTGTCAAATGTCCATGGTGCAACATCAACATGTCAGTGTCTATCCCCGCACAGATAAGAGGGGCTCCCTCTTCATTTAGGGCAGGGGGAGGAGGAATGGCTTTCCCAGAAGACATAAATCTCAAAGAACACATCCATTCAGAGTTTTGACTGAACTGAACTGCACAGAATGTTGTGAGATAACAATCCAGTTCCTTTTCCCACTCTCTTGGGGCTTGAGGAAAAAATGTTCTTTAAAACAAAGAAAGAAATGCACTGGACACATTCAACTGGAGAAACGGGATCAAAATTCTTTGCCGCTGTTTGTTGTTCCACCTCCCCTAAAGGTTTAATGGGTGTATGTGGCGTGGCAATGGAATGATGGAAACTCGGAAACCCCAAGGTAGATTTGCCCAGATTTGTGCTGAGCTGACGCACCACATTACGTCTCAGTGTCCTTAGCTTAAGAATGGGAAAACGTAGCCAGGATTCCTCCTCCTAATAGCAATTCAGTGACTTGATGTCAATTACACAGGTATGGAGCTGAGGCAAGGGAGAGATTAAGCTCAACTTGTGATGTGCTCCACAGTCAAGTAGCCTGTCAACAATGGCTCTCTCAGCTCACACATGAAGAATGTTCTGGAAGGCTGACCGAACCCATGGATCATAATCCCGGTGAGGACTCAACAACCAGAGGAGGAGAAAAAGTAGAAAAAAAACAATGATTGGATAAAATAATTGAAATGCTATTTGTAAAGTTATATATAATGCAATAGTTCATGCTGCAACAAAACAACATGATGTGGGTTTGAACCCGTAAGTGCCCAGCAGTAATATTCTCCATCTACAGACTAGGAGGCTCCTCAGTGAAAGTGAAATTGGAGTGTCAGCCTAGGACCTGAAAGCAAGTGCCAGTTATTTTAGCAAACTAAGACACACAGGTTCAACTGGTAGAAAGCAAAGTTAGGACTGATGTCAGGACGTTCCGTCCACAAATAGTGATCGCCATGTGGAAAAGACTTCCAGATAGGGCAGTGAAGATAAAAAAGCTTGTCAACACTGAAGAAACAGTTGGAGAGTGTGGGAGTGAGGGATGCAGTTCTTTCTGCATCAATGAGCTTGAATAGGCCAGATGGCATTCCTCAGAATCCCAATGTTTATAACCTGTAAGGCTAAATTGCTATATGTCTGGGGATAGGTTATCTGTTTGCTTCGTAGTCTGAGTGAAGTGTCTCGCATGGGCAAAACAACCAATGGAAAAGAGATAACTCACCTACATGAGAGTCCCTCTCATGCAGTGACAGGGTTATGATAAGCATGGTGAGGACACAGAACTGCGAGCTCAAGGTACAGCTAACAGATCTTCAAAATAGATTTGTCAAACCTGTATGTATTTTACATCACCTCTTTGTAAAACCCTAGATCTTATTCACAAATGTGTTTCTGAATCTATTTCACTAATCCTCACATCAACTGGATCCATTATTAAGTCTTTGTGGTCAAAATCCTGAAGTTCCCTCTTACATTTTGGGTGTATTTAAACTGCATTTTCGATCAGTGTGAAGGGGTTTCAACTTTGCACTGACACTTTTATTATGTTCATTCAGAGGTAATGTAATATCCATCTTCGAAAAGGGTGACAGAACTAAGCCGAATAATTGCAGCCCAGTTAATTTAACATCGATGTTAGTTGAGTGAGTATGTTCAAGACTGAGATTGGTAGAGTGTTGGACACGAATGGAAACAAGGGAAATGGGGATAGGGTGGGAAATGGATTGAGGTAGAAGATCAACCATGATCTTATTGGATGGTGGAGAGGCTCGAGGGGCCATACAATCTACACCCGCTCCTATTTCTTATTTTCTAGGTCAATGTTTAGAATCTTTAAAGATAAAATTACTAAATATCCAAGTGAGAAAATTATTAGAAGTAGAAACACTGGTTTCATAAAGGAAAATCGTGCTCGACAAAACCCAATAGAGTTCTTTTGAAGTGACAGATAATGGTGGCCGTGTGTACAGGGACATTCGGAATGCCTTGGAAAATTAGTAGAGAGGAGACCATTGGAGAAGATTAACACTTTTGGAATTAGGGGAATGGGATGAAATGGGATTAAAAACTGGTTCTGAGGGAGGGGAGAGTAGGAGTTAAGGGCAGTTTCTCCGAGGGGATGAAAGTGGGTAGCAGTGCCCCACACGGTTCTGTTCTAGTGCTGCTAATTTGTAGTGTGTAAGGTCACTTGTGCACTTGGCGAGGAGTGAATTATGGTGCAGGGCATGGGGAAGATGCAAAAAGACCATCTTTAAGAAAAGGAGTCTGGCCTCAATGGTCCGGGTGGAAACACTTGTGACACCATGCAGTCACACTGACTCCCTCGTATGCATGGGTTTGGCCTGTGTTGACAGCCCGAGCAATAAGGGAATAATTTTTTTCAACAGAATGTAACATTTGTTTCGCTTTCGGTTGAGTTGAAGAATTACGGTTTTTATACAATTGAGAAACCGGTTCTTGCAAACTGCTTGTTTCTCTTATGGAGTTTGATGAACCCAGACTGAGCCACAACACTTCAATAACCTGAAACATTCTCAGCACAGTAACTTTTTATTCATGTGATTGTGTTTTTTACTCCCCAGATCTAGAAGACAGCAGCTTGACAGATGATATTGAGTCTTCAAGCACTTCACTGAGCTGCTGTGCTTCCAGCAGAGGCTCTGCAGCAAAAGCAGGCTTGTCTTCCGAAGACTGCACTACTAAACAGACCATACAACTTACCGAAGAAGTCCAGAACCCACAGGTCAAACAAAACTCATCCCTGACCTTTTGTAAATGTGTTCCCTTTCTCTACAAGCATGAAAAAAACATGAGATAATCAAGATTAGAGCCGTCTGACAATCTGATCCATTCAAGCACAGGGAATATAATTTTTTGGAGGTGTGGGAGATGGTTGTAAATAGTTAAGGATCTAAAGGCGAAGTGTGTTGATGAGCAACATTGTGGTAGATAGCGAGGAATTTTGAGGCCAGAGAAACCGTGGTTCTACAAAACACCAGCGTTAATCTTGCATGACCTCTAATAATGCCTCATCAAAAAGATGACTATAATTCATAACCGAATTCCTTTAACTTCTGTAAACATCTGCTTTGAAACCGTTTACAAACATAATCACATATATTGTAGATTTTTTAAAACCCAGTGTAATAAGTTCCTCTCCTTCCCAGAGATTTAAGTTATTATAATTCTCAAATGACATTAATAGGATTGTCCCAATCAGGAGCCATTTGACCTGTCTGCATTTGTAGACTAACTACACTCTATCCTCAAGGCTCAATGGGAACTCAGTGCATTTGTGTAAAAACCAGACAGGGAATTGTGAAAATATACTAAATCTGTGTTTTTTAAGCTGCTGAAAACAAATTGCACGTTTTAATTTAGAAACACAGTTTCTCGAGTTCCCCAATGGTCTCGTGGTAAAGGCACTGCTGTTCACCTGACATTCAACCATATGAACCAGAGGATCTCAGGTTTGATTCCCACTCTTGGCTGAGTTAGCTAATTTCAACTGGAGACACTGTCGGGGCTGCTGCAGTTACCTCAGTCACCACTTGAACCATGTAGGTTTGGTGCTCCGAAGTCGGAGATGATAAAGGGGGTGAGAAAGGGAACGGTGGCCTCATTCCCTGTCTCTGTTCAAGTTTTGGAGCTGGGGGATCCTCCAAACACCACCAGGTTTCATCAATTTCTGTCTCCGCTGGGCAAGCTAATATTGTCACTTGCTGTCCTTCCATCCTCTTCGCAACCACTCACAATCACTCTGGTGAGCAGATTGTTGAGGTATTTGCTGTTTGCTTCTCTCATTGCAGTGTGTCAGGGGCCTGGAGAACATGACCTTTGGAGATGCTGGATGGTTTTGGAGGGTGCTGGACTCAATCATTATCCTGTTGAGGAATAAGCAGAACAAAGAGATGCTAAGGCTTGAGGTGCTGTCATACCTGTCGAAGAACATGATTCAGTTGAGAGCAAACACTAATCCACCCTTTGTCGATACAATCCTCAGCAGAATTCAGTCACTCTTTGAGGGAAGGTGTGAGAAAGTACTGGTGGAAATGTTCCAATGTGTTGGGAAACTTGACCAAGTGGAATCTGAGGGTGAAGATCTTTCTTCTACCAACAGGTCCATTCCAAACTGGTTCACTTATTGTTGCACTTGGATGGAAAGAGTGAGGAGATCATCAGATCTTGTAGGTCAACACTGTGGATGATCTTGCCACTTACTGGATCTGCTGAGGCTTCCTCATTGATATCTAGAGGAGCCCAATGGGAGTTACATGGACTTCCTCAGATACCTATCACAGCAGTTAGTTTAAGATGCTTCGAAACCTGTGGAGCTTTTATCAGTTCTCCAAGGAAGACAGTCACAGTGACTGCCTGACAGTGTTGGATCTTAAGGATGTGAGAAGCCAGCTGCTCCACAATACCAGGAAGACTGGGACCAGCATATTCCACCATTGCTCTGGCAGCAGAACAACCCCCTTGTTGAATTTGCAGAGGTTCATCATCTGTTCCCATCCTCCATTTCTTTCCATGTATTCAGCTCCGTCTTCATAATTGTCTGATTCAAAGGGATCTTTAGTGTCTCCACACTATTGACACACAAATCCCTACTTATGGATGTTTGAAATTGAGCTGTGAATTCTCTCTGCTGTGATTCACTCTCAGAAACAAAACCATTGATCAGAGAAAGATCAATTCCTATACCATGGATTGTGAGTTATTCTTCAATAATGAGCAGGAGCAGCTCCGAGAACACGCAGTGACCTTTTCAACTTTACTCCTGCAGCAGCTGGAACGTGTCTGACCCGCCCGGTGGGTTACCTGGTGGACGAGCTGTGTAATGAACTGCTGCTGTCCCCCACCAGAATGAAACCTAAAGACACAGACCCCGATCCTCCTCCACCTCCTCCTCTTCAGAACAACAAACTGATCATTCTTTCAACATGACCTACACATTTGTAAATGTATGTATTGTAATTAAATAAATATTCTGTTGTGTTATTGTAACTATTGGTGAATCTTCAAACCCATTCAGGGAGGCAGTATTCCTGACACAGAGCAGCAGTGAGCAGGAGGAACTGGGGATAACATTGAGGAGAAATCTGTCCCGCCCCCGGGGGTGACAGAAGCAGGAGGTCTCAGCTGAGGATTCCAAGAGCAATATCTCCGAGGCCTCGGCTGGTAAAGATCAATGATTGATGAGCATTGGTCTCACACACAGGCTGTGGAGACAGTCTCTTCTCTCCTGGTGCAGATGACGGGACAATTGGAGGAGTCCAGAACTCACACCGACAACACAATGAGGGAGGCAACACATAAGGTGAGGAAGACCCTGGGCACTGGCCGTCCGGGAGATCAATGTAGCTGCCAACCAGACATTAGGAGGAGGGTAGAAGAGCTCTGGTCACTTATACAGTGACAACAGTTACTGCTTCCATAGCTGGCATTCTGACAACGTAGCCTTGACTGCTCAGAAGCTGTAGTTTTATCATCATTGCCATAACTCCTGGTAAATCCGTGATCCAGAAACAGCCCACTGTGTGTTCACATTTAGCCATTTCTCCCCCGTCGCCCCAGTCATTTGATTCTGGTGGGTGCACTGTCACAAAATGATCAGAGTTACAGAGGCTCAGAGAGGGAAATCGTGGCAGAAATCCCAGTGGTCACTTCTGGTGTGGAGTTTTGCTGAGGGGCCGTGTCCCACTTCACTTGCCAGACCAGCTCCCAGAAGTGGGTGGTTTTCAGAAGGAAATTCCAGCTGGTGATTTTGGGATACGGGTGCTGTGATAATAAGACTCGCCTGTTTGAAATCTGGTTTTCACACATCATTCTGATGACCATAATTTGAAATTGCCTGGAGGCATGAAAACAGAAAGCTGCAGTTCATCACTCGAGTGCTGATTCGAAGCAATGTTCTTGGTGCAGTACAAGTGGGTCCCACACACACATTTCCACTGAACGTGTGAAGTGTACTGTCTGACACACAGCAGCATGTTTCAGGATCACTCAGGGACTGAGGGAACGAAGGCACAGGTTCACAGATACAGTACTGGAGGTCTTGATGGAGGAGGTCCAAAGGAGGAGGAATGTCCTGTACTTACAGAGGAGAAGGAGTCCACCTCCCTCTCCTGTCTCTCCTGTCCTTCTCTCCTGCCGCAGCTGGTGCTGCTCAGCCTGGCCTCGTGTCCTCCTCCCATTCCTCCCGCAGACCGAGCAAGATGTCAATGACCAAACGCTCCCTTTCTCCTGCTGATTCCTATAAAGTTTCCAATAAGGTGGAGTAACACAGCACTTACTCTTTGTAGGTGAAATCCTCAGAGTATTTCCAGAGTAAATGCTGACAGAGTGTTGGTGCAGTCTTGACAAAGTTTCCCAGAAAGTCTCCCAACGTGTTTCAAATGTCCTCTTCAAACCTCCAGCAGTAAGTGAACAGTAAAAGGTGATTAATCTTTAAATAGCACTTGAAATCCTCAGCGATGACATGTTTACTCCTGTCACTGTCAGGAGACAGTGTGAGTTCAAGAGCCAGCCACCAAAATGCTGAACTGAGCAAGATGTCGATGACTAAACACTCCCTTTGTCCTGGTGACTCTGATAGGGAGGGGTCGACCCAACTCACAATCTCACTGATTTCACACAAATCATAAACTGCAGGACTGTCTGTGAAATTAACCTTCAATGTAGCATTCAAAATAAAATATGAATTCATAATTTAATAGTTTGTTTTAAAACTCCTCTGTGGTCACTGTGATACAAAAACACTTCACTTCCTTCATGTGATGATGTGATCTTCCAAAAGGAAATTGAAACAGTCCTCGTTCAGGAGTGAGAATTCTTCTGGTCACTGGCTGCAGAGTTAAAGGTGCCAGCAATAGCTTCCTCTCTTGCGGATTTCCACTGTAATCACAGTTTCATACAACAAGGAAAGTGTTTACCAGCATATATCAGCAGTATGGAATTCTGTTGTGTATACAGGAAAGGGAGGTGGGAACAGGACAGGTACATGGGATTAGGACGACTGCTCATGTGGAGGATGATCACCAGTAATCTATCAGAGATCAGATTACACCAGAGAGACTCCAAAAGAGAAACTGGTGTTGAATTTGTGAGGCTTGCTTTGTGGAATGCTTTAGTATTTGATGAGAATGTTGAACCAGTGAAATTTTGCAGCTGTGGGATGACAGTTACCTGAATAGATATTATAATATTTATTGCAACATTAAGGTACCATGTGTACTGAGTGTAACAACGTTAGCAGCATCCAATCATACAGCTGTGAAATATCTGCAAATGTTGCTATTTATGTCGTGAGACAAATTGAAAAGTGTTTAATTTCTCTGCGATTTAAGTAGACATCTAGTCACTGGACACAGAACCCTGAAGTGGAAGAAAATCATTCTCGTTCTCGAGAGACTGCCCAAGAAGAAAAAGAAGAAGAAGAATGGAATAAAGTAACACCCTGACAGTTCATTAATTGTCTGTATGGAACCTTGCAGAATTTGGAAGACAGGCAGAAAAGTCAAAGTCACTGTCCTGGTCCCAAGTCCTCCACTCTTCCAATATTACATATTTACATCTCTATAAAGGAGATGGCTTTTTGGTAAAGGAGCAGAATTCCTGCTGTGTATTTGTGTGAGGTCCTGGGTTCAAATCATACATAAGCCCTCATTTCGCCAGTAACATTAGAACTTGTAAGTGAAGTATTTAATACTTTTTCCCATGCGAATTGTGAAATTTACAATAGTCTGCTACAAAAGAGGTTGAACCTCTGTTGAAAAAGGGAGCGAAGGAAAGACCGAGTGATTACAGGCCAGTCAGACTAACCTCAGTCATGGCCCAATAACTGGAACCTATTCTGAGAGACAGAATAAACTGTCAGTTCGAAAAGCACAGGTTAATCAAGGATAGTCAGCATGGATTTTTAAGCGAAGATCTTGTTTGACCAACTTGATGAAATTTTTTGAAGAAGTAACAAGGAAGATAAATGAGGGTAGTGCAGCTGACGTGTCCTACATGGATGTTAGCAAGGCATTTGGCAAGGTCCCACATGGCAGACTGGTTAAAAAAATAAAAACCTATGGGATCCAGGGAAATGCAGTAAGGTGGATACAAAATTAGCTCAGTGGCAGGAAACAAAGGGTCATTGTTGACGGGGGTTTTAGCGACTCGAGGGCTGTTTCCAGTGGTGTTCTGCAGGTCCCCTGCTTTTTGTGGTACATATTAGCGATTTGGAAGTCAATGTAGGGGGCATGATCAAGACCTTTGCAGACGACACAAAGATTGGCCATGAGGTAGATAATGAGGAGGATAGCTGTAGGCTGCAGGAAGATATTGATGGTTTGGTCAGGTGGGCAGAAAAGTGGCAAATGGAATTCAACCTGGAGAAGTGTGAAGTGATGCATTTGGGGAGGTCAAACAAGGCAACAGAATGCACGATACTGAGAAGTATAGAGGAAGTGAGAGACCTTGGATTGAATGTCCACAGATCCCTGAAGATGGCAGGACAGGTCGATAAGGTGGTTAAGAAGGCAGATGGAATCCTTTCCTTTGTTAGCCGAGGTATAGAATACAAGAGCAGCGAGCTTATGCTGCAACTGTATAACTCATTGGTTAGGCTACAACTTGAGTTCTGTGTGCAATTCTGGAAACCTCAAGACAGAAAGGATGCAATTGCACGAGAGAAGGTACAGAGGAGATTTACAAGGATGTTGCCAGGACTGGAAAAATGCAGCTATGAGGAAAGACTGGATAGGCTGGGGCTGTTCTCCTTGGAACAGAGAAGGCTGAGAGGAGATCTGATTGAAATGTACAAAATTTTGAGCGGTCTAAATAGAGTGGAAGTGCAAGGTCTATTCACCTTAGCAGAGAGGTTAGTGACGAGGGGGCATAGATTTAAAGTGATTGGTAGAAAAATTAGAGGGGAGACGAGGAAAAACCTTTTCACCCAGAGGATGGTGTGGGTGTGGAACTCACTGCCTGAAAGGGTGGTTGAGACAGAAACCCTCAACTCATCCAAAAGGAGTCTGGATAATCACCTCAAAGTGCCGTAATCTGCAGGGCTACGGACCAAATGCTGGAAGGTGGGATTAGAACAGGTGGATCGTTTTTCAACCGCCACAGACATGATGGGCCAAGTGGCCTCTTTCTGTGCGCTCAACTTTCTATGATTCTGTGATTCTTAACTCTCTCCAGCATCTTGCTTATTGATTTTCTTGTTTTTCTTGTTTTTCACTTTGTCGATGCCTTTGAATAATTGTGGATCCTTCTTCAGGGTGTCTTCTTTCACCAGGTAGTTCTGACCTCTGATGAAGTTGATCGTAATCAGCTTGAATTCGCTGATAGTTCTGGAACTGAGCAGATTTCCTTTGCTTGAGTCTACAACATGGAACTCAATCTGACATGCGGACCCATGGGAGGATTTGAATGCCACCCCTGCGTTGGAGTTGTATCCATCCAATAAGAGACCGAGTAGAAGTGACAGTTCTGTCAGTCGAACATGAGACTTTTAATGGCAGGGTTGTGAGTTTGAGTGCCATTCTGTTTTTCCCTTTTTTAAGGCTTCACGAGCAGAGAGTACAGGGAGTGTTTGAAATGAGCAAGTCTCGCTTTGATTCAGGACTCTTACCTCTCAGCAGCATCTCACTATGAAAGATTGAATTTGATCTCATTTCATTCTCAGCTCGGGGTCTGTGCGGCTCAGTGGCACTTCTGGCTGTCTCCCGCTTCACAATCCATCAGGACTGAGAAAGCAATGGGGAATATTACTCACATGTTGTGTTCTTTAATTTTTTGGAAAACTTGAATGTATGTATTTTCTTCCAAAACAAGGACACCAAGCCACTGTCAATGTAGGGCTGAAATAGCTCAGTTGGGAGAGCGTTAGACTGAAGATCTAAAAGTCCCTGGTTCAATCCCGGGTTTCAGCAATTTCACTTCCTTATGCGTCCCTTGCCTTGGTTCTGATTTTCCAGTTGCACAATTTACTTTGAAATTATTTACCAAGCACCAGTGGATTGAATTTGAGAAACAACACAGAGTCATTTACAGCATAGAAGGTGGTCGTTTGGCCGATCACGTCCATGCTGGCTCTCCCCGGATCAATCTAGTCAGCTCCACTCACCAGCTCGATCCCTTTCCTCCTGCAAGTTTATTTCCTTCAAGTATCCATCCAATTTCCTTTTCAAATCATTGATTGTCTCTGCTTCCACCACACTCGTGGGCCAAGTCACTACCACCCACAACATAAAAAATTCCACCTCATCAAGGATGGGAAATACTTACATCTTCTATATTTGCTTATTCTCTATTTCTATGAGAATAGACTGGCAGTCAACATGAAAGGAAACCCAAATATCTTCGAGCAGCATGTAAATGATAAGTGGGTAGTAAGAGGTTGAGTCGGGCCTATTAGGAACAAAAAGGATAATATAAGCTTAGAGGTGCAGGGCAATCTTAATCTACCTAATGAGTACTTTGCACCAGTGATCACTGAGGAAGTGGAATTTGACAAAATATCAGTCGAAGTGAAGAAAGTAGAGGCAATGGAGAGAGTACAAATTAGGATAGGGAGGTACTAAAAAGGCTGGCTGTGCTTAGGGAAGATAAATCACCTGGTCCGGATGGCTCACATCCCAGGTTGCGAAAGGAAATGCGGATGCAGATAACGGAAGGGCTTGCTATAATCTTCCAATCTTACCTGGATACGGGGGAGGTGCCAGAGGATTAAACAGTGGCAAATGCGACACCCTTATTCAAGAAAGGGTGTAAGGACAGTCCAGGTAACTACAGGCTAGTTAGATTAACAGCAGCGGTGGGTAAGGTTTTAGAAAGAATAATCAGGGTAAAAAATCAACAGTCACTTGGAGAGGTTCGAGTTAATTAAGGAGAGTGAGCATGGATTTATAAATGGGAGTTCATGCTTGACTAATCTAACTGCATTTTTTGATGAACTAACAGAGCAGGTTGATGAAGGGAATGCAGTGGATGATGTTTATATGGATTTTAAGGAAGCGTTTGACAAGGTACCACACAAAAGGGCGGTTAACAAAATTGAGCTTCGTGGTATAGGAGGGTCAATGTCCAATTGGATAGAAAATTGGTTTAAGGACAGAAAACAGCGAGTCTTATTAAATGGTTCTTTGTCAGACTGGAGGATAGTCGACAGTGGTGTTCCCCAAGGGTCAGTGCTAGAACCACTGCTTTTTTTGCTCAAGGTAAGTGACTTGGATCTTGGAATACAGAGTAGAATCTCAAAATATGCCGATGACACCAAACTTGGAGGAGCGGCAAACAGTGAGGATGATATGAACTGCCTGCAACAGGACAGTGATGGGCTAGCAGAATGGGCAGACAGGTGGCAGATGGAATTTAATAGTGACAAGTGTGAGGTGATGTATTTTGGCAGAAGGAATAGGGAGAGGCAATATATGCTTAATGGCACAGTTCTAAAGAGTGTTCTGGAATAGAGGGACTTGGGGTTCATGTGCATCAATCTTTGAAGGTGGCAAGACATATTGCGAGAGTGGTTCGCAAAGCATATGGGATCTTGGGCTTTATAAATAGAGGCATTGAATACAAAAGCAGGGAAGTTATGCTGAACCATTATAAAACTCTGGTTAGGCCCCAATTCCAGTTCTGCACAGCAGACTTTAGAAAGAATTTGGGGGTCCTTGAGAGGACGCAGAGGCGAGTTACCAGAATGGATCAAGGGATGGGGGATTTTAGTTACAAGGTTAGGTTGGAAAAGCTAGGATTATTCTGCCATTCTCAAAGGAGATTGAGTGGAGAATTGATAGAGGTGTATAACACCTCCAGAGAACAGGCCATCCTGGACTGCGTATTGTGTAATGAGAAAGGATTAGTTAACAATCTTGTTGTGTGGGGTCCCTTGGGGAAGTGCGCCCATAATATGATAAAATTCTTCATTAAGATGGAGAGTGAGAGAGTTGATTCCGAGACTAGGGTCCTGAATCTAAACAAAGGAAACTATGAAGGTATGAGGCGGGAGTTGGCTATGATAGATTGGGGAACGTTACTTAAAGGGTTGACAGTGGATAGGCAATGGCTAGCATTTAAAGAGCGCATGGATGAATTACAACAATTGTTCATTCCTGTCTGTGCAAAAGTAAAACAGGAAGGGTGGCTCAACTGTGGCTTACAAAAGAAATTAAGGAAAGTATTAGATCGAAGGAGGAGAAATATAAAATGGCCAGAACAAGCAGCAAACCTGAAGATTGTGAGCAGTTTGGAATTTAGCAGAGGAGGACAAAAGGATTGATTAAGAAGGGGGAAATAGAGTATGAGAGTAAGCTAGCAGAGAACATAAAAACTGACTGTAAAAGCTTCTATAGATATGTGTAGAGAAAAAGATTAGTGAAGACAAATGTGGGCCCCTTACAGTCAGAAACGGGGGAATTTATAATGGGGAACAAAGAAATGGCAGTCCAATTAAATACATACTTTGGATCTGTCTTCACAAAGGAGGATACAAATTATCTCCCAGAAATGTTGGGGAACATAGGGTCTAGTGAGAAGGCGGAACTGTATGAAATCAGTATTCGTAGGGAATGTTTGGGAAATTGATGGGATTGAAGGCCGATAAATCCCCAGGGACTGATACTCTACATCCCAGAGTACTTAAGGAAGTGGCCCTTGAAATAGCATATGCATTTCTGGTCTTTTTTCAAAATTCTATCGACTCTGGAACAGTTCCAATGGATTGGACGGTAGTTAATGTAACTCCATTATTTAAAAAAAGAGGCAGAAAGAAAACAGCGAATTATATACCGGTTAGCCTGACATCAGTCGTGGTGAAAATACTGGAGTCCATTATAAAAGATGTAATAGCAGAGTGCAATAATAACTCGTCTCCACTCCTAGTATTTATAAATCCCACACATTCACTAGAATGTGAACAATTATTTCCTGTTGTGTCTCTCTCAGATTTGTAAACTTCACTGTATTGGAGTGAGGTGAGATCTACTGGCGGGAAGCAATAACTGCAATCAAGCAGCAGAAACTCCACAGTCTGTCAGGGTGAAAGAAACATTGCAATGTGAGGATACAGCGAAGTGGTTTGATTGGGTAGATGGAGACATGATTCCACTTGTAGTGGTGTCTGAAGCAAAGGCCAGAAATACAAAATTGTCATTAATAAAAGAAATGAGGAATTCATGAAAAATGTAGTAATGTAGTGAATGGTTAGAATGTGGATAGAATAGAAAGTGAGATTGGATGGACAGAAGCAGTCTGAAAGGATGGCTGAAACAAAAGGTGAGTGCCCTGAAACGTTAACTGTGTTTCTCTCAGCACAGATGCTGCCAGAGCTGCTGAACATTTCCAGCACTTTCTGTTTTTATTTCAGCATTTGCAGGATGTTGCTTTGATCTGAAAAAAAATGGATGATTGACTGGGGGATTCCAGTGAAATTCCACAGCAACTAATAAAACCTGACCTGTCAGAGGCTCGTTGGTCTAGGGGTATGATTCTCGCTTCGGGAGTATGGTTAATTAACATGTGAGAGATCCCTGGTTCAAGTCCCGGATGAGCCCTGGTCTGCTGGCATTTATAGATTAAGGTGATCTATTGGTTTCAGCCTTGCAGAAAGTGGAATTGACTTCCATGCAGAGCTGGCTTGAGGACCAGACAACTGGATTCAAAGAGCTTGTCGACAAAATTGTAATTAACTAAATGTACAGAAAACCAACTGGGAAAAGAAAGTTGTTGCAGTAATTGAGACCTGACTCCAAAAACAACAGGACTGGGTTCTGGAATGGAATGGAATGGAATTCTTCAGTGTTTCTGTTGTTTGGCTTGCATTGACTCATCGATTTTCTTGTTTTTCACTTTGTCGATGCCTTTGAATAATTGTGGATCCTTCTTCAGAGTGTCTTCTTTCACCAGGTAGTTCTGACTTCTGATGATGTTGATTGTAATCAGCTTCAATTCGGTGATAGTTTTGGAAGTGAGCAGATTTCCTTTGCTTGAGTCTACAACATGGAACTCAGTCTGACATGTGGACCCATGAGAGGATTTGAATGCCACCCCTGCGTTGGAGTTGTATCCATCCAATAAGAGACCGAGTAGAAGTGACAGTTCTGTCAGTGGAACATGAGACTTTTAATGGCAGGGTTGTGAGTTTGAGTGCCATTCCGTTTTCCCCTTTTTTAAGGCTTCATGAGCAGAGAGTACAGGGAGGGTTTGAAATGAGCAAGTCTCGCTTTGATTCAGGACTCTTACCTCTCAGCAGCATCTCACTATGAAAGATTGAATTTGATCTCATTTCATTCTCAGCTCGGGGTCAGTGTGGATCACTGGGACCTCTGGCTCTCTCCCGCTTCACAATTCATCAGTACTGAGAAAGCAATGGGGAATATTACTCACATGTTGTGTTCTTTAATTTTTTGGAAAACTTGAATGTATGTATTTTCTTCCAAAACAAGGACACCAAGCCATTGCTAATGTCGGGCTGAAATAGCTCAGTTGGGAGAGTGTGAGACTGAAAATCTGAAAGTCCCTGGTTCAATCCTGGGTTTCAGCAGTTTTGCTTCCTTATGCGTCCCTTGCCATGTTTCTGATTTTCCAGTTGCACAATTTACTTTGAGATTATTTCCCAAGCACCAGTGGATTGAATTTGAGAAACAACACAGAGTCATTTACAGCATAGAAGATGGTCATTTGGCCTATCACGTCCATGCTGGCTCTCCCCGGAGCAATCTAGTCAGTTCCACTCACCAGTTCGATCCCTTTCCTCCTGCAAGTTTCTTTCCTTCAAGTATCCATCCAATTTCCTTTTCAAATCATTGATTGTCTCTGCTTCCACCACACTCGTGGGCCAGGACATTACCACCCACAACATAAAAAATTCCACCTCATCAAGGATGGGAAATACTTACATCTTCTATATTTGCTTATTCTCTATTTCTATGAGAATAGACTGGCAGTCAACATGAAAGGAAACCCAAAAATCTTCGAGCAGCATGTAAATGATAAGTGGGTAGTAAGAGGTTGAGTCGGGCCTATTCGGGACAAAGAGGATAATATATGCTTAGAGGTGCAGGGCAATGTTTATCTATTTAATGAGTACTTTGTATCAGTGATCACTAAGGAAGTGGAATTTGACAAAATATCAGTCGAAGTGAAGAGAGTAGAGGCAATGGAGAGGGTACAAATTGAGAGAGGGAGGTACTAAAAAGGCAGGCTGTGCTTAGGGTAGATAAATCACCTGGTCTGGATGGCTTGCATCCCAGGTTGCGAAAGGAAATGCAGATGCAGATAATGGAAGAGTTTGCTATAATCTTCCAATCTTCCCTGGATACGGGGGAGGTGCCAGGAGTAAACAGTGGCAAATGCGACGCCCTTATTCAAGAAAGGGTGTAAGGACAGTCCGGCTAACTACAGGCCAGTTAGATTAACAGCAGTGGTGGGTAAGGTTTTAGAAAGAATAATCAGGGTAAAAAATCAACAGTCACTTGGAGAGGTTTGAGTTAATTCAGGAGAGTGAGCATGGATTTATAAATGGGAGTTCATGCTTGACTAATCTGACTGCATTTTTTGATGAACCAACAGAGCAGCTTGATGAAGGGAATGCAGTGGATGTTGTTTATATGGATTTTAAGGAAGCGTTTGACAAGGTACCACATAAAAGGGTGGTTTACAAAATTGAGGTTCGTGGTATAGGAGGGTCAGTGTCCAATTGGATAGAAAATTGGTTGAAGGACAGAAAACAGCGAGTCTTATGAAATGATTCATTGTCAGCCTGGAGGATAGTCGACAGTGGTGTTCCCCAAGGGTCAGTGCGAGAACCACTGCTTTTTTGCGAAATATAAATGACTTGGATCTTGGAATATTGAGTAAAATCTCAAAATATCCCGATGACAAGAAACTTGGAGGAGTGGCAAACAGTGAGGATGATATGAACTGCCTGCAACAGGACAATGATAGGCTAGCAGAATGGGCAGGCAGGTGGCAGATGGAATTTAATAGTGACAATTGTGAGGTGATGTATTTTGGCATAAGGAATAGGGAGAGGCAATATTTACTTAATGGCACAGTTCTAAAGTGTGTGTTGGAATAGAGGGACTTGGGGTTCATGTGCATCAATCTTTGAAGGTGGCAAGACATATTGCGAGAGTGGTTAGCAAAGCATATGGGATCTTGGGCTTTATAAATAGAGGGATTGAGTACAAAGCAGGGAAGTTATGCTGAACCATTATAAAACTCTGGTTAGGCCCCAGTTGGCGTGTTGCTTCCAGTTTTGCTTACCACACTTAAGAAAGAATGTGAGGGTCCTTGAGAGGATGCAGAGGAAATTCACCAGAATGGATCCAGGGATGGAGGATTTTAGTTACAAGGTTAGGTTGGAAAATCTAGGGCTTTTCTACCTGTATCAAAGGAGAGTGAGGGGAGAATTGATAGATGTGTTTTCGGCTGTGACAGTTTTAAATAAGTTGGCAAGGAAACATTGTTCCCGTTAACTATTGGTACAAGGACTAGGGGACACAGATTGAAGGTTTTGGACAGGAGGTACAGGGGGAATTTGTGCAAGAACTTTTTTACACAGTGACTGGTGATGATCTGTAACTCGCTGCCCACGAGGGCGGTGGAATTGGAGACAATCGAGGATTACAAAAGGAATTTGGATGGGCACTTGAAGGAAATAATTTTACAGGGCTATGGAGATCGAGCAGACAAGTAATAACTCGTCTCCACTCCTAGTATTTCTAAATCCCACACATTCACTATAATGTGAACAATTATTTCCTGTTGTGTCTCTCTCCGATTTGTAAACTTCACTGTATTGGAGTGAAGTGACATCTACTGGCAAGAACCAAGAACTGCCATGATGAGATCAGCCATGATTGTATTGAACGGCAGAGCAGGCTCGAGTGGCTGAATTGCCGACTCCTGCTCCTAGTTCTTATGTTCATAGAATCATACAGCACAGAAGGAGGCCATTCAGCCCCATTGTGCCTCTGCTGACTCTCTCACAAAAAGATGCAATTAGTCCAACCCCCTGCCTATTTCCCCATAATCCTGGAGAATTTCACTTTGAAATATTTGTCCAATTCCTTTATGAAAGTTATAATTGAATCTGTTTCCACCACCCTGTCAGACAATTCATTCCAAATCCAAATCAGTTACTGGGTAAAAAGATCTCTCCACACCTCCCCTTGACATTTTTGGCAAATTATTTTAAATCTGTGTCCTCTGGTTACTGACCCCCAAGAAACTGGAAACAGTTTCTCCCTCTCTACCCTATGAAAATCCTTCATGATTCTGAACACCTCCATTAAATCTTCCCTTAACCTTCTCTGCTCTGAAGAGAACAATCCCAGCTTCACCAGCCTGTCCAGAGAACTGACACCCCGCATCTCTGGGATCATTCTAGTAAATCTCCTCTGAATTGTCTCAGAAGCTTTGATGTCCTTTCTAAAGCCTGGTGCCCAGAACTGGACACATTACTCGAGCTGAGATGGAGCCAGCGACGCCCACATCCCACGAAAGAATAAAAAAACGCTCCCTAACCAGTCCCCCAATTCTTATCCATTTACAGACGCTCCCTGACCAGTACCCAAATCTTATTCATTTAGAGACGCTCCCTGCCCAGTCCCCAATTCTTATCCATTTATAGACGCGGTTTCGGGAAGCCTCACCGGGAAAAGCTTCATCGCCACCATCCGCAGGGATACAGATGGGATTGTTCCATCTTATTGTGGCCCTGAGGCCCTGCTCCAGCTGTGTGAGCCCGCAAAGGCCGCGGTCTTCTCGCACTTTGTGAATATCCCGCTCCAACTCCGAACCCGCAGCTCCAGATGCTGACAGAGCTGTCTCTACTGCGCCTGCGCTCCCCGCTCCTGTCACAGATCTGGCGGATTCTAGGCCGCTGAGCATTCTGTGTACCACACCTGTCATTAATGCTATTCTTTCAGCTGATCGGTTTTATTCCATACATTTCATGACCTGGAATCGTCGTGAGTGTTTTCTTTTGTACCTGTCAATGCCTGGGAGGATAGAGTCAGCTTCACTTTGTAGCCATGAGTTTCTGGTGTGAGAAAGTGGTGTTTAACTCAGTATATTTCAGTTTTTGGTCTGTGACTGTGGGTATTATTCAGTACTTGTTTGTTTCTGCTATTGCTCTGTGAGTTTCACCACATATATTTCAACAACTTGTATGTGAGCATCAGCTTTTGTCTATATCTATCAGTTTCTGAGAAGTGAGAAAGGGTTTGATTCTATCACTATCAGTTTCTGTTACATGCATGTGTCTTTAATCTGCACCTCCTCTGAGTGTGTCTTCTTCTCTGTACTTGTAGGTGAGTATGTGTTTTGCTTTGTATCTCTCAGTCTTTGAAGTGTGAGCCTGGGTTTGCACCTAATTTTCTTTGTACCTTGCAGCTGGGATATGAAAGAAAGATTTTTACACGTTACCTGCCAACTGCTGCAAAGTGACTGTGGGTTTCACACTGTATCTGTCAATTTCTTGTCTGGTAATGCGAAGTTTACTGTGCACCTGTCAGTTTCTAGTCTAGGACTGATTGATTTTACTCTGTCCCTAGCTTTCGCTGGTCTGTTAGTGTGGGGTTTACATTGTACCTGTCAGTTTCTTGTATGTGAGTGTTGATTTCACTCTGAAAAGAATCATAGATCATAGAATAGTTACAGAACAAAAGGAAGCCATTCAGCTCATTGTGCTTGTGCTGCTTCTCTGCACGAGCAACTCAGCTCATGCCACAGACTCATGTATTCCATGAAAACATGCAATTTTTTTCACTTCAGATAATTATCTTATACCATTTTGAAAGCCATGGTTGAATCAGCCTCCATCACACTCTCAAGCAGTGCAAATCAGATCTTAACCACTCGCTGTGCAAAAGAAGTTTTTCCTCATGTTGCCTTTGGTTCCTTTGCCATTCACCTTAAATCGGTGTCCTCTGGTTACAGAGCCGTGAATAATATTCCCCATTGCTTTCTCAGCACTGATGGATTGTGAAGCAGAAGACAGCCAGAAGTCCCACTGAGCCGCACTGACCCCGAGCTGGGAATGAAATGAGATGAAGTTCAATCTTTCACAGCGAGATGCTGCAGAGAGATAAGAGTCCCGAATCAACGTGAGACTTTCTCATACTTTTGCTGAATTTCATTTCAAACACTCCTTGTACTCTCTGCTCATGATGCCGTAAAAAGGGGAAAACAAAATGGCACTCCAACTCACCACCCTGAAATTAAAAGTTTCATGTTCGACTGACTGAACTGTCACTTCTACTCGGTCTCTTATTGGATGGATACAACTCCAACGCAGGGGTGGCATTCAAAACTTCCCATGAGTCCACATGTCAGACTGAGTTCCATGTTGCAGACTCAAGCAAAGGAAATCTGCTCAGTTCCAAAACTATCAGTGAGTTGAAGCTCATTACGATCATCATCATCAGAGGTCAGAACTACCTGGTGAAAGAAAACACCCTGAAGAAGTATCCACAATTATTCAAAGGCATCAACAAAGTGAAAAACAAGAAAATCGATGAGTCAATGCAAGCCAAACAACAGAAATGGGAAAGGTTTCCTTTCCATACCAGAACCCAGTTCTGTTGTTTTTTGGAGCCAGGCTTCAGTTAAAGTTACAACTTTATATTCCCACTTGGCTCTCTGTACATTTCATTCATTCCAATTTTGTCGACAAGCTCTTTGAATCCAGCCCTCTGGTCCTCAAGCAGGCTCCATATGGAAATCAATTCCGCCTTCTGCAAGGCAGAAACCAATCAATGACCTTAAACTAAAAATGCCAAAGAAGAAGGGCTTGTCCAGGATTTAAACCCAGGATCTCTCACACATTAATTAATCACTCACCCTAAGCAAGAATCATACCCCTAGATCAACATGCCACTGATATCAGAACTTCCTTTTAGCTCCTGTGGAATTTCACTGGCAGCCAAAGCCGATCATCCATTTTTTTTCAGAGCAAAGCAACATCTTGCAAATTCTAAAATTAAAACAGAAAGTGTTGGAAATGTTCAGAAACTCTGGCAGCATCTGTGCTGAGAGAAACACAGTTAACATTTCAGGGCACTCACCTTTTGTTTCAGCCGTCCGTTCAGACTGCTTCTGTCCATCCAATCTCACTTTCTATTCTATCCACATTCTAACCATTCACTCCGTTACTACATTTTTCATGAATTCCTCATTTCTTTTATTAATGACAATTTTATATTTCTGGCCTTTGCTTTGGACTCCACCACAAGTGGAATCATGTCTCCACCAACCCAATCAAACCCATTCACTATTTCCTCACATTGCAATGTTTCTTTCACCCTGACAGACGATGGAATTTCTGCTGCTTGATTGCAGTTCTTGCTTCCTGCCAGTAGATGTCACCTCACTCCAGTGCAGTGAAGTTTACAAATCTGAGAGCCACACAACAAGACAAATTGTTCACATTCTAGTGAACAAGTCCCTCTATTCCTGCACACTCTTTAGAACTGTGCCATTAAGTATATATTGCCTCTCCCTATTTCTTCTGCCAAAATGCATCACCTCACAATAGTCACCATTAAATTCCATCTGCCACCTGTCTGCCCATTCTGCTAGCCTATCATTGTCTTGTTGCAGGCGGTTCATTTCATCCTCAATGTTTGTCACTCCTCCAAGTTTGGTTTTATCGGCATATTTTGACATTCTGCTCTATCTTCCAAGATCCAAGTCATGTATCTGTCGCAAAAAAAAAGCAGTGGTTCCAACAGTGACCCTTGGGGTAGAGCACTGTATTCTGTACAATTTTGGTTTCCTTATTTTATATTTATTTAGAGATACAGCACTGAAACAGGCCCTTCAGCCTACCGAGTCTGTGCTGACCAAAAACCACCCATTTTTACTCGCCCTACAGTCATCCCATATTCCCTACCACCTACCTGCACTAGGAGCAATTTACAACAGCCATTTTACCTATCACCTGCATGTCTCTGGCTGCGGGAGGAAACCAAAGCACCCAGCAAAAACCCACATGGTCACAGGGAGAACTTGCAAACTCTGCACAGGCAGTAGCCAGAATCAAACCTATGTTTTTGGAGCTGTGAGGTTGCGGTGCTAACCACTGTGCCGCCCATGACAATGCCACTACGCCATCACCTCCCCTTATCTAAGGAAGGATAGACTTGTCACAGAGGGAATGCAATGGGGATTCACCAGACTAATCCCCTTATGATGAGAGACTGCAGAAACTGGGCCCAAATTCTCTGGAGTTTTAAAGAGTGAGGGGTGATCTCATTGAAACTTGCAAAATTCTTACAGGGTGTGACGGGTAGATATGGATAGGATGTTTCCTCTGTCTAGTGAGTCTGGAAGAAGGGGACACAGTCTCAGAATAAGGACTGGCCATTTGAGACTGAGATGAGCAGGAATTTCTTTACTCAGAGGGTGGGAAATCTGTGGAATTCTTTATCCCAGGGGGCTGTGGAGGCTCAATCACTGAACATATTCAAGACAGAAATCAATAGATTTCTAAATACTACCGGGATCAAGGGATATGGAGATAGCAGGGAAAATGGCAAAGAGGGATATGATCAGCCACGATCTGTTTGAATGGCAGAGCAGGCTCAATGGGCTGAATGGCCTAATGCCCCTATTTCCTATGATCCTATGAATCCCAATAATGTACATCAGACGTTAGACCGAGCTATGCATTACATACCAGTTCAAAAATCCCACAGAGATTAAGACTGAAAGATACAGTATCAATTCCATTACTACAAAGTGAAGGACTTGGAGCTTGCAGACCAGCCCATGTATAAGATTGAAAGTTATGTTTTCATTCACAATCATTTTCACAGAGCTAAATATTGAATACCAATCCACAACTTGTACAGGACTACCAAATAAAACCTACAACTGTGAAATACAGTTAATCCATATTTTAAATTAAACACAAGGCAAACAAATATTGATACATCAAGAGAGCAGGAAACAGTGAGAGCAGAGTGGAGCATAAAGAGCCCGGGGTGGGGAGAGAGAGAGAGAGCAAGCAAGAGTTCACTCAGAGAGCAGGAAACGGTGAAAGCGGAGTGGACAGGAGTCCAAGCATGCTGGATTTTGGAAACAAAGTGAATAGTGACATCACAGGAAAGCTGCAAGGTGACTGGTTGTGATTAACGGCTGTTAGGGAGTAACAGTAAATAGTTAGTACACCACTGTTAGGGTGGGTGTGTAAATGGCTGGGTTATAGCATTTCAACAACAGGCAGAATAAAAAGAGTATAAATTAAGTATTAATGATAAGGGACAAGTGAATCATTGGTGAGTTTTTTGGAGTAAGGTTTATCTTAACTAGTGAACTGTATTGATTTTTAGTGGGATTTATCAGTACTAGGAAAGTTTTATTTATAATTCTAAGGTGTTGTAGTACTGTTAAGGATTTTTTTAAGCAGTAGCAAATGGTCAACGAATGACAGGGATGTTTCAACCTTGAGAGTGCACCTCCTGTGATATGTGGGAGCTCCAGGATGCTTCCACTATCTTAGAGAACCATTTGTGCCAGGAAGTGCTCTCAATTGTGGCAGCTTGAGCTCTGTGTTTTGGAACTTGAGTGGCAGCTGGTGACACTGCAGTGCATTCGTGAGAAGAGAGCTACATGGATAGCACGTTTATAGATGTGGTCACCCCACAGCTTAAGAGTATGCAGGGAGAGAGGGAATGGGTGATCACCAGGCCGTCAAAAAGAATCGAGTAGGTAGTGCAGGACACCCTGACTGCATGACGCTCTCCAACGGGTTTTCAGTTCTGAATATGGAGGACAGTGATGCTTCCCTGGGGAGTGCAGCCAGAGCAAAGTCCATGGCACCATGGGTGACTCAGCTGCAAAGGGAGGTACAAGGAAAACTGGAAAAGCCATAGTGATAGGTGATTCAATAGTCAAGGGAACAGTCAGGCATTTATTGGGACCGGTCGGACGGGTTGCACCTGAACAGAGCTGGGACGGAGTTCCTTGCGGGGCATTTTGCTCGTGCTGTTGGGGAGGGTTTAAACTAGTTTGGCAGGGGGATGGGGACTGGAAGGTAGAGTCAGATGGGACAAAATCAGAAATGAAAATGGAAGGCAGAAAATTAATGGATGAGTCTGGAAGACTGAGGAAACAAAGTTTAGAAAATTAAAAAAGAAGTGTTTGGCAGTGCTCAAGTGTATCTATTTCAATGCAAGGAGTATAGCAAATAAAGCAGATGAGCTGAGGACAGTTAGACAGGTGGCAGTATGACATCATAGCTCTGAGAGAAACATGGCTTAAGGAGGGACAGGAATGGCAGCTCAACAGTCTTGGTTACAGGGTTTTCAGACACGATAGGGAGGGAGATAAGAAAGGAGGGAGAGTGGCAATTTTTGTCAAAGCAACAGTACGGCAGCAATAGAAAGGGATTTTAACCACCCAAACATTAACTGAGATAGTTTTAGTGTGAAAGGAATTGAGGGAGCAGAATTCTTGTGATGCATTCAGGAGAAATTTTTTAGTGAATATGTAGCAAGTCCAACAAGAGAGGACGCAGTTTTAGGAAATGAAGATGGGCAGGTGGAAGGAGTGGCAGTGGGAGAGCATTTTGGTGGTAGTGATCATAATTCAGTCAGTTTTAACATAATTATGGAAAGGACAAGGATACAACAAGAGTTAGAGTTCTCAATTGGGACAAGGCCAACTTTACTAAGCTGAAGAGTGATTTACCGAAAGTGGACTGGAAACAGATACTTGAAGGTAAATCAGTGTCAGAGCAATGGGAAGAATTCAAGGGGAGATTCCAGGGGTTCAGAGTCAACATGTTCCCGCAAAGAAAAAGGGTGGGAAGGCCAAATCTAGAGCCCCATGGATGTCAAGGAGCTTATGGGTATGATATGGCAGTAAAGGAAAAATTATGCCCGACACAGAGAACTCAATACTACAGAAAGCCGAGAGGTCTATAGAATGTGGAGGAAAACTAAGAGAGGCATGAAAGAATATTGGCAATCAAAATCAAGGTAAACACAAAGATGTTTTATCAATACATTAAAAGTAAAAGGATAACTAAGGAAAGAGTAGGGCACAGAAAAGACCATAAAGGTAACCTATATGTAGGGGCAGAAGATGTTGGCATTGTTCTTAATAAATACTTTGCATCTGTCTGCACAAAAGAGGGGGACGATGCAGATATTGTAGATAAGGAAGAGGGGTGTGAAGTATTGGATATGATCAACAGAGGGAGAGAGGACATACTAATGGAATTAGCTTATTTGAAAGTTGATAAATCACCAGGGATGGATGAAATCTACCTCAGGCTGTTAAAAGAAGCAAGAGAGGAAATAGCGGAAGGTCTGACAATCGTTTTCCAGACCTCACTGGATACAAGTGTTGTGCTGGAGGATTGGAGGACTGCTAACATTGTACCTCTGTTTCAAAAGGGAGTGAGGGCTAGACCGAATAATTACAGGCCAGTCGGTCTAACCTCAATAGTGGGAAAATTATTGGAATCTATTCAGAGAGACAGGATAAAATGTCACTTAGAAAGGCACAGACTAATCAAGGATAGTCAGCATGGATTTGTTAAGGGAAGATCCTGTCTGAACAACTTGATCGAAATTTTGAAGAATTAACAAGCAAAATAGATGAGGGTAGTGCAGTTTATGATGTAGTCTGCATGGATGTAAATGTAGGGGGCATGATCAAGAAGTTTGCAAATGACACAAAGATTGGCCATGTGGTAAATAGCAAGGAGGATAACTGTAGGCTGCAGGAAGATCTTGATGGTCTGGTCAGACGGGCAGAAAAATGGCAAATTGAATTCAATCCAGAGAAGTGTGAGGTGATGCATTTGGGGAGGTCAAACAAGGCAAAGGAATACACGATTAATAGGAAAGTGCTGAGAGGTGTAGAGGAAGTGAGAGACCTTGGAGTAAATGTCCACAGATCCTTGAAGGTAACAGGACATGTTGATAAGGTGGTAAAAAGGCATATGGAATCCTTTCTTTTATTAGCCGAGGTATAGAATATAAGAGCAGGGAGGTTGTACTGTAACTGTATAAATCATTAGTCAGGCCACAACTTGAGTACTGTGTGCAGTTCTGATCACCTCATTACAGAAAGGATGTAATTGCCCTAGAGAGGGTACAGAGGAGATTTACGAGGATGTTGCCGGGACTGGAAAACTGCAGCTATGGGGAAAGATTGGATAGGATGGAGCTGTTCTCCTTGGCACAGAGGAGGCTGAGGGGAGATCTGACTGAAATGTACAAAATTTTGCGGAGCCTGTATAGAGTTGAAGTGAAGGGCCTGTTCACCTTAGCAGAAAGGTCAGTGACTAGGGGAATAGATTTAAAGTGATTGGTCTAAAGATTACAGAGGAGATGAGGAAATTTTGTTTTCAGCCAGAGGGTGGAGGGGGTCTGGAACTCACTGCCTGATAGGGGAGTTGAGACAGAAACCCTCAACTCATTCAAAATGAGTCTGGATATACACCTCAAATGACGTAATCTGCAGGGTTATGCACCAAATGCTGGAAGGTGGGATTAGAATGGGTGGACCGTTTTCATCTGGCACAGACACAATGGGCCAACTGGCCTCTTCCTGTGCCATAAACTTACTTTGATTCTATAAATTACCCAGCTGCTGCAGTGGAATTTGAACTCATGTCTCTGGTCCATTAGTGGAGACTTTTGGATTACTCGTCCTGTAAAGTAACCACAAAATCACCATACCCCTGGATGAGAGTTTTTACAGGTTTGTAATTTTATTTTCAGATACGGCACTGAAACAGGCCCTTCAACCCACCGAGTCTGTGCCAACCAACAACCACCCATATACACTAATCCTACATCAATCCCATATTCCCTCCCACATCTTCACACGAGGGGCAATTTACCTAACAACCTGCAATTCTTGGGCTGTAAGAGGAAACTGGAGCACATGGAAGAAACCCACGCGGTCATAGGGAGAACTTGCAAACTCCGCAGAACTGAACCCAGGTCAGTGGAGCTTTGAATCTGCAATGCTAACCACTGCGCCACTGTGCCGCCATAATGTGGAGTTCAGTCTACACAAATGGAATTGATAATCTATTTCACTCTGATCATGTATGAGATGTTTTTGGCTGGAAAATAATGCGTATCATAGACAACTGTATTTTTTATTTCCGCAGTCTGGGTGAGTTCTGTCCAGGCATCTAATTTACATCACAGTTTACACTTCATATCAGCATTGCTCAATCTGATACTATATGTGATTTTTGGACTGGCAATGATTAGATCAATCTACACTAATGGAATTGATACTGTATGAGTTTTTGGAATAGTATGTAATGTTTAGGTCAATGTGCACTAATAGAATTGATACTGTATTTCAATTTGATATTGTATGAGTTTTTAGAATGGTATATAATGTTTAGATCAATCTACACTAATGGAATTAATACTGTATTTCAGTTTGATATTGTATGAGGTTTTAGAATGGTATATAATGTTTAGATCAATCTACACTAATGGAATTAATACTGTATTTCAGTTTGATATTGTATGAGTTTTTAGAATGGTATATAATGATTAGATCAATCTACACTAATCGAATTGATTCTGTATCTTTCAATTTCACAGCGTGCGTGAGTTCTGAACTGGTATCTAATTTGTGTCTCAGCTTACAATATCTTTCAGCATCTTTGAAACTTTCACTGTAATGAATGTTGGACTTGTATGTAACTTGTATCTCAGGGTACACTATGGGGATGTTTAAACATCCTTTATAATGAATGGGTGTGAGCTTTGGGCATGATATTTAATTTAAATCTCAGGGTACATCATTAGCTTAGATTCTGTGCCATTCAATCAGTAGCGTGTGCCAATTCTATCTGATATTTAATTGCTCGCTGAGTCTGCATTATATTTAGATTGACACATTGTATTTCAATCTGCTAGTGGGTGTGATTTTGACCTGTGATTGATGTATCTGACTGTCAGTGGGACTGAATTGGGGCGAAATGGAAACAACTTTTTTTTCTCCTGCTTTGTTTGATTGAAAATGTGTCTCTGGAACTTGGAATCAATGTGGGCCTGACTACTTCTGCAGTCTGAGACTAGGGAACTGATGAACTGTCTATCCCTCTGTACTCTGAGTGATAATGTACCTACTGTGTGTGAGAGGAGTTGGCTGCACTGTTCCTTGTGCCTCAAGTGCAGCAACCATCACATTCATCACGATACCTTCAAATATTTGCCTCTATGAAGAAAAAATATATCTTATAACTCAAGAACAGGTGAGGGGCAAAATATCAAAGAGGTTAATTTAATTTCTCAATTAATAATCATTAAGAACACCCACAACTGAAAACCAGTGTCAGTATCAGCCTCCACTGAAGTACTGAAGCTCCCAGCTCCTGCATCACAAGTGTTCTGGGCAGATCCATCCAGACAAAACACTGCATTGGGATCATCCCAACTGCTCTCTGCTCTACACATATTTCCAGCCATCCTGCTTCATATGCACAAATTTTAAAAAATGAAGCCCGATATGTATATCCCTCAATTCATTTCTCCCCATACACTTGTTCATTTGTTCCACCTCCCCTTAAGTGCATCAATACTATTCACCCCAACCTCTCCCTGTGATAGCAAATTCCAGATTCTATCCATTCACTGCATAAATACATTTTTCATGAATTCCTCATTGGTTTTATGAATGTTGATTTTATATTTTTGGCTCTTGTTTCAGAAACCAGCACAAGTGGAAACATGTCTCTGTGTATTCTATAAAAGCCCTTCACTGTTTCCTCACTTTTTTTCATTTGTTCCTGGGACATAGGCATCGCTGGCTATGCCAGCATTTATTGCCCATTACAAATTGCCCTTGACAAAGTGGTGGTGAGCTGCCTTCTTGAGCCGCTGCAGTCCTTGAGATGCAGGAATACCAACAGTGCTGTTTGGAAGGGAGTTCCAGGATTTTTACCCAACGACAATGAAGGAATGGCGATACAGTACCAAGTCAGGATGGTGTGTGGCTTGGAGAGGGACTTGCTGGTGGTAGTGCTCCCTTGCATCTGCTGCCCTTGTCCTTCTCGGTAGTAGAGGTTCAGAGTTTGGAAGGTACTGTTGAAAGAGCCTTAGTGTGTTGCTGTAGTGCATCATGTAGATTGTACACACTGCTGCCACTGTGCATTAGTGGTGAATGGAGTGAATGTTGAAGCTGCTGGATGGGGGCAATCAAGCAGTCTACTTGAGTGTTGTTGGAGCTACACTCATCCAGGCAAGTGGAGAGTATTCCATCAAACTCCTGACTGGTGCCTCGTAAATGGTGGAAAAATGTAAAGATGTGGGGAGACAGGAGGTAAGTTGCTCACTGCAGAATTCCTAGCCTCTGACCTGCTTTTGTCGCAAATGCATTTATGTGGCTGGTCCAGTTCAGTTTATGGTCAATGGTAACTCCCCCAATGTTGATGGTGGGGGTTTCAGTGATGGTAATGCCATTGAACATCAAGGGGAAATGATTAGATTCTCTCTTGTTTGAGATGGTCATTGCCTGGCATTTATGTGACGCAAATGTTATTAACCACTTATCAGCCCAAGCCTGGATGTTGTCCAGGTCTTGCAACATCTGGACACGGGCTGCTTCAGTATCTGAGGAGTCATGAATGGTGCTGAACATTGTGCAATCATCATTGAACATCCCCACTTTCGGCCTTGTGATCCCACTTCTGATAAATTGTCTTTTGACTTAACTAGAGGCATTTGGGAGCAGCGACGAAGAGCAAACAGAGAGCATGAAAGAATATTGACAAGCAAAATAAAAATGGATCCAAAGATGTTTCATCAATACATTGGAGTAAGAGGCAACTGAGGAAAGAGTAGGGCCCATCAGGGTGGAAGATGTGGGTATGTTTGTTAATGAATACTTTACTGTCTTCACAAATGAGGGGCTGATGCATATATTGTAATTAAGGAGAAGGAGTGTGAAGTATTGGACATGATAAACTGAGGGAGAGAAGTTGTATAAATGGGATTAGCATCCTTGAAAGTGGATAAATCATCAGGGCCGGATGAAATGTACCCCAGGAGGTTAAAAGAAGCAAGGAAGGAAATAGTGGAAGGTCTGACCAGTTTCCAATCCCTCACTGGATACAGGTGTGATGCCAGAGGATGGGAGGTCACGCAACGTTGCAATAAAAGCAAAATCCTGCAGATGCTGGAAATCTGAAATAAAAACTATTAGTGCTGGAAATACACAGCAGGTCTGGCAGCATCTGTGGAGAGAGAAGCAAAGTTAATGTTTCTGTTCTGATGAAAGGTCACTGACCTGAAATGTTAACTTTGCTTCTCTCTCCACAGATGCTGCCAGACCTGCTGTGTATGTCCAGCACTTTTTGTTTTTATTGCTAACATTGCACCATTCTTGAAAAAGGAAGTGAGGGAACAATTAAAGGCCAGTCAGCCTAACCTCAATAGTGGGCGAATTATTGGAATTAATTCTGAGAGACAGGATAAACCGGCACTTAGAAAGGCTCAGATTAATCAAGTATCATCAGCATGGATTTGTTCAGGGAAGCTCCTGTCTGACTATCTTGATTGAATTTTTTGAAGAAGTAACAATGAGGATTGTGAGGATAGTGCAGTTGATGTGGTCTACATGGATTTTAGCAAGGCTTTTGACAAGGTCCCACATGGCAAACTGGTTTAAAAAACATAAAAGCGCATGCGATCCAGGGGAATGTAGCAAGCTGGATACGAAATTGGCTCAGTGGCAGGAAACAAGAAGGAATTGGTTACAGGTGTTTTTGCAACTGGAGGACTGTTTCCAGTGGTGTTCCACAGGGCTCAGAACTAGGTCCCCTGCTTTTTGTGGTATATATTAATGATATAGACATAAATGTAGAGGGCACAGTCAAGATGTTTGCAGATGACACAAAAATTGTCCGTGTTGTTGATAGGGAGGAGGATAGCTGTACACTGCAGGAAGATATCAATAGACTGGTCAGGTGGGCAGAGAAGTGGTAAATGGAATTCAAATTGGACAAGTGTGAGGTGATGCATTTGGGAGGTCAAAAAAGGCAAAGGAATACACAATTAATGGGAGAACACTGAACGGTGCAGAGGAAGTGAGGGATGTTGGAGTGAATGTCCACAGATCCCTGAAGTAGCAGTACAGGTTAATAAGGTGGTTCAGCAGGTATATGGAATCCTTTCCTTTATTAACTGAGGTATAAAGTATAAGGGTGACCTGGTATCCATGTCAATAAGTCACTGACAGCTAACATGCAGGTGCAGCAAGCAATTAGAAAGGCTAATAGTATGTTAGCCTTTATCACAAGAGGATTTGAGTACAGGATTAGTGAATTCTTGCTTCAATTGTATAGAACCTTGGTTAGACCGCACTTGGAGTACTGTGTGCAGTTTTGGTCTCCTTACCTTAGGAAGGATATTATTGCCATGGAGGGAGTTCAACGAAGGTTCATCAGACTTGTTCCTGGGATGGTGCGACTGTTCTATGAAGAGAGATTGGGAAACTGGGACTGTATTCTCTAGAGTTTCGAAGAATGAGAGGTGATCTCATTGAAACCTACAAAATACTTAAAGGACAGTCAAGGTAGATGCAGCTAAGATGTTTCCCCTGGTTGGGGAGTCGAGAACCAGGGGACGCAATTTCAAAATAAGGGGCAAGCCACTTAGGACAGAGATGTGAAAAAATGTTGTTATTCAGAGGGTTGTGAATCTTTGGAATTCTGTACCCCAGAGGGCTGTGGAAGCTCAGTCATTGAGTATGTTTAAAGCAGAGATTGACAGATTTCTAAATACAAATGACATAAGGGAATATGACGAAAGTGTGGGGAAAAGGACATTGAAGTGGATGATCAGCCATGATCATATTGAATGGCGGGGCAGACTCAATGGGCTGAATGGCCGACTCCTGTTCCTATGTTCCGAACCCCACATGATCAGCGAGGCACAGCCTCAGACCGTCTTGTCGGGTGGTGTAAACAGATATCACTGCTTCTGATCTTCACCAGAACAGAGAGTGAGATGTAACATTGATCATCAAACAGACTGTGAGAGAATACAACAGAATAAAACACATGGAGAGACACTGTGGAATAACAAACAGATTAGATTGGAATGTTGAATTCTGATTGGAATGGATAAAGCACCAGAAACAACAGATTAAATTGGGATTCTCATCACTATATTGATCTGAGACAGAAAAGCAAAACTGATGGAAAGAAGGGAAGAAGGAAGAAAAGAAAGAATGGAACTGTTCAATTTTTTTCAGTTTTTTCACTCGCCCATCAAAGCTGGATTAAAAAAAGTTGCAAATAACAGAGAATTTCACCAAAAAGGGAGATTAAACGCTGCAGAAAGCTTGGATCGAAGGATGCCCCAACAGATCACCTGTTTAACTGTCTCCTCACTGGGGGATTTCAATCAGTGAGCAATATTATTCGCTACCTTTTTTTTGTTAATCAACCCAGAACTGTCACTTGGTGTTAATGTCTGTGTTCCGACTCCTGAATAATAAAGTTGTGAGTTTCTCGATATTTTTTGGACACATTTCCTGCTGAAAGAACTAAGAACTCTTTTCTAATTTACACAATACTATATGCACACTCATCAAGCCTCCGAAGCTCGCATCATTGGTGCTGCTCTCTCTTCTCCCAAACCTCATCTCATGTGACTGTTACATCATCACTCTGACAGTGGGAGGGGTTGTTCCCACTGTCTTCAGCATTAACCCTTTACATCCTTATACTGCACTGTCTGTCCAAAAAAATCAGTGGAGGGAACTTGATTTATCGAAACACCAACAGCTGCCAGTTGAAAATCAACTCAACCCATCAGAGAGAGAGAGAGAGAGAGAGACTGTCAGAGAACTTCCTGCATCCAGTCCTGACCCTGTTACACTCAGCAGATGCTCACCCAGACCCCACTCTCATCAACACTGAACATTTTTACTGAGACACTTCAAATACTGTTTATAAAAGGCAGGAAAGGTCAAAGTTCACACAGTTGTATTGAATAGAACAAAGTTTAATATATTCTGACCTTTTCTCGGTAACCACGAGACATAGGTTTTCTTATTTGGTTACTTTGATTTTTCTTGTTCCTGACTGACAAATATTCCAAACCTCAGATAAACCCTCCCACTTGTGTCATGTCCCAGTCTCGGTCAAAAGCAACACATAATGACACAAACACTCTGCAACACAGAACGCGATCACACGTTCCTTAAGTGAGATTAATGTCAAGCTGTTTTCCAGGTTGAATGGAACGGTGAACACATTTCTATCAAAGAAGTTACCTTTGAAATATCAGGACTGAATTTCTGGATAAGGAGGAACAGCCATTCCAACCTCACATCCTTCACAAAGGTTGTTTTCTCCTGTGACTGAAATTCATCATGTAACTTGAATTATGAGTTCAAGCTCACAAGACACAGATGTGACCTTCTAAACCATGTTGCTAATAATGACATGAGGCTCTGCTGGGAGTTGAACCCAGGATTTCCTATTTAATAGGCAGGTGTTTTCGCCAACTAAGCTCCAGAACCAAATAACAAATGCTTTTACAGTTGAAATCAGAAGAGGGCACTATATTCTCATCCCATTTCTCCACTGGTCACAACATATTTTAAACATTTCCCACTTACTGAGACAGTCAATCATATACTCTATTTTTCTCAGTACTGGGAATGAATGTTTTGGAAGAAAATACATACATTCAATTGTTTCTGAAAGGTTGCAGAACACAACATATGAGTAATATTCCCCATTGCTTTCTCAGCACTGATGGATTGTGAAGCGGGAGACAGCCAGAAGTCCCACTGAGCCGCACTGACCCCGAGCTGAGAAAGAAATGAGATAAAGTTCAATCTTTCACAGCGAGATGCTACAGAGAGAGGAGTCCCGAATCAAAGTGAGACTTTCTCATACTGTTGTTGAATTTCATGTCACACACTCCTTGTACTCTCTGCTAATGAAGCCCCCAAAAAAGGGAAAAACAGAATGGCACTCAAACTCACAACCCTGAGATTAAAAGTCTCATGTTCGACTGACTGAACTATCACTTCTCCTCAGTCTCTTATTGGATGGATGCAACTGTATGCTCCACTGCAGGGGCAGCTTTCAAATCCTCCCATGGATCCACATGTCAGTCTGAGTTACATGTTGTAGACTTAAGCAAAGGAAATCTGCTCACTTCCAAAACTATCAGTGAGTTGAAGCTGATTACGATCAACATCATCAGAGGTCAGAACTACCTGGTGAAAGAAAACACCCTGAAGAAGGATCCACAATTCTTCAAACGCATCAAAAAAGTGAAAAACCAATAAATCCATGAGTTAATCCAAACCAAACAACAGAAACACAGAAGAATTCCATTCCATACCAGATACTAGTCGTGTTGTTCCTGTATCCAGCTCTCAGTTACTACTCCACCTTCATACACCCCCTTGATGATCTGTACATTTTGTTCATTTCAATTTTGTCGACAGGCTCTTTGAATCCAGTTCTCTGGTCCTCAAACAGGCTCTGCATGAAAGTCAATTCCGCCTGCTGTCAGGCTGCAACCGATCGATGACCTTCAACTAAAAACACAAAAGAGAATGGGCTCGTCCGGGAGTTAAACCCGGGACCTCTCGCATATTAACCAATTGTATACCCAAAGCGAGAATCATACCTCTAGACCAACGAGCCACTGACAATACATGTATTTTTAGCTCCTGTGGAAAAGCTGTTCATCCATTTTTTTTCAGATCAAAGCAACATCCTGTAAATGCTGAAATCATAACAGAAAGTGTTGGAAATGTTCAACAGCTCTGGCAGCATCTGTGGAGAGAGAAACACAGTTAACGTTTCAGGGTGTTCACCTTTTGTCTCAGCCATCCTTTCAGACTGCTTCTGTCCATCCAATCTCACTTTCTATTCTATCCACATTCTAACCATTCACTACGTAATTACATTTTTCATGAATTCCTCATTTCTTTTATGAATGACAATTTCATGTTTCCGGCCCTTGCTTCAGACACCACCACAAGTGGAATCATGTCTCCATCTACCCAATCAAACCCCTTCACTATTTCCTCACATTGCAATGTTTCTTTAACCCTGACAGACTGTGGAGTTTCTGCCGCTTGACTGCAGTTCTTGTGTCCTGCCAGTAGATGTCACCTCACTCCAATACAGTGAAGTTTACAAATCTGAGTGAGACACAACAGGAAATAATTGTTCACATTATAGTGAATGTGTGGGATTTAGAAATACGAGGAGTGGAGACGAGTTATTATTGCATTTTGTCAAAACAAACATAACTTATAATGTTGTGTTAAATCCATCACTCTGTTTTCTTGACTCTGCGAGTGACCTGGAGTCATCGAGACACTGAGTCATTTGTGTTATAAAAGGAGGCCATTCGCCCCATCGAATCCATGGCGACTCTCCAGGGAGCGATCCGGTCAGTCCCACTCGAATGCTCGATCCCCGTAGCCCTGTAAATTTATTTCCTTCAAGTGCCCATCCAAATTCCTTTTGTAATCCTCGATTGTTTCCACTTCCACCACCCTCGTGGGCAGCGATTTGCAGATCATTACCAATCACTGTGTAAAAAAGGTTCTTCCGCACATTCCCCCTGCATCTCTTGCCCAAAACATTCAATCTGTGTCCCTAGTCCTTGTACCAATAGTTAATGGGAACAATTTTTCCTTGCCAACTTATCTAAAACTGTCATAGCCTTTTGCACCTCTATCAATTCTCCCCTCAATCTCCTTTGATACAGGCAGAACAACCCTAGCTTTTCCAGCCTAACCTTGAAACTATAATCCTCCATCCCTGGAACCATTCTGGTAAATCTCCTCTGCATCCTCTCAAGGATCCGCACATTCTTTCTAAAGTGTGGTGAGCAGAACTGGACGCAACATCCAATTGGGGCCAAACCAGAGCTTTATAATGGTTCAGCATAATTGCCCTGCTTTTGTACTCAATACCTCTATTTATAAAGCCCAAGATCCCATATACTTTGCTAACCACTCTCGCAATATGTCTTGCCAACTTCAAAGATTGATGGGCATGCACCCAAGTCCCTCTACTCCTGCACATTCTTAACAACTGTAGCATTGAGTCTCTCCCTATTCCTTCTGCTAAAATACTTCATCTCACATCAGTCACTATTAAATTCCATCTGCCACCTGTCTGCCCATTCTTCTCGCCTATCATTGTCCTGTTGCAAACAATTCATATCATCCTCACTGTTTGCCACTCATCCAGGTTTGGTGTTATCGGCATATTTTGAGATTCTACTCTATATTTCAAGATCCAAGTCATTTATCTGTAGCAAAAAAAGCAGTGGTTCTAGCACTGACCACTGGGGAACACCACTGTCGACTATCCTCCAGTCTGACAAAGAACCATTTAATATGACTCACTGTTTTCTGTCCTGAAGCCACTTTTCTATCAAATTGGACACTGATCCTCCTATTCCACGAACATCAATTTTGTTAACCACCCTTTTATGTGATACCTTATCAAATACTTTCATAAAATCCATATAAACAACATCCACTGCATTCCCTTCATCGACCTTCTCTGTTAGTTCATCAAAAAATGCTGTTAGATTAGTCAAGCATGAACTTCCATTTATAAATCCCTGCTCACTCTCCTTAATTAACTCAAACCTCTCCAGTGACTGTTGATTTTTTTACCCTGATTATTCTTTCTAAAACCTTACCCACCACTGCTGTTAATCTAACTGGCCTGTAGTTACCCAGACTGTCCTTACAGCCTTTCTTGAATAAGGGTGTCACATTTGCCTCTGTTCAATCCTCTGGCACCTCCCCCGTATCCAGGGAAGATTGGAAGATTATAACAAGCCCTTCTGTTATCTGCATACGCATTTCCTTTTGCAACCTGGGATGTAAGCCATCCGTACCAGGTGATTTATCTACCCGAAGCACAGCCAGCCTTTTTAGTAGCTCCCTCTCTCAATTTGTACCCGATCCATTGCCTCTACTCTCTCCGCTTCTACTGATATTTTGTCAGATTCCAATTCCTTCGTGATCACTGATACAAAGTACTCATTAAATATATTAACATTGCCCAGCACCTCTCAGCATGTACTATCCTCTTTGTCTTTAATAAGGCCCACTCCACCTCTTACTACCCACTGATTACTTATCTACTGCTCAAAGATCTTTGGGTTCCCTTTCATGTTGACTGCCATTCTCTTCTCATAGAAATAAACAATAAGCTAAATATAGAAGATATAAATATTTCCCATCCTTGATGAGGTGGAACTTTTTTCTGTTGTGGGTGGTAATGACCTGACCCACGAGTGTGGTGGAAGCAGAGACAATCAATGATTTGAAAAGGAAATTGGATGGATACTTGAAGGAAAGAAACTTGCAGGAGGAAAGGGATCGAGCTGGTGAGTGGAACTGACTAGATTGCTCCGGGAAGAGCCAGCATGGACATGATAGGCCAAACGACCACCTTCTGTGCTGTAAATGACTCTGTGTTGTTTCTCAAATCCAATCCACCGGTGCTTGGTAAATAATTTCAAAGTAAATTGTGCAACTGGAAAATCAGTACAAAGGCATGGGACGCATAAAGAATTGAAATTGCCTTTAGATCTTCAATCTAACACTCCCCCAACTGAGCTATTTCAGCCCCACTTGGTTAATGTCTTTGTGTCCTTGTTTTGGAAGAAAATACATACATTCAATTTTTCCGAAAGGTTACAGAACACAACATGTGAGTAATATTCCCCATTGCTTTCTCAGTACTGCTGGATTGTGAAGCGGGAGACAGCCACCGAGCCGCATTGACCCCGAGCTGAGAAAGAAATGAGATAAAGTTCTATCTTTTGAAGCGAGATGCTGCAGAGAGAAGAGTCCTGAATCAAAGTGAGACTTTCTCATACTGTTGTTGAATTTCGTTTCAAACACTCCTTGTACTCTCTGCTAATGAAGCCTCAAAAAAGGGAAAAACAGAATGGCACTCAAACTCACAACCCTGAGATTAAAAGTCTCATATTCGACTGACTGAACTGTCACTTCTACTCACTCTCTTATTGGATGGATACAACTGTATGCTCCAATGCAGGGGTGGCTTTCAAATCCTCCCTTGGATCCACATCTCAGACTGAGTTACATCTTGCAGACTCAAGCAAAGGAAATTTGCTCAGTTCTAAAACTATCAGAAGCTTATTATGATCAACATCATCAGAGGTCAGAGCTTCCTGGTGAATGGAAACACCCTGAAGAAGGATCCACAATTATTCAAACGCATCAAAAAAGAGAAAAACAAGAAAATCGATGAGATATTATTATTAGAGATACAGCACTGAAACAGGCCCTTCGGCCCACCAAGTCTGTGGCGACCAACAACCACCCATTTATACTAACCCGACAGGAATCCCATATTCCCTACCATCTACCTACACTACGGGCAATTTACCTATCACCTGCAAGTCTTTGGAGGGGGGATGAAACCAGAGCACCCAGCAAAAACCCACACAGACACAGGAAGAACTTGCAAACTCTCACAGGCAGTACTCAGAATTGAGCCCAGGGCCCTGAAACTGTGAGGTTGTGGGTCTAACCACTGCGCCACTGTGCCACCCTAATCGAAACCGAACAACAGAAACACAGAAGAATTCCATTCCATACTAGCTACTAGTCATGTTGTTTTTGGATCCAGCTCTCAGTTACTGCTCCACCTTCAGACACCCACTTGGCGACCTGTACATTTTGTTCATTTCAATTTTGTCAACAGGCTCTTTGAATCCAGTTCTCTGGTCCTCAAACAGGATCTGTATGAACGTCAATTTCGCTTTCTGTGAGGCTGCAACCAATTGATGACCTTCAACTAAAAACACAAATGAAGAAGGGCTAGTCTGTTAACCTCTCGCATATTAACCAATCAGACACCCAAAGTGGGAATCATACCCCTGGACCAACAAGCCACTGACAAGGTGCATTATTTTTAGTTCTGTTTAGAACTGTGCTATTAAGTATATATTGTCTCTCCCAATTCCTTCTGATAAAGTGCATCACCTCACACGAGTCACTATTAAATTCTATCTGCCACCTGTCTGCCCATTCTGCTAGCCTATCACTGTCCTGTTGCAGGCAGGTCATATCATCCTCACTGTTTACCACTCCTCCAGGTTTGGTGTTATCGGTATATTTTGAGATTCTACTCGATATTCCAAGATCCGAGTCATTTACATATAGCAGAAAAAGCAGTGGTTCTCGCAGTGACCACTGGAGAACACCCACTGTCGACTATCCTCCAGTCTGACAAAGAACCATTTACTATGATTCGCTATTTTCTGTCCATAAGGCAATTTTCTATCCAATTGGACAGTGACTCTCCTATTCCATGAACCTCAATTTTGTTAACCACCCTTTTATGTGCTACCTTATCATTCATTCTTAATCCATCCATCCATCCTTTCTTAAAATCCATATCAACAACATTCGCTGCATCATCTTCCTGTTAGTTCATCAAAAAATGCAGTTAGTCAAGCATGAACTCCCATTTATAAATCCATGCTCACTCTCCTCAATTAACTCAAATCTCTCCAAGTGACTGTTGATTTTTTCCCTAATATTGTTTGTAAAACCTTACTCACCACTGCTGTTAATCACACTGGCCTGCAGTTACCCCTTACACCCTTTGTTGAAATAGGAAGTCACATTTGCCACTGTTCAGTCCTCTGGCACCTCCACAGTGCTTTTTGGGAGGGTGTTCCTGGTTTTTGACCCTGCAACAGTAAAGGAATGGCGGTATAGTGCCAAGTCAGGAGGGTGTGTGACTTGGAGGGGAACTTGAAGGTGGTGATGTTCCCATGCGTCTGCTACCTTTGTCCTTCTAGGTGGTTGAGTTTGTGGGTTGGAAGGTGCTGTTGAAGGAGGCTTGGCAAGTTGCTGCATTACATATTGTAAATGTTACACACTGCTGCCACTCTGCACTGGTGCTAGAGGGAATGAATGTTTAAGGTGGTGGATGGGGTGCCAATCAAGTGGGCTGCTTTGACCTGATGGTGTCAATCTCTTGAGTGTTGTTGGAGCTGCACTCATCCAGGCATGAGTATTCCATCACATTCCTGACTTGTGCCTTGTAGATGGTGGGCAGGCTTTGGTGAGTCAAGAGGTGAGTTAGTCGCCGCAGAGTTCCCAGCCTCTGACCCGCTCTTGTAGTTGTAGCTGTCGCTGTAATATTAATAGGCAACTGTCCGTCTCGGACGGCGATGGGCTTCGCCTGCCGTGTAGGTCACTTCTGTATTAAACATCGTTTGTTGTGGCTGTAGAGGATGACTCGTGAGTGACAATCCCTTCCACAGCTGGTACAGATGAATATCATTGGCCCGAGGTCGACTGATAATTTTTCCTTCCTCTGAGCTCTCTTTCCCCCCAACTGGTCATTTCTTTTGTCCTCTGCTTTTCCCATCGTCTTCCTGAATGCCTTTCTCCAGGAATTCCAGTCAGCAGGAAGGACTTCCCATGCATCGACTACACTCCCAGTCTGCTGGAGATCTCGTTTGCAGATGTCCTTGTATCATAGACGTGGGTGACCTGTTGGTCTCATGCTGATAGCAAGCTCACCATAGAGCATGTCTTTGGCAAAGCGACCGTCATCCATTCAGCACACATGACCCAGTCAACAGAGTCACCGCTGACTCAAGAGGACAAACATGCTGCGGATCCCTGCACGCTGGTGTACTTCTGCATTCGGCACTCTGTCCTGCCAGGAGATGCCCAATATCCATCTGAGACAGTGGAGGTGGAAGCTGTTCAGCTGCTTTTCTTGACTTGTATAAGTTGTTGATGCTTCTCTACTATAAAGGAGGGTGCTGAGAACACAAGCCTGGTACACGCAGAGCTTCGTATTTTTGGTCAGTTTGCTGTTGGTTCACATTGGTCTTCTCAACTTTGACATGACAGCTGCAGCATTGACAATTCTGGTGCTGATTTCAGCATCAAGGGACAGATTGCTGGTGATTGTTGATCCTCCAAAGTGAGGTTGTCGATTTTGATGGAAGATGGAGTCTCGACGTCCTGGCCCATAACTTTCATCTTCTTGATGCTGATCATCAGTCCAAACTCCTTGCAGGCCAGGGAGAACCGATATACAAACTGCTGCAAGTGAATTTCATTATGGGATGTCAGCACAGCGTCATCAGCAAACAGCATCTCACAGACTCGGAACTGACTCATTTTAGTCTTGGCGCGCAGTCTTGCCAAGATGAACAGCTTGTCATCAGCTCTGGTATGCAGGTGGACACCCCCATCTGAGTCACTGAAAGTGTACAATTGCAGCATGGAGAAGAGTATGCTAATTGTAAAGGATGTGAGCTGTGAGGAGTTTACAAGGAGGCTTCCAGGGGACTTGGAGAGGATAACTAAATGAAATGACAGATGGAACATTATATGAATAAGTGTGAAGTTATCCACTTTGGCAGAATAAACAGAAAGACAGAGTATTTCTTAAATGGTGAGAGTTTGGGAAGTGTTGATGTTCAAAGGGACCTGGGTGTCCTTGTTCATGAGACACGAAAAGCTCGCATGCAGGTGCAGCAATCAATTAGGAAGGCAAATGGTATGTTTGCCTTCACACAAAGGGTCTTGAGTACAGGAGTAAAGATGTCTTGCTGCAATTGTATAGAGCCTTGGTGAGACTGCGCTGGAGTATTGTGTACAGTTTTGGTTTCCTTATCTAAAGAAGGATATACATGCCATGGAGAGAGTGCAATGGACGGTCACCAGACTAATCCCTGGGATGAGGAAACTGGGCTTGTATTCCTTAAAGTTTCATTTAAAAGGCCATTTAAAACTGAGATAGGGTGGAGTTTCTTCATTCAGAGGGTGGTGAATCTTTGGAATTCTCTACCCCAGGGGTATGTGGAAGTTGAATCATTGAGCATGTTCAAGACAGAAATTGATAGAAACCTTGATACTCATGACATCAAGGGATATGGGGATTGCACGAGAAAGTGGTGTTGAGGCAGAGGATCATCCATGATCTAATTGAATGGCAGTACAGGCTCGATGGGCTAAATGGCCTCCTCCTATGTTCCTCTGTTTCTAAGAGAGTTGTCACCAGGACACAGCCCTGCTTTACCCCACTGTTGATCTTGAAAGCATCTGATGTTGCTCCATTGTAACTGATGGAACTGTGCATGGTCTCGTGGAAAGAAGAGATGACGCCCAAGAGTTCAGGAGGGCAGCCTATGTTCCATCGCAGTTTGAAGAGTCCGTCTCTGCTGACAAGATTGAAGGCCTTGGTGATGTCTATAAAGACAATGTAGAGTGGTCTGTACTGTTCACAGTACTTCTCCTGTAACTGCCGAAGTGAGACAATCATGTCGACTGTCGATCTACCAGCTCTGAAGCTGCACTGAGACTCAGGATAGATGTGTGATGCCAGGGTCTGCAATCTGGTCAGAGCAATGTGAGCAAAGACCTTTCCTCCAATACTTAGCAAGGAGATGCCTCGGTAATTGCTGCAGTCACTGCGATCCCCCCTTATTTTTGTACAAGGTGACAATGTTTGCATCACGCATGTTGAGAGGCGCAGATCTCTCCTTCCAACAGAGACACAGAAGTTCATGGAGATGCTGCAACTGAGCCGCTTTTCCACTTTTGATGATTCCAGGTGGAATACCATCATTTCGCAGGGCTTTACCACTGGCAAGACGATCAATGGCGTTGTTGAGCTCTATTATAGTGGATTCACTGTCGAACTCCTCCATGACAGGGAAGTCTGGAATGGCGCTGAGAGCTACTTCAATGACAATGTTCTCCGTTATGTAGAGTTCAAGGTAATGCTCCACTCACCTTTCCATCTGCTTGTTAGGTTCAGTGATGATTGTCCCTGGCTTTGTCTTCAAAGGTGCTGATTTAGTTACTGCTGGGCCCGTTGCTTTCATAATTTTTCTTTTATTCATTCATGTGATGTGGTCATCACTGGCTAAGCCAGCATTTATTGCCCATCCCTCATTTCCCATGAGAAGGTGGTGGTGAGCTGCCTTCTTGAACCGCTGCAGTCCATGTGAGGTTGGTACACCCACAGTGCTGTCAGGAAGGGAGTTCCAGGATTTTGACCCAGCGACAGTGAAGGAAAGGCGAGAGAGCTCCAAGTCACGATAGTGTGTGGCTTGGAGGGGAACTTGCAGGTGGTGATGTTCCCATGAATTTGCTGCCCTTGTCCTTCTAGTTGGTAGAGGTTGCGGGTATGGAAGGTGCTGTCTAAGGAACCTTGGTGTGTTGAATTCCTTCATATGTCCCTCGAGCATCCCCCAGATTCAGCGGCAGATTGTATGCTGTTGCAGAGCCTTAACCAGTATTGATTGGTGCAGTGCCGAGCAGTCTGCAGAGACTTGTTTCTGGCAGCTCTGAGAGCATCGAGAGTTTGTTTGCTGGGGACTGGTTTGTAGTTCATGAGGGCTCTCTTCTAAGTTACAGTAACTGACTCCATTTCAGTCCAATAAGCCTCAAACCAGTCAGCATTCCTCCCATCTCTTTTCCCGTGCAGAGTTATAGATGGTGGCGTGCAGATGATTCCACTTTGACACCGCACTGAGGCCTTGGGTGTTTTCTGAAAGAGCCTGATCGAGGATGTTGAGGAACTCCTGGGACCTTTCTGGATCAGTGGTTCGGCAAGTGTTGATCCGTGAAGGACCTTTCTTCTTGGATGGGTGAAGCTTCCTTGGCTGAAGCCTGACCTTGCTACGCACTCGGGAGTGGTCAGTGTCACAGTCAGCGCTGTGATAGCTGTGAGTGATGAGGACACTGCTGAGGGTGGTACGTCTGGTGATGTTAAGGACTAGCTGGTGCCAGTGGCGTGATCTTGGATGGCTCCAGGACACCTTGTGGCACAGCTTGAACTGGAAGTAGCTGTTTGTCACACAGAGTCCATGGTGACAGCATAGATCCAGCAACCTCTGTCCATTTTTGATCATCTTGCCAATCCCCTGGTGCCCTATGTTAGTTGGCCAAGCTATAGTCAGTTCCCACACTTGCGTTGAAATCTCCTAGAAGATACAATCTCTCAGTGCTGAGAATTCCATTGATGGCAGCGTCAAGTGTCTCATAGAATTGATTCTTGACATCTGGGGTGGAGGTGAGTGGCGGGACATAGATGCACATGAGATTAACTGGGCCCGCGCTTGTTGACAAGTGAAGAGTATGAAGTCTCTCTGAGCCTACTGTGGGTGGTTCACTCATTGCAAGTGGCGTGTTTTTTACTGTGAAACCCACGAGTTGCCTCTTGGGCTTTCCCCTGCCAGAAGAAGGTGTAGTGTTTCTCTTTGAGGGATCCACTTTGAACGAGTCTAGTTTCTTGCTGAACAGCAATGTCCACATTGAGCCTTGTGAGTTCTTTGTCGATCACAGCTGTCTTGTGTGTGTCATCAACCTGCAGAAGGTTGTCAGTAAGGCCAGGACTCATGGTCCTCACATTCCAGCTTGCGATGCGAAGGACTGGTGTCTTCTTTGTTAAGTTTGTCTTGCCTGGTGCATAGATTATCGAACTGCCTGTTGAGAGATGACTCTCTAAGCTCCAAGCATCCATTGAAGCAAGTAGGTCATGGCAGGACAGCAGTTAACTGAGTGGGTGGTAGTTCTCCAATGAGACATGATGATCTCTCTCACTGTCAGAAGTAACCCCTGGTGCTCATACTCTACACCAATTGAGTGAGAGCTTACAATCAGCAACTGGTTCTTCCCGTGTTGTGCTAATGTTTAACCACAAAGCTGGAGTGTCCTCTCCAGGGCACAGGCCTGGGCAAATAGTATGGAGACACTGAGCATCAGGACCCCCTCTCAGCATTGCTAGTATTGTCCAAAGGAAAGGGAAAAAACAGTACTGTTTGGTATTGCTCTGCTGTCGGAGTTGCTGGAAAACTACCTGATAAGTAACAGGTAACTGCCTACGGGACTCCACTCCGGATTTACTGTCCAGGTTTACTCCCTCAGCCTTCTTCTCTCTCAAGACACCCACAGGGAAGTGAGACTTTTTGCCCATATCTGGGGCTCTGTTTCTTGGCATCAGGATGGAACCACATGCCAGTGGGCTTGCATGACATGCACAAGGATATCACACACTGCCTCATCCCTGTGACAGCTCAGAGAGTGACCCTGATGATAATGCACCCCACAGGAACATCACAAACATCCCCCTCCCTCGGACAGTTCAGGGTCAGACACTGCACATACTGCAACAACAGTGACATTCCTGGATTAGTCCCTCCATTCCCAAAAACAAGCATTCACCCTACTTTATGCTTTCTGTCCCTCAGCCAATTTTGTATCCCCGCTGCCACGACCCCCTTTAATCCCATCTGCTCGAATTTTGTTCACAAGTCTATTTTATGGTACTTTTTCAAACACAATTTTGAAGTCCAGACACACACCATCAACCTCACCACCCTGGTCAACTCTCTCTGAAACTTCATCAAAGAAATTAATTAATTAATTAATTCATACACAATCTTCTGTTAACCAATCTGTACTGGCTGTCATTTATTAGCCCATGTTCTACCAAGTGACAGTTAATTTCCTCCTGGATAATTGTCTCTAAAAGTTTCCCCACCACCGACTTTGGACTAACTGGTCTGTAGTTCCTGGGTTTATCTCTCTTTTTAAACAGGGCTGTAAAATTAGTAATCCTTGCAGATGTATCTTTTAATTCTGGAAAGTCTATTGTGGACAATCTCTTTGGGAATGACTTTAACCAATTAAAGCAACAGGATATTTGATTAATAAGTCCAGAACTTTTATTGAGAGTAAAATAGTACTTAATAATTGAAAGCAAAATTATCTTGAACAAACTTGGACTATATAACTTTACTGCTCGAGCAGGTGTGTGGACTGGTCGAGCTTGGTCTCAGAGTGTCACGGTCCTCTTTGTCCAGCCTAGATCCCTCATCAGGTGGAGAACTTGGTTGATGATCTGAGCCTTTACCCCTGAGGTCTTCTAGTGTTCCTGCACACTGAACCCTTACAAAATCCCTACTTTTAACCCCTGGATTGCCATCACACCACCTTGTAAAATAATATTTGGTCCGAGCTGTTGCCAGGTACATTTAATAAGTTCTTAATGATGTCTTCCACTAACAGTCACCTGTCCTCAGAATCTCAGACATGAGTACAATGGAGTGGTTTCACACTGTCTCCCAAACTGATCTGAAACAAGTTTCCTATTCATTAAATCGAGACTCTTGAAGGTCACGATGTACCAGACCATGGGTTTTATCAGGTGTTCTAGAAAGGTCCATTGTTTGAATACGTTCCGCTGAAACTGCCCTTTCCCACACAGACACAGAAACTCACAGTAATTAGATTGACCTAACTTTAAATGAAAACCCATTCTCTCTAAAATGATTATTGATTCATTATTTATAACTCAATCAAGGTTCATTACCTTTACAATCATCTGTTTCATGATGGGTAGCTACTCATTAATTATGCAGGATACAAACGTTAGGACTGAACACAAAATGGCTCCTTTGGTCATGTGTTAATTGTAAAATGGCTTCCTTGACCTTATTAGTTATTACAACAGATACATTCTAAAAATGGTCAAGTTAAACTGAGATCGAACTACCTAAGCTTACCTGCATCCTCCAATCCTCTGGCATCATTCCCATAGAAAGGGGGATTGAAAGATTGTGGCTCAAGTCTCCACTATTTCCACCCTGACTTCCCTCAGCAACCCAGGATGCAGCCCATCCAGACCGGGTGACTTTTCGACTGTGAGCGCTGCCAACCTTGTAATTATCTCCTCTTTATCTATTTTCATCCCCTCCAATTTCTCCACATCCTCCTCCTTTTCTGTGTGACATTTGCACAATCTGCTTGTTTTGTGACAGATGCAATGTACTTAATTAGTGCCTCAGGCACGCCCTCTGGCTCCACAGGATCTCCTAATTGACCCACCCTTTCTTTGACAGTCCATATGTTGGGAAAAGACTTCAGTGATCCCAGTTATGTGACCCACTACTCTTTTCTCACACACTCTCTTGCTGATCTCATTTCCCTTTTCAGCTGTCCTTTGTACTTTCTGTATTTTGCTTGTTTCTCCTGCAGATTAATCCTCACATGATTTCTATATTAATGGTTTTCGAACTATTTTGTAAAATGATTTAGTTTTGTAAATTTCTCCCTAGCTCCCCTCATGGTCAGGCAGAAAGTTTAACTGCTGTGTTTTCAAACAGCAACAGCTTTATTTGAAAAGCCATTGGGACAGGATTCCGGGTTTTAATCCAGTCACAAATCTGGTTCTGATGTCTTGTGGCTCCAGCTGTCACATGACCTGTCAGAGGATGACCTCATAATTGACCCGGTCATGGAGCTGTGGGTTGATGTTTAAATTGTTTCAAAATAATTTTCCAGAAGGACAATCAAAATGAATCCATATATAAAAGGTAGATTTTGTGAATTTGTGCTCCCAGTGGAAATTCCTGCAGAGTCTGCTGGTTTTCATATCCCCAATTTCCCACAGGAAGCTCTGTGCTCAGACTCTGTATTCATCACATCAACATTATACAGAATCATTTCATGGGAGACCCCAGTGTGAATTGTCGACAGGTGGGTCAGTTTTAACTTTCAAAGTAACACAGGAGCAAAATACTGCAGATACTGGAAATCTGAAATAAAAACAGAAAATGCTGGAAATACTCAGCAGGTCTGGCAGCATCTGTGGGGAGAGAAACAGAGTTAACATTTCAGATCTGTGATCTTTCATCAGAACTGGGCTGAAATTGTCTGAGGGACTGAGATTGTGGAATCAATTTCAGGGTCAAAGACATTGTACTCTGTAAGGATAGGAAGATGGTGATTATTAAGTATGGTGCAAGAATATAGATGCTTTTACATTATTTGAATCAACATTGATTTAAAATTTGTGCTCACGAATCCTATCTTTTGATCAAAATGACACTGATAACAATGGAAAAAGCAACACATGCATTTCACAGGACCTTGTAAAGCCCTTTACAGCCAATGAAGGACTTTCCAAGTGTTGTCACTGTACAGTGCAATACAATACCCTGCAATAAGGATATTTCACATTCGAGTCACACAAGTGCCAGGCAATGACCATCTCAAACAAGAGAGAACCTAACCATCTCCCCTTGACGTTCAACAGCATTACGTTTGCTGAATCTCCCACTATCAACAACCTGGGGGTTACCATTGACCAGAAAATGAACTGCAGTAGCCATATAAATATCATGGCTACAAGAGCAGGTCAGAGACTAGGAATCCTGCGGCGAGTAACTCACCTCCTGACTCCCCAAAGCCCGTCCACTATCGACAAGGCACAAGTCAGGAGTGTGATGGAATACTCTCCACTTGCCTGGATAGGTGCAGCTCCAACAACACTTCAGAAGCTCAACGCCATCTAGGACGAAGCAGCCCACTTGATTGGCACCTCATTCACAATATTCACTCTCTCCATCACCGATGCACTGTGGTAGCAGTGTGTACCATCCACAAGATGCACTGCAGCAAGGCAGCAAGCCTCTTTCGACAGCACCTTCCAAACCCGTGACTTCTATCACCTAGAAGGACAAGGGCAGCAGATGCATGGGAACACCACCACCTGCAAGTTCCCCTCTAAGCCATACAACATCCTGAATTGGAAATATATCACTGTTCTCTTACTGTTGATGGGTCAAAATCCTGGAACTCCCTTCCGAACAGCATCACATCGACTGCAGTGGTTCAAGAAGGCAGCTCACCACCACTTTCTCCAGGGAATTAGGGATGGGCAATAAATGCAATAAATAAAAATGAAATCAATAAAAAAGACAATAATCCCCAAAACTAGAAAATACATATGAAAATGAAAATATAATAAAGCACAGTCAGCATGGATTTCACAAAGAAAGACTTGATTAACCTTATCTTTGAAGAATCAACAGCAAGAGTAATACAGCAGATGTAGAAGAGTTTAAGTTAATAAAGCCTCATCCTTTTATGTGCTGAAACCAACAAATTGTGGGTGAACAAACAAGCACACTAACTGACAGAGCTGCATGTTGTGCTTTCTAAATTACCCTAAAGCAGGGTGTTAATGAGTTAAATCTCCAGGTTGCTGCAACCAGAATAGCCATTGTCCACTATCAGTTTCACTGTTACAAATAAAGATGGAACATTCATTGTGAATCTATAGAAACAGTCTGGTCCTGCACACTGCAGACACATCCACGTCATCACCAACCAGCTCTCCCATAATTGGTGCAGTTATTTGACTTTTCGCCATTAGCTCCATGGAATTACTTTTAAAAGATTTAAATTCTAAGAAGTTTTGTTAATATTCAGCCCTTGAGAAGAAACCATTCCCTGGCCACAGTGGAGAAAGCATTGAATATAAAACTGTAGACTACCAGGTAACACAGTGAAAGCTTATCAGCTAATCTATAATTGCTTAGTTTTCTTATTTTTGCTCTTGCTATTTGGTTTTTCATCCTTTTCAGTCCTGACTGTGGATATTATTGTGATTAAATGTGAAAAGATGCACTGTGTCTCAGCCCCGGTATATTGACTCTTTCTCTGTACAGTGCTGTATACACTCAGATACTGACACTGTCTCTCCCTCCCTCAACTTTCCAGCCCTGACGGTGCAGAAAGTGCTGCTCAAAGTTACACATTCTGACTGTTTGCAGTTGATTAGTGAGAGATTATTAACGTATCCTCCTGCAGCGCTGCCTCGGTTAATAACAGCAGATCGAAGTCACATTTCAGATACAGAAACAGACGCATCAATTATTCACTCTTTTCCAGAGTGAGTGAGGCCGAGACAAGCAGCAACATTCCAGCCCCACACTCTGCAATTACCCAGCATCAGCAGAAAGCAGTGAATACAGATTCAATCAGTGGGTTAATGTCCATTACAGGGATGCAAGATTCCACAGCCCAGGACAAACATCCCCATACACCGAGAACAAGCTCAGGAAAACCCGGGGGAGTTAATATCCCAATCACCGAGCATTCCAGTAACATTGAACAAGTTCCTGAACTGAGTGAACCTTTCAAAGTACAGAAGTGATGACGAGGTGAAAAAGGTCTGACCAGTTGAGGTGACTGAGCGGTTTCAGCTTTTCTGTTCAGGTTGCAGCTTTCACTGGAGGCATGTGTTTAAATCCCACTTCTGACAACTTGATTTTCAGTTACTTTGCAGAGCTTCCTTGAAGGTTTGAGGTAGAGTAAATACTGAGGAACTGTTTCTAACTGCTGAACGGTCCATAACGAAGGTTACAGATTTAAGGTGACTCACAAAACCAGAAGGAACATGAGGAAAAATTCCTTTCTGCAACGTGTGGTTAGGATTTCAGTTTTGTGGATAGATTGGAGAAGCTGGGGTTGTTCTCCTTAGAGAGGAGATTTGATAGAGGTGTTCACAATCATGAGGGGTCGTGACAGACCTGATAGAGAGAAATTGTTGGTAGAAGGATTGAGACTCAGGTAAAAGCTGTGGCTCAGTTGGTCACACTCACCTCGAAATCACAAGCTTCTGGGTTCAGATTTCACAGCTGACACTCCAGTGCAGCACTGAGGGTGTTGAAGGTGCTGCCTTTCAGGTGTGATGTTAAACCAAGACCTGGTCTGCATGTTTGGGTGAATGTAAAAGATCCCATGTTGCAATTTCAAACAAGTGAAGAGCAATTCTCCCTGGTGTTGTGATCAATATTTGCCCCTCAATCAGATCAGTTGGTCATTATCACATTGCTGTTTGTGGGTATTAGCTGCTGCATTTCTGACATTACAACAGTGATTACACTTCAAAAGTATTTCATTGTTTACAAAGTGCTTTGATATATCCAGTGGTCTTGAAAGGTGCTATATAAATGCAAGTCTTTTCTTTCTTTATCACAACACATTGCTGTGTAAAAAATGGTTCTTCATGTCACCTCTGGTTCTTCTGCCAATCACCTGATATCTGTGTCCTCTGCTTACTGACCCTTTTACCACTGGAAACAGTTTCGCCTTATTTAAAATGATTTTGAACAAATGTGTCAAATCTCTTCCGACCTTTCTCTGCTGCAAGGAGAACAACCCCAGCTTCTCCAATCTCTCCACATAACTGAAATCCCTCACCCTGCTGCCATTGTGGCAAATCTCTTTTTTATTCTTTCATGGGATGTGGGCATTGCTGGCAAAGCCAGCATTTATTGCCCATCCCTAATTGCCATTGGGAAGGTGGTGGTGAGCCGCCTTTTTGAGCCATTGCAATACCTGCTGTTGGGAAGTGAGTTCCAGGATGTTGATCCAGTGACAGTGAAGGAATCATGATATAGTTCCAAGACAGGATGGTGTGTAGCTTGGCGGGGAACTTGCAGATGGTGGTGTTGCCATCATCCAATGTCCTTCTAGGTGGTCGAGGTCGTGGTGGATGGAGTGCTGATCAAGTGAGCTGCTTTGTCCTGGATGGTGTTGAGCTTCTTTGGTGTTGTTGGAGCTGCACTCATCCAGGCAAGTGAGGAGCCTTTCATCACACTCCTGACTTGTGTCTTGGAGATGGTGGACAGGAGGTGAGTGATTCACAGTAGAATTCCCAGCCTCTGACCTGCTCTTGAAGCTATGGTATTTATATGGCTGTTCCAATTCAGTTTCTGTTCATTGGCAACCCCCAGGATGTTGATAGTGAGGGATTCAGCAATGATAATGCCATTGAATGTCAAGGGGAGATAGTTAGATTCTCTCTTGTTGGAGATGATAATTTTGGGAATTGATAGGAAGCTGCTTCATGGTTGGTGGAACAAACGCCCGCCCTTGGGGTGGAGCCAACAGCTGCATCCGTCCAATAACAGACAGAGTGGAAGTACTGTACCAGGCCTTGTTAGTTCAGTTGGTAGAGAATGAGACTTTTAATCCCAGGGTCTTCGATTTGAGACCCTTGTTGTGTGGTTGTTCTTCCCTTTTTCAGACTTCGTCAGCAGAGAGTTCAAGGAGTGTGTCTGGTCCATTTCCCACACATCTGCCCTCCCCTCTTCCCATCCCTCCCAGAAACGCCACAGGTTTCCCCTTGTCCTTACTTTCAACCCCACCTGCCTCCACATCCAAAGGATTATCCTCCGCTATTTCCACCACCTCCAGCGTGATGCCACCACCAAATGCATCTTCCCCTCCCCTGTCAGCATTCCGAAAGGATCGTTCCCTCCGCAACACTCTGGTCCACTCCTCCATTATCCCCAATACCTCGTCCCCTTCCCACGGCACCTTCCCATTCAATCACAGGAAGTGCAATAGCTTCCCTTTTACCTCCTCTCTCCTCACTATCCAAGGCCCCAAACACCCCTTTCAGGTGATGCAGCGATTTACTTGTACTTCTTTCAATTTAGTGTACTGTATTTTCTGTTCACAATGCGGTCTTCTCTAAATTGGGGAGACCAAACGCAGATTAGCTGACCGCTTTGTAGAATACCTCCACTCAGTCCGAAAGCATGACCCTGAGCTTCTGGTTGCTTGCCATTTCAACACTTCCCCCTGCTCTCATGTCAACATTTCTGTCTTTGGCCTGCTCCAGTGTTCCAGTGAACATCAACGCAAGCTCGAGGAACAGCACCTGATCTTTCGATTCGTCACTCTACAGCCTTGTGGACTGATCCTTGAGTTCAATAACTTCAGAACATGACTGGTGTCAGGCAAACCCCCCCCACCCCACCTGCCAAGACTGAGGCACACATGATTTTTGCCACATGAACATTAAAACTTAAAATTGCAAGCGCCTGACTGGAAAGAAATTTGCATAGTAACAAACAGTATTAAAACAAAGGGACGCAGTCTTTTGCTTCCCCAATACACAGCAGAAGTGGTCAGACCAGTTTTAGTCACATGACTAGTTGGCTGTTGGTTTTTTGAACTTGCCACAGATTTGAACTCAGAACACCATGTGCTCCCGGATGGGGCAGACCCTCTCCAGTCCTGCCTGCCTCCATCTCTTTACCACAGAACTGAACCTTGTGAAAACATGTGAATCTCAAAGAGAGAAAAGTCTCCAACATGTACAAGGTTTAAGGAGAATACTGGGCCCTACGAAATGCAAGAATTACCTACAAAAGTGCTATACCGTGAGCTCGAAGCACAGTAACAAGATATTGCCTCAAACTGTTCCACTTTATCTTTTATTTTTTCTGTCCCTAGCCTCATCTGTATATCACGTGTGCATGCTAGCATGGGTGCATCGTATATCTGTCGGCATGAACCGTATTAAAGTTTAAGCAAGTTTAATATGTTTCACTTTTCTTCTTTAAACCAAAGAAAGCCTGTTTGTGTTCATTTCTTTGCATTATAATTGGAAAGCTGTGAACAAGGATTCACCAAAGGGGGAGCACAAAACACAGTGTGTTTGAAACCATGTGCCTGTTTTTCATGTAGTCAGTGCTGCTCATTATTCTGCTATTAACACTCTCTCTGGACAAATGCTTTGTCTTTGACCACAAGCATTAACGGACTCTTTGCCTTTGTCCCAGGACAACTTTGTTATTTAATCTTTCCTGCCCTCTGCCCTATCAAACACCTTCCCCTTTGTTCTCTCCCACAGGCCCCTCTCCTTCACTTGTTTAAAACCTAATTCTTTTCTAACCTTTGGCAGTTCTGATGAAAGGTCGCAGACTTGAAACTTTATCTCTATTTCTCTCTCCACAGATGCTGCCAGACCTGCTGAGTATTTCCAGCACCTTTGTTTTTATTTCAGATTTCCAGCATATGCAGTATTTTGCTTTTACTATATCAGAAAGTCTCTCCTTGATTCAGGACTCTTACGTCTCTCCAGCGTCTCGCTGCTAAAGATTGAACTTTATCTCATTTCACTCTCAGCTCTGGGTCAGTGTGGATCAGTGGGATTTCTCCCGCTTCACATTCCATCAGTGCTGAGAAAACAATGGGAAATATTACTCATGTTGTGTTCTGTAAATTTTGACAAACACTTGAATGTAAATATTGTCTTCCAAAGCAATGAGCGAAGGCTGGTTTTAGTGTGTGGCTGAAATAGATCAGCTGGATTTGCATTGCACTAAAAATCGCAGTTCTTGGTTCAATCCCAGGTTTTGGCACTTTCAACCTCTCCTGTGTCTTTTTCTTTGGCTCCAATTGTCAAGCTGCATGATTTACTCTGAAATTAGCACCAGAGAATCAAGGCACCAGCGAGCATGAGGAGCTGAAATTAGCACAGATCGAAACCACTTAATACTTCTGACTGAAAATGGTTGCAAATACTTCAGTTTTGCCTTTTGCACTGACGTGCTCGGCTCCACCATCATTGAGGATGTGGGTGTTTTTGGAGCCTCCTCATCTTGTTAGTTATTAAATTATCCACCACCATTCACGACTGGATGTGGCAGGACTGTGGAGCTGTGATCTGATCCTGAGGGAGATATCCGTGCATGGAGTGGCAGGATGTATGGAGAGTGATCCTAAAGAGGGTGTCTGAGCCTGGAGTGGAAGCTTTCTGTGGAGGTGCAGGAGTAGGCCATTCAGCCCCAGTGTTTTATAAAGGTTTAGTATAACTTATTTGCTTTTACTCTATGCCTCTATGAATAAAGCCAAGTGTCCTGTTTGCTTTTAGCAACATTTTCAAACCTTCTAAGATTGGTGCACATTGTCTCATTCTTCCTCCCAAACTTTATCACTTTACACTTCTCTGTGTAAAATTTTATCTGCCATGTGAAAGCCCATTTTGACAGTTTTTTTATCTTCTCCTGAAGTGTGTTACTGTCACTGGCATAAGACGAAATTCCCCAGCATTCTTTGATGCTATCTCCATGGAGAGAGCAATCTTACACGCGAGCTGAAATGTAGGATTTTGCGTGTTTAGTATCTTTTCTCATCCACCAATATAAGCACAAATCTGTCTCGTAATGCACGGTCTAAGAATGTGCCAAAGTTGCAATGTAGTGATAAATTCTTCAGTTCCACAATGTACTCACCAACTATTTCACTACTTTTCTGCTTTCTGGTTCCAAATTTCTAGCTTGCCGTGATCTCTAGTGGCTTAGGGTTAAAATGTTCCTCCAACTTGGTGATGATTGTTTTGAATTCACATCTTTTGCCTTGATGGGAGCAGGAAGATTTGTTAGCATGTCATACACTTCCAGGATAATTTACATTCGCAAAATTACTTTCTTGCCCTCAAGAATTGCCTTATTCTGAGTCTCGACCTCTTCACTTTCACCTTCATGTTCCAAAATGTTATTAGCTCTGAAAAACATGTCCATTCTTTCAATATGTGAACTGAATGGTTCTCGAGCCCTCTCATACGTTCCTAGCCTTCTGATGTATCCCTTGGGTGTAGCCATATTGTCCCAAATAATCACTTCGAATCTGATGCACACTAAGACCCTGCGGTAAAGGCCTGCTCGTTTATGAAATTGAAACCCGACCCAGTCCGACCTGACCACATCCAACCTGAATCTGACCCGGGCCCGAGTCCTTTGATTTTTTTCCCGCACCCGACCTGAACCGACCCGACTACCATAATAAAGTTAATTATATCAAACATACCTAGTCCAAATGTTGTGATCCTCCATTCCGAAAGCTGGCTATTCCTGCGGAATCATGCAGAAGTTCCCTCCCTGAGCAAGGCAGCACTGTGTCCGCCTCCAGCCCGACCCGTCACTAACCCGAATGCCGGACACGGAAGAGAGACCCGACCCGAACCTGGCACATGTCATCCGGTCTGGTCGGAGTCGGATTGGGTAGCCATGCTTTCCCCTAGGGCATCTCATTCAACTGAGGAGACAGTCTGTAGCATAGGCTTCACACAATCCACCCAAACTCTCCACCATCTGAGCAGTTAGGTCACCAGGAGCTGACTGATCCTGTTCACTGCAGTCCCTGCTGCTGTTTGCTGCCTATATTTACAGACTTTTATCTCATCCTCATCACCATTTTCTCCAATATATTCAGGGGGCATCAGCAGAGAAAATGGAGACCAAATGCGACAAGTGCAAGGAAATGTTTATTTACAATATTACATCATAAACATAATATACAAAAACATTACATGTGTGAAACACCTCCCGATCAAGATGTGTCTGAATAAATGGATCCCCTCACAATAAACACTGTCACCTTTCAATTTTAGCGGACGAGTGTGAGGGCCAGATGTGTGTGATTCCCACAGTAATGTGTTTGTTCAAAGTTCAGGAAAAGATGGAGATATGAATAATTTACAGGGAAATCTTTGAAGCATATCTCCATGTCTCTCACTCACAAAGATCTGCAAACTTGTGGATTCAGAAAGAACCCAGAGACAGATAGTCCTGCAATAACCTGTAACTCCAGGAAAGGATGTGTTCGAGATTTTGCCCTGTAGCTTAGTTGGTTAAAGCCTCTGTCTAATAAACAGCAGAACCTAACTTCAAACCCCAACAAAGCCTCACTGCAGTGAAGAAACGGAAAGTTATGATTTAAAGATTACTCTGTCAATCATTCACATCTCTGTCTTCCCCTGAACTTCGAGTTCAAATTTGTTTGTGAAGTTGAGTGACACGTTCAGACAGCACAGTCTTTGTCTTTGTGAAAGAAGTGATTTTGGGAATGGCTGTTTGAAACTGTCCCTCCTTGCACAGAAATTCAGTGCAAATACTCAAATCACCCACAATTTCCACGAGAGAAATTTGTTCACAATTGCATTTGACGTGAAACCGCCTCAACATTAATCTCACTGAAGCAGAGTGTGACCGTGTTGTATGTTTCAGAGTGTTGGTGCCATGAAGTGTCGCTTTTAACCGAGACTGGGACACAACGCAAGGTTGATCCAAGGTTGGAATATATTATCATTCAGGAGCAAGAAAAATCAAAAGGAACCGAATAAGAAAACCCAGTCTCCAGATTTGAGAATCTGCAGATCCGCTTTGGGAAAGTGAATCAGAGCAGAATGAAGGATGAACTGTCCAGAAGAGATGAAGACACAGCTCAGTCAACACGTTCCCCTGGTTTATGATGCTGGAACATTCCTCACACAGAAATGATTCAACCCAATGACAAACATTCTTGCAGCTGATAATTTATGCTAACGATTGAAGGACTTTCTCATGTGGTTACCTAGTGGTAAGAAGATATTAAACTTCGTTTCAATCAATCCAGCTGCGATGAACTTTGAATTTTTCTGCCTTTTATAAACATTATTTGAAGGGTCTCAGCGACAATGCTCAGTGTTGATGAGAGTGGGGTCTGGGTGAGCATCTGCTGAGCGTGACAGGATCAGGACTGGATGCAGGAAGTTCTCTGACAGTCTCTCTCTCTCTCTCTGATGGGTTTGAGTTGGTTCACAACTGGCAGCTGTTGGTGTTTCGATAAATGAAGGAAGTTCCCTCTCACCATTTTTTTTGATTCACAGAGCAGTATCAGGATGTAAAGGGTTAATGCTGAACACAGTGGGATCAACCTCTCCCACTGTCAGAGTGATGATGTAACAGTCACATGGGATGAGGTTTGGGAGAAGAGAGAGCAGCACCAAGGATGCTAGCTTAGCAGGCTTGATGAGTGTGTATAGAGTATTGTGTAAATTAGAAAAGAGTTCTTAGTTCTTTCAGCAGGAAATGTGTCCAGAAAATATCAAGAAACTCACAATTTTATTATTCAGGAGTCGGAACACAGATATTAACTCCAAGTTACAGTTCTGGGTTCATTTAACAAAAAAAATAGAGAATAATATTGCTGACTGATTGAAATTCCCCCTGTGAGGAGACAGTTAAACAGTTGGGACATCCTTCGATCCAAGGTTTTGGCAGCATTTGCAACTTTTGCAACTTTTTTAAATCCAGCTTTGATGGACGAGTGAAAAAACTGAACAGTTCCATTCTTCCTTCTTCCCTTCTTTCCATCAGTTTCTCTTTTCTGTCCCAGATCAATATGATGATGAGAATCCCAATTTAATCTGCTGTTTCTGGTGTTTTATCCATTCCAATCAAAATTCAACATTCCAATCAAATCTATTTGTTATTCCACAGTATCTCTCCATGTGTTTTATTCTGTTGTATTCTCTCATAGTCTGTTTGATGATCAATGTTACATCTCACTCTCTGTTCTGGTGAAGATCAGAAGCAGTGATATCTGTTTACACCACCTGCAAGTCGGCTGAGGCTGTGCCTCGCTGATCACGTGGAGTTGAAGCAATTCTTCCAGTCAGTTAGTTCAGTTGTCATTTCATGAGAAATTCGAAGTCATCATGACTTCGTCAGTGACCTAATGGTTCAGGTGTCTGAGTGATGTTAATCATGCTGTGATCAAATGATTGTATGTTCCAGTCTTTCCGTGGTGGGTTTTCACACTGAGTAGAAACGTGTTGGACATGGTCTGGAAATGTTTCACATAGCTCCATTCCCAACAGGCCATGACCTGATGTGATGGAAATTTCATTTACTTACAGAAGCTACATTTCCATCATTGCACATCTGGCTGCACAGTCAGGATCTGTGTGAAGGTGACGGTTGTGCTTCTGTTACTTGCCAGGTGACGAGGTGGCTGAGAGGTTAAGGCGATGGGCTACTAATCCGTTGTGTTGTGCACGCGTGGGTTTGAATCCCATCCTTGTTGTTAGTTTATCAACTGCCTGTTGCATTCTTGTTTCCAGCTTCAATGTAATGTAGGCCTGGAAACCTGTTCTTGTCAGTATCTTGACGGTGGTTCCAGAATTGTTTATACTTTATTAAAATTGAGACAGACAATTGGAATTCATCACCCAAATTGGACTGGAATGAAGATCAAATAGGGATCACGAAACGGAGCAGGATTTCCCCTCCCCTCCTTCCTTCCTTCCATCTTTACTTTCTCTGGATTTACACCAAGTGAACGACTAACGGGAAAAGCAAATGGCGAGGGAGCAGAAGCAGAACATTATCCTTTGGCAAGAAATTTATTTTCAAATCTTCTTGATAGATTAAGTGAGTGAGCAATGTTTTGGCAGATGGAGTTTAAAATGAGGGGTCATCTAGGACCTACGAAAGATAGATAAGAGTGTTTTTTGTTAAGTGGTGAGATGATAGAAACTGCGGAGGCGCAGAGACCCGAATACTGAATCACTAAAAGCTAGTGGACTGGTAGAAAAATAATGTGAAAAGTGAACGGAATATGAAGATTGGAACTCATGTTGTAGTTATATAAAGCTCTGTGCTCCTGAAGTAAATGTCGAAGCCCAGATTGTGGGGAATCTGTGGAGAGTGATTTGTTTTTTATTCATTAATGGGCGCGAGTATCGCTGATAAGGCTGGCATTTATTACCCATCCCTAATTGCCCTTGAGAATGTGGTGGTCAGCTGCCTTCTTGAACTGCTGCAGTCCATATGGTGCAGGAACACCCACAGTGCTATTGGGGAGGGAGTTCCAGGATTGTGACCCAACAACAGTGAAGAAATGGCGATATAGTTCCATGTCATGATGGTGAGTGACTTAGAGGGGAACCTGCAGGTAGTGAGTTCCCATGCATCTGCTGCCCTTGTTCTTCGAGGTGGTAGTGGTCATGGGTTTGGAAGGTGCTGTTGAAGGATACTTGGTGAGATACTGCAGTGCATATGGAGATGGTACACACTGCAGCCACTGTGTACTGGTGGTGGAGGAACTGAATGTTTAAGGTGGTGGGTTAGGTGCCGATCAAGTGGGCTGCTTTCTCCTGGATGGTGTTGAGCTTCTTGAGTGTTGTTGAGTGGGATGTATTCCATCCCACTCCTGACTTGTGCCTTGTACATGGTGGACAGGATTTGGGGTGTCAGGAGGCGAGATACTTGCTGCAGAATTCCTAATCTCTGACCTGCACTTATAGCTTCAGCATAGATGTGACTGGTCCAGTTTAGTTTCTGGTCAGTGGTAACCCTCAAGATGTTGATGGTGGGGGATTCAGCGATGATTATGCTGCTGAATATCAAAAGGTAGATGGTTTGATTCTCTCTCAATGGAGATGTTCACTGCTGAGCACTTGTGTGGCCAGAAGGTTACTTGTCACTTATCAGCTCAAGCCTGAAGTTTGTACAGGTCTCGCTGCTTGTGGGCACAGACTGCTTCAGGATCTGAGGAGTTGTGAGTCATCAGCGAACATTCCCACTTCTGACTTATGTTGAAGGGAAAGTGATCAATGAAACAGCTGAGGATGTTTGGGCCGAGGACACTACCCTGAGAAACTCCTGAGGCAATGTCCTGGGCTGAGATGATTGGCCTCCACTAACCACAACCATCTTGCTTTGTGTGAGATATGACTCCACCACGTGGAGAGTTTTCCCCTTGATTCTCATTGACTTCAATTTTGCTCGGGATCCTTGATGCCACACTCACTCAAGGGCAATCACTCTCACCTCTCCTCTAGAACTCCACTCTTTTGTGTCTGTTTGAACCAAGCTGCAATAAAAAATAAGAACAGAAGAAATATTAGCAGGAGTAGGCCATTTGGCCCCTCGAGCCTGCTCCACCATTCAATAGGATCATGGCTGACCTGATCATGTCCTCAACCCCACTTTCTTGCCTGCCTCCCATAACCCTTGACTTCCTTGCAGATAAAATTCTGTCAAACTCAGTCTTGAAGACATTCAATGACCCAGCCTCCACTACTCTCTGTGGTAGAGAATTCCAAAGATTAATGACTCTCTGAGAGAAGAAATTCCTCCTCATTTCCTTCTTAAATGGAAGACCATTATTCTGAAACTGTGTCCCCTAGTTCTAAATTCCACCATGAGGGGAAACATCCTCTCAGCATCCACCCTGTCAAGCCCCCTCAAAATCTTATATGTCTCAATACGATCACCTTTCATTTTTCTTAACTCCAATGAGTATCGGTCCAACCTGATCAACTCTCCATATAAGGCAACCACTTCATCACAGGAATCAATCCAGTGAACCTTCTCTGAACTGCCTCCAATGCAAGTATATCTCTCCTTAAATAAGGAGACCAAAACTGTACACAGTACTCTAGGTGTGGTTTCACCAACACCCTGTACATTTGCAGCAAGACTTCTCTTCTTTTATACTCCATCCCCCTTGAAATAAAGGGCAACATTCCATTTGCCTTCCTAATTATTTGCTCTACCTGCATGGTAACTTTTTGTGATTCATGTACGAGGACACCCAGATCCTTCTACACCGCAGCATTCTGTAATCTCTCACAATTTAAATAATATTTTGCTTTTCCATTCTTCTTACCAAAGTGGATAACCTCACATTTTCCCACATTATACTCTACCTGCCAAGTATTTGCCTGGGGTCGAGGAACCCTGGCAGAACCTAAACTGAGCATCGATGAGCAGATTATTGCTAAGTGTCTGGTGCTTGATAGCACTGTTGATGACATCTTCCATCACTTTGCTGATGATTGATAGGAGACTGATGGGGTGGTAATTGGTCAGATTGGATTTGCCCTGCTTTTTTTTATGGAGTGGGCACACTTGGGCAACTTTCCACATTGTCGGGTAGATGCCTGTGTTGTAGCTTTACTGGAACAGTGTGGCTGAGAGCACAGCTAGTTCTGGAGCACAAGTCTTCAGTACTAGAGCCGGGATGTTGTTCGGGCCTATTGTCGTTGCTGTATCGAGTGACTTCAGTTGTTTCTTGCTATCATGTGATCATGTGGAGTGAATCGAATTGGCTGAAGACTGGAAACTGTGATGCTGGGGACCTCAGGAGGCCGAGATGAATCATCCACTGAGCAATTTCTGATGTAAGATGGTTGTAAATGATTTAGCTTTGGCTCCACCATTATTGAGGATGGGGATTTTTTGGAGCCTTCTCATCTGGTTAGTTATTTAATTGTCCACCATCATTCATGACTGGATGTGGCAGGACTAAGGACCTGTGATCTGATCATGAGGGAGATATCCATGCATGGAGTGGTGGGATCTATGGAACGTTATCCTGAAGAGGGTGTCCGAGCCTGGAGTGGCGGGATCTGTGGAGACTGATCCTGACGAGTGTGTGCAAACCTGGAATGGAAGCTTTCTGTGGAGGTAGAGGAGTAGGCCATTCAGACCCAGTATTTTATAAAGGTTTATCATAACTTATTTGCTTTTACTATATGTCTCTATTAATAAAGCCAAGTGTCCTGTTTGCTCTTAGAAGCCTTTTCAAACCTTCTAAGATTGGTGTACATTGTCTCTCTGTTCTGGCACCCACTTTAGAATTGTAACATTTCATTTATATGGCCTCTCCTTATTCTTCCTCCCAAATTGTGTCTCTTCACAATTCTCTGTGTAAATTTTAACTGCCATGTGAAAGCCCATTTTACCAGTTTTTTTAAGCTCCCCTGAAGTGTGTTACAATCACTGGCACAGGATGAAATTCTCGAGCATTCTTTGATGCAATCTCCATGGAAAGAGCAATCTTACATGCGAGCTCGAATGTGACATTTTGTGTGTTTGGTATCTTTTCTCATCCACCAATATAAGCACAAATCTGTCTCATAATGCACGGTCTAAGAATATGCCAAAGTTGCAATGTAGTGATAAATTCTTCATGCCACAATGTACTCACCAACTGTTTCACTACTTTTCTGATTTCTGCTTCCAAATTTCTAGCTTGCCGTGATCTCTAGTGGCTTTGGGTTGAAATGTTCCTCCAACTTGGTGATGATTGTTTTGAATGGCACATCTTTTGCCTTGATGGGAGCAGGAAGCTTTGTTAGCTGGTCATACACTTCCAGGCTAATTTCCATTAGCAAAATTGCTTTCTTGCCCTCAAGAATTGCCTTATTCTGAGTCTTGACCTCTGTACTTTCACCTTCAAATTCCAAAATGTTATTAGCTCTGAAAAACATGTCCATTCTTTCAATATATGAACTGAATGGTTCTCAAGCCCTCTCATAAGTTCCTCACCTTCCGATGTATCCCATATGTGTGCAGCCATATTGTCCCAAATAAGCAATTTGAATCAGATGCACAGGAATACCCTGCGGTATCTCATTCAACTGAAGAGACATTCTGTGGCCCAGGCTTCACACAATCCACCTAAAATCTCCACCATCCGAGCAGGTAGGTCACCAGGAGCTGCCTGATCTTGTTCACTGCAGTCCCTGCTGCTGTTTGCTGCCTATATTTACAGACTTTTATCTCATCCTCATCACCATTTTCTCCAATATATTCAGGGGGCCTCAGCAGAGAAAATATACACCAAGAGTGGCAAGTGCAAGGAATTGTTTACTTACGTCATTATGTCATGCACATAATATACAAATACATTACATGTGTGAATCATTTCTTGAGCACTTTTATACCAGATGTGTCTGAATAAATGGAACCCCGTCACAATAAACACTGTCACCTTTCAATGTTTAACGGAGAGGTTTGACGGCCTGATGTGTGTGATTCCCACATTAATGTGTTTCTACAAAGTTCGGAGAAAGACGGAGATATGAATAATTTGCAGGGAAATCTTTAAGCATATCTCCATGTTTCTCACTGACAAAGTTCTGCAAACACATGGATTCAGAAAGAACCTGAGTGCAAAATCAACAAAAATAAACACAGCCAGAGAGACTTGCAATAACCTGTAGCTCAGGGAAAGTACATGATGTTATGGAAGTGATTTAGAATTTCTTTTTGTGAAATTCTTTTTGAGGAATTCATCGTCAAACTTAATAAATGTCAGACCAGTTCTTTTTCAAGAGGGTACTGAAAGTATTAATTTGGCAACTATGTTTACTGGTTGTCACATGACTCAAGTTAAATGTCGAACAGAAACCCTGGTAACAGGGGGAAATGTGGACAGAGAAGTCAGTTGCGCCTCTTGATTGGACAAACCCGGCAGCAGCAGCACTCACCGAAGAGGGCAGAAAAATCACAAGCTTTTATTTGTCGCAGTCATTGTGTTTTACCTTCTGGAGTGAGCAGCTGATAAAGTTAGGCTGAAGAAGTGTCAAGGAAGGAGAGAAGATCACAACCCACGTTGTTTTGCAGCAAATCTTTAAAAGACCCTGAGAACTTCACTGTGTCAATTCATCTCTTCTCCTGTCTTTGAAGAAAGCCTGCTAAAATTAATTCTCAACACTGCCTCTAAAAAACTGTTCTAAAAGACCCTGGTGACCTGTCAACGCATACTCAGAAGTTAGACTGTTTGCCAGTTTTGGAACAACATATCTCATCTGCTGTTTTCTTCAGGAATGAACAAGTAATCAGCCCAAGTGTTGTTTTTGTCTTTAACAGAACTCAGAATTGAAAAAATAATTCTTTTTTTTTCAGTTAACCGGTGTATGTGTGTGTGCGTGTGTGGGGCTGTGGCAAGAAAGGGGCTTTAAATAATGGTTAAGGTAAAAAGGGAACTTTTAAAATTTCTACCTGTGTATTTATGCTTTATTTCATGACTAGTTAAAACTTGTTCTGTAATAAACTGATAATTTTGCTGTTCATTAAAGAAACCTGGTCAGTGTCTTCTATTCTGGGAAGAATAGAGTATGTGATTGACTGTTTCAGGAAGTGGGAAAAGTTAAAATATATGTTGTGACCTGTGGAGAAGTGGGATGAGAATATATAGAAGGGTCTGAAGAAGGGTCATTGACCTGAAACGTTAACTCTGCTTCTCTCCACAGATGCTGCCAGACCTGATGAGTATTTCCAGCGTTTCTTGTTTTTATTTGAGATTTCCAGCATCTGCTGTATTTTCCTTTGATATTGATATTATATGAGAATAAATAGTGCACTCCTCTGATTTTAATTATAACAACATCTGGCTCTGTAGCTTAGTTGGTTAAAACACCTGTCTTGTAAACAGAAGATCCTGTGTTCAATTCCCAGTAGAGCCTTGTTTCTCATTTGTGATGTGTAAGTTACCTTGTCAACCACTTCCATCTGTGTCTTCTGAACTTTCAGTGAGAATTCAAATTATGTGATGTATTTTCGTCACAAGAGAAAACAGCCTTTGTGAAGGATGTGAGTTTGGAATGGCTGTTCCTTCTTGGACAGAAATTCAGTGCTGATATTTCAAAGGCAACTTCTTTGATACAAATTTGTTCACAGTTGCATTCAACCTGGAAAACAGCTCGACATTAATGTCACTGAAGGAAAGTGTGACTGCGTTGTATGTTTCAGAGTGTTTGTGTTGTTATGTGTTGCTTGTGACTGAGACTGGGACATGACGCAAGTGGGAGGGTTTATCTGAGGTTTGGAATATTTGTCAGTCAGGAACAAGAAAAATCAAAGGAACCAAATAAGAAAACCTATGTCTCATGTGGTGACCGAGAAACAGTGAGGAGATATCAAACTTTGTTCTTTTCAATACAGCAGTGTGAACATTGACCTTTCCTGCCTTTTATAAACAGTATTTGAAGTGTCTCGGTAACAATGTTCAGTGTTGATGAGAGTGGGGTCTGGGTGAGCAGCTGCTGAGTGTGACAGGGTCAGGACTGGATGCAGGAAGTTCTCTGACAGTCTCTCTCTCTCTCTCTCGCTGATGGGTTTGAGTTGATTTTCAACCGGCAGCTGTTGGTGTTTCGATAAATCAAGTTCCCTCCACCCATTTTTTTGGACAGACAGTGTAGTATAAGGATGTAAAGGGTTAATGCTGAAGACATTGGGATCAATCACTCCCACTGTCAGAGTGATGATGTAACAGTCACATGAGATGAGGTTTGGGAGGAGAGAGCAGCACCAAGGATGCTAGCTCAGGAGGCTTGATGAGTGTGTATATAGTATTGTGTAAATTAGAAAAGAGTTCTTAGTTCTTTCAGCAGGAAATGTGTCCCGAAAATATCGAGAAACTCACAATTTTATTATTCAGGAGTCGGAACACAAATATTAATTCCAAGTGACCGTTCTGGGTTCATTTAACAAAAAAAGGTAGAGAATAATATTACTCACTGATTGAAATCCCCCAGTGAGGAGACAGTTAAACAGGTGATCTGTTGGGGCATCCTTCGATCCAAGGTTTCTGCAGCATTTAATCTCCCTTTTTGGTGAAATTCTCTGTTATATGCAACTTTTTTTTTATCCAGCTTTGAGGGGCAAGTGAAAAAACTGAAAAAAGTGAGCAGTTCCATCCTTTCTTTTCTTCCTTCTTCCCTTCTTTCCATCAGTTTCGCTTTTCTGTCTCAGATCAATATAGTGATGAGAATCCCAATTTAATCTGTTGTTTCTGGTGTTTTGTCCATTCCAATCAGAATTCAACATTCCAATCAAATCTATTTGTTATTCCACAGTGTCTCTCCATGTGTTTTATTCTGTTGTATTCTCTCACAGTCTGTTTGATGATCAATGTTACATCTCACTCTCTGTTCTGGTGAAGATCAGAAGCAGTGATATCTGTTTACACCATCCACCAAGTCGGCCTGAAGATGTGCCTCGCCGATCATGTGGAGTTAGGAACATAGGAACATAGGAGCAGGAGTCGGCCATTCAGCCCATCGAGCCTGCCCCACCATTCAATATGATCATGGCTGATCATCCACTTTAATGCCCTTTTCCCCACACTTTCCTCATATTCCCTTATGTCATTTGTATTTACAAATCTGTCAATCTCTGCTTTAAACATACTCAACGACTGAGCTTCCACAGCCATCTGGGGTACAGAATTCCAAAGATTCACAACCCTCCGAGTAAAGAAATTTCTCCTCATCTCTGTCCTAAGGAGCTTCCCCCTTATTTTGAAATTGAGCCCCTGGTTCTCGACTCCCCATCCAGATGAAACATCTTAGCTGCATCTACCCTGACTGTCCTTTAAGTATTTTGTAGGTTTCAATGAGATCACCTCTCATTCTTCGAAACTCTAGAGAATACAGCCCCAGTTTCCCCAATCTCTCTTCATAGAACAGTCCCACCATCCCTGGAACAAGTCTGATGAACCTTCGTTGAACTCCCTCCATGGCAATAATATCCTTCCTAAGGTAAGGAGACCAAAACTGCACACAGTACTCCAAGTGCGGTCTAACCAAGGTTCTATACCATTGAAGCAAGAATTCACTACTCCTGTACTCAAATCCTCTTGTGATAAAGGCTAACATACTATTAGCCTTCCTAATTGCTTGCTGCACCTGCATGTTAGCTGTCAGTGACTTATTGACATGGACACCCAGGTCACCCTTATATTCTATACCTCAGCTAATAAAGGAAAGGATTCCATATACCTGCTGAACCACCTTATTGACCAGCCTTGCTACCTTCAGGGATCTGTGGACATTCACTCCAACGTCCCTCACTTCCTCTGCACCGTTCAGTGTTCTCCCATTAATTGTGTATTCCTTTGCCTTTTTTGACCTCCCAAATGCATCACCTCACCCTTGTCCAATTTGAATTCCATTTACCACTTCTCTGCCCACCTGACCAGTCAATTGATATCTTCCTGCAGTGTACAGCTATCCTCCTCCCGATCAACACGGACAATTTTTATGTCATCTGCAAACATCTTGATTGTGCCCTCTACATTTATGTCCATATCATTAATATATACCACAAAAAGCAGGGGACCTAGTTCTGAGCCCTGTGGAACACCACTGGAAACAGTCCTCCAGTTGCAAAAACACCTGTAACCAATTCCTTTTTGTTTCCTGCCACTGAACCAATTTTGTGTCCAGCTTGCTACATTCCCCTGGATCCCATGTGCTTTTATTTTTTTTTAACCAGTTTGCCATGTGGGACCTTGTCAAAAGTCTTGCTAAAATCCATGTGGATCAGATCAACTGCACTATCCTCATCAATCCTCCTTGTTACTTCTTCAAAAACATTCAATCAAGATAGTCAGACAGGAGCTTCCCTTAACAAATCCATGCTGACGGTACTTGATTAATCTGTGCCTTTCTAAGTGACAGTTTATCCTGTCTCTCAGAATTAATTCCAATAATTCGCCCACTATTGAGGTTAGGCTGACTGGCCTTTAATTATTTGGTCGATCATTCGCTTCCTTTTTCAACAATGGTGCAATGTTAGCAACAAAAACAAAAAGTGCTGGACATCCACAGCAGGTCTGGCAGCATCTGTGGAGAGAGAAACAAAGTTAACATTTCAGGTCAGTGACCTTTCATCAGAACAGAAACGTTAACTTTGCTTCTCTCTCCACAGTTGCTGCCAGATCTGCTGTGTATTTCCAATGCAACTAGTTTTTATTTCAGATTTGCAGCATCTGCAGAATTTTGCTTTTATTGCAGTGTTACGAGACCTCCAATCCTCTGACATCACACCCGTATCCAGTGAGGGATTGGAAACTGATGGTCAGACCTTCCACAATAACTCCCTGACTTCTTTTAACAGCCTGGGGTACATTTCATCCGGCCCTGATGATTTATCCACTTTCAAGGATGCTAATCCCATTTATACTTCTTCTCTCCCTCAGTTTATCATGTCCAATACTTCACACTCCTTCTCCTTAATTACAATATCTGCATCACCCCCCGAATTTGTGAAGACAGTAAAATATTCATTAATAAACATACCAACATCTTCCACACTGACACATAGGTTACATTTTTAGGTTTTTGATGGGCCCTACTCTTTCCTCAGTTGCCTCTGACTGCAATGTATTGATGAAACATCTTTGGATTTGTTTTGATTTTGCTTGTCAATATTCTTTCGTGATCTCTGTTTGTTCTTCATCGCTACTCCCAAATACCTCTAGTCATGTCAAAACACAACTTATCAGAAGGGGAATTTGAACCCACCCCTGCAGAGAGAATTGTGATCTGAATGAACCGTCTCAGACTGCTCGACAATCCTGACTACCCCATGTGTATGTTTAATGCTGACGAAATTATCCATTCATTGTGAAAGTATTTGTGAGATTGTGGAAATATCTGGAAGAGGAAAGACCAACGGGAAAGCTCGGTCCAAGGCCAAGTCTCGCTACTCCCGGGCTGGACTGCAGTTCCCGGTGGGCCGTGTTCACAGGCTCCTGAGAAAGGGTAACTATGCTAAGCGTGTGGGTGCCAGAGCCCAGGTCTATCTGGCTGCTGTGCTCGAGTATCTGACCGCTGAAATCCTCGAGCTGGGCGGTAACGCGGCCCGGGACAACAAGAAGACCTGCATCATACCCAGACACCTACAGCTGGCCGTCCTCAATGATGAGGAGCTCAACAAGCTGCTGGGAGGGGTGACCATCGTTCAGGGAAGAGTGCTGCCTAATATCCAGGCCGTGTTGCTGCCCAAGAAAACCAGCGCTCCGGGCACCAAAACCAAGTCAATCTGCCAGGATTTTTTCAAATACTCAAAGGCTCTTTTCAGAGCCACCCACAGTATCTGAAAGGGCTGATTACTGTCTGAAGTCTGCTGTACCCGCACCTCTGTCTATCCCTCTTCATCTGGAACAACCAACGCTATCTTCCATTCCTTTCACCATTATGTGTTTAACTAGCTTCTCCTTATAGTCAGTCCAATATCAATGTACTAATGAAATGATCTGTGTCAGTGCTGGCAATTTCCATAGAATCATAGAAAAATTAGGGCACAGAAGGAGCCCATTCAGCCCATCGCGTTTGCTCTGGCCGAAAAAACTAGCCACCCAATCTATTCCCACCTTCCAGCACCTGATCCGTAGACTTGCAGGTTACAGCACTTCAGGTGCATGTCCAGGTATTTTTAAATGAGTTGAGGGTTTCTGCCTCCACCACCATTCCTGGCAGCGAATTCCAGACACCCACCACACTCTGGGTAAAAACGTTTCCCCTCATGTCCCCTCTAATCCTTCTACCAATCACCTTATGTCTGTGCCCCCTGGTAACTGACCTCCCCACCAGGGGAAACAGATCCTTACTGTCCACTCTGTCTAGGCGCCTCATAATTTTGTACACCTCATTCAAGTCACCCCGCAGACTCCTCTGTTCTAAGGAAAACAACACGAGTTGCTCCAATATTTGCTCATAGCTGCAACTTTCAAGCCCTGGCAACGTTCTTGTCAATCCCCTCTGTACTCTCTCCAGAGCAATTATGTCCTTTCTGTAATGTGGTGACCAGAACTGTACGCAATACTCCAGCTGTGGCCGAACCGCCGTTTTATACAGTTCTAGCATTACATCCCTGCTTTTCTATTCTATACCTTGGCCAAAAAAGGAAAGCATTCCATATGCCTTCTTCACCACTCTAGCTACCTGTCCTGCCACTTTCAGGGACCTGTGGACATGCACTCCAAAGTCTCTCACTTCTTCTACCCCTCTCAATATCTTCCCGTTTATTGTGTATTCCCTTGCTTTGTTTGCCCTCCCCAAATGCATTACCTCACACTTCTCCAGATTGAATTCCATTTGCCACTTTTCCGCCCACTCAACCAATCCATTCATATCATTCTGATGTCTACAGCTATCCTCCTCACTATCAATTACACGGCCAATTTTTGTGTCATCAGCAAATTTCCCAATCATACCTCCCACATTTAATTTCAAATCATTAATATATACCACAAACAGCAAGGGACCCAACACTGAGCCCTGTGGAATGCCACTGAAAACTGCTTTCCATTCGCAAAAACATCCGTCGATAACTATCCTTTGTTTCACTGAGTCAATTTTGGAGCCAACCTGCCACATTCCCCTGTATTCCATGGGCTTTCATTTTACTGACCAGTCTGCCATGTGGGACCTTACTAAAATCCATGTAGACCACATCCACCACACTATCCTCATCAATGTTTCTTGTTACTTCCTCAAAAAACTCAATCAAGTTAGTGAGATATGACCTTCCCTTAACAAATCCATGCTGACTATCCCTGATTAATCCTTGCCTTTCTAAGTGGCTGTTTATCCTGTCCCTCAGAATTGATTCTAATAATTTACCCACCACCGAGGCCAGACTGACCGGCCTATAATTATTTGGCCTATCCCTCACATCCTTTTTAAATAATAGTACAACGTTCGCAGACCTCCAATCCTCCGGCACCTCCCCCATATCCAGTGAGGATTTGAAGATGATCCTCAGCGCATCCACTATTTCCTCCCTGGCTTCCTTTAACAACCTCAGATGCAAACCATCTGGCCCTGGTGATTTATTCATTTTGAAGGATGTCAGACTCTCTAGTACTTCCACTCTCATTATGCTTATCGTATCTAATATTTCACACTCCTCTTCTTTGTCTGCATCATCCCTCTCCTTTGTGAAGGCAGAGACAAAAACTCATTAAGAACCCCACACACATCTTCTGCATCCACTCATACGTTCCCTTGTACATCTCTGATAGGCCGTACCCTTTCCTTAGTTATCCTCTTGCTCTTAATGTACTGATAGAACATCTTTGGGGTTTCCTTCAAGTAGTTGTATCCAGTCCACATCCACCAAGTCACCTCTCAGTTTTGTAAAATTTGCCTTCCCCCAATTTAGAACTTTTACTTCTGTTGTATCTTTGTCCTTTTACATGATTATGCCAAAACTAATTGCAGTATGGTCACTAGGGGTGGTGGTGGCGTAGTGGTCTTGTCAGTGGACTTGTCAGTAGATTAGTAACCCAGACACCTAGGGTATTGCTCAGGGGACGTGGGTTCAAATCCCACCATTGAAATTTAAATCCAAATAATAAATCTGCAATTAAAAAGCAAGTCTAATGATGGCCATGAAACCATTGTTTATGGTTGTGAAAACCCATCTGGTTTACTAATGTCCTTTAGGGAAGGAAATCTGCTGTTCTTGTCTGGCCTGCATGCGACTGCAGACCCACAGCAATGTGGTTGACTCTTACATGCCCTCTGAAATGGCCGAGCGAGCCACTCAGTTGAAACTAAACACTACGAAGTCAATAAAAAGGAATGAAAGCAGACGGACCACCCGGCGTCGACCTGGGCACCAGAAATGACAATGGCAAACCCAGCGCTGTCGACCCTGCAAAGTCCTCCTTAGTAACATCTGGTGGCTTGTGTTAAGTTGGGAGAGCAACAGCCTGACGTAGTCATACTCACAGAATCATACCTTACAGGCAATGTCGCAGACACTGTCATCACCATCCCTGGGTATGTACTGTCCCACGGGCAGGACAGACTCACCAGAGGTGTCGGTACAGTAGAGAGGGAATTGCCCTGGAAGTCCTCAACATCGACTCTGGACCCCATGAGGTCTCATGGCATCAGATCAAACAATGGACAAGGAAACCTCCTGCTGATTACCACCTACTGCCCTCCCTCAGCTGATGAGTCAGTATTCCTCCATGTTGAACAGCACTTGGAGGAAGCACTGAGGGTGGCAAGAGCACAGAATGTACTGTGGGTGGGGGACTTCAATGTCCATCACCAAGAGTGGCTCGGAAGCATCTCTACTGGCCGAATCCAAAAGGACATATCTGCTGGTGCTGCTTGATGGCAATATTGATGACACCTTCCATCACTTTAGGCCCCATCAGTCTACTCTCAATCATCAGTAAAATGATGGAAGGTGCCATCAAGCGGCACTCGCTTAGCAATAACCTGCCTCAGTGACACTCAGTTTGGGTTCTGCCAGGGCCACTCAGCTCCTGACCTCATGACAGCCTTGGTTCAAACATGGACAAAAGAGGTGAGGTGTGAGTGATTGCCTTTGACATCAAGGCAGTATTTGACCGAGTATGGCATCAAGGAGCCCGAGCAAAACTGAGGTCAATGGGAAAATCCTCCACTGGCTGGAGTCATACCTAGCGCAAAGGAAGATGGTTGTGGTTGTTGGAGGTCAATCATCTGAGCTCCAGGACATCACTGCAGGCGCTCCTCAGGGTAATGTCCTCAGCCCAACCATCTTCAGCTGCTTCATCAATGACCTTCCTTCAATCAGAAGGTCAGAAGTGGGGATGTTCGCTGATGATTGCACAATGTTCAGCACCATTCATGACTCCTCAGATACTGAAGCAGTCCGTGTAGAAATACAGCAAGACATGGACAATATCCAGGCTTGGGCTGATAAGTGGCAAGTAACATTCGGGCCGCACAAGTGCCAGGCAATGACCATCACCAATAAGAGAGAATCGAACTAACTCCCCTTGACATTCAATGGCATTACCATTGCTGAATCCCCCACTATCAACATCCTAGGGGCACCATTGACCAGAAGCTGAACTGGAGTAGCCATATAAATACCGTGGCTACAAGAGCAGGTCAGAGGCTAGGAATCCTGAGGCGAGTAACTCACCTCCTGACTCCCCAAAGCCTGTCCACCATCTACAAGGCGCAAGTCAGGAGGGTGTTGGAATAGTCTCCACTTGCCTGGATAGGTGCAGCTCCAACAACACTCAAGAAGCTCAACACCATCCAGGACAAAGCAGCCCACTTGATTGGCATCCCATCTACAAACATTCACTCCCTCCCCCACCGACGCACAGTGGCAGCAGTGTGTACCATCTACAAGATGCACTGCAGCAATGCACCAAGGCTCCTTGAACAGCACCTTCCAAACCTGTGACCTCTACCAACTAGAAGTACAAGGGCATAAAATGCATGGGAACACCACCACCTGCAAGTTCCCCACCACGACACACACCATGCTGACTTGGAACTATTTCGCTGATCCTTCACTGTCACTGGGTCAAAATCCTGGAACTCCATTCTGAATAGCACTGTGGGTGCACCTACCCCAAATGGACTGCAGCGGTTCAAGAAGGCAGCTCACCACCACCTTCCCAAGGGCAATTAGGGATGGGTAATAAATGCTGACCTGGCCAGCGACGCCCAAAATCCCATGAATGAATAAAAAAAAGCTATCTCCAAAATGGTCACTCACTGCTACTTGCCCAGCTTCATTACTGAAGACTCGCTCTAGAATTGTGCCCCCTCTCATTGGACTTGTGATGTGCTGGCTATTAAAGTTCTCTTGAATGCATTTCAAGAATTTTGTGCCCTCTGTGCCCTTCACACTGTTTGTATCCCAGTTGATATTGGGATAGTTGAAATCCCCAACTATTATTTCCCTATAGTTTTGCACTCAGCAATTTGCCTACATATTTGTTCTTCTATCTCTCTCTCACTATTTGGGGGTCTACAGTACACTCCTAGTAGTGTGGCTGCCCCTTTTTTATTTCTGAGCTCCACCCATATGGCCTCATTTGATGATTCATTTAGCATATAATATAATCCCTCCTCAAAGCTGTATGCCTTCCTTAACTAATAATGCTACACTCCCACCTTTTTTTTATCCCTATGCCACATGAAAACTCTATATCCAGAGATGTTGAGCTGCCATTCTTGCCCTCTTGAAGCCGAGTTTCCCTTATTGCAATGATATTGTGTTACCATGTGTGGGCACAATGGCGCAGTGGTTAGCACCACAGCTCCAGGAACCCGGGTTCGATTCTGGGTACTGCCTGTGTGGAGTTTGCAAGTTCTCCCTGTGGGTTTTCGTCGGGTGCTCCGGTTTCCTCCCACAGCCAAAGACTTGCAGGTTGATAGGTAAATTGGCTATTGTAAATTGCACCTAGTGCAAGTAGGTGGTAGGGAATATGGGATTACTGTAGGCGTAGTATAAATGGGTGGTTGTTGGTCAGCACAGACTCAGTGGGCCAAAGGGCCTGTTTCAGTGCTGTATCTCTAAGTAAAAATAAAAAGTGTGATGTTACTTTATCAGCACAGGCTTGGAGGGCCGAATGGCCTGTTCCTGTGCTGTATTGTTCTATGTGTCTATCTGTGCCCTCAGCTCATCAGCTTTATTTACCATATGAATATACATACAAGTATAAATATTAGGAGCAGGAGTAGGCCATTCGACCCCTCGACCCTGCTTCCCCATTCAATACGTTCACGGCTGAACTGATTACTCCACATTCCCGCCTACCCCCGATGACCTTTCACCCCTTTGCTGATCAAGAATCGATGTCCCTCTGCCTTAAAAATATTCCAAGTCTCTGCTTCCACCGCCTATTGAGGAAGAGAGTTCCAAAAACTCACCACCCTCTGAGGGAAAAAAATTCTCCTCATCCCTGTCTTAAATGGGTGACCCCTTATTTTTAAACAGTGACCCCTAATTCCAGATTCTCCCACAAGGCGAAACATCCTTTCCACATCCACCCTGTCAAGACTCCTCAGGATCTGATATGTTTCAATCAAGTTGCCTCTTTAAATAAATAAATATCCTTTAACACTGCCAAATTCCTCTGCTGCACACTTTTTAAACTTTGCTTCTTCTGTCTTTCAGAGTCATTTGCTAATTTTCTGCCTCCCGTTCGCTGCCCTGAAATTGCCCTGTCTGAAACTGCCCTCAGGTTCCCATCAAGCTGCCAAATTAGTTTAAACAATCCCCAACAGTACCTGCAAGGATATTCATCCCGGTCCTGTTCAGGTGTAGACCGTTCGACTTATATAGGTCCTACCTTCCCCAGAACTGGTCCCAATGCCCCAGAAATCGGAAGCCCTCCTTCCTGCACCATCTCTCCAGCCATGCATTCATCTGGTGTATTCTCCTATTTCTATACTCACTAGCATGTGGCCTTGGGAGTAATTTGGAGATTACTACCTTTGAGGTCCTGTTTGTTAATCTCTTTCCTAACTCCCTAAACTCAGCCTGAAAGATCTCATCCCTCTTTCTTCCTATATCGTTGGTACCAATGTGGACCACGACCTCTGGCTGTGCATCCTTGCCCTCCAGAATGCTCTGTCGCCACTCAGTGATATCCATGATCCTTGCACCAAGGAGGAAACCTGGTTTGCGAGCACTGAAATACCTATCTGTTCCCCGAACTGTACAATCCCCTACCAGTATTGCTCGCTTGTATTTTCTCCTCCCTCCCTGCACAGCTGAGCCACCCATGGAGTTCTGGTCATGACTCTCACTGCACTCTCCAGAGGAACCCTCTCTCCCATCAGTACTCAAAACTGAATACCAGTTAGAAAGTGGGATGCCCTCCAGGGACTCCTGCACTACCTGCCTTGACCTTCTTGTCTGTCTGGCAAACTCCCAATCCCTCTCAGCGTGTGCTCTCTTCAACTCCGAGGTGACAATCTGCTGAAAAGTCCTATCCACGTAGTTCTCTGCCTTGCGGATGCACAACACTGACTCCAGTTGCTGCTCGAGTTCTGAAACCTGGAGCTCAAGCTTCTGCAGCTGGTGACACTTCCTGCAGATGTGTTTGTCAAGGACACATGGTGCATCCATGACTTCCCACATACCACAGGAGGCACATTCCACTTGGCCGAGCTGCCCTGCCATAACTAAGCTTTACAAACTCATTTTTGCTCGTGTAATAAGTGTAATAAGTAGATTAATTTACCAGTTACTCACCAATCAGCTTCTTCCCCTGTACCATGGAGGCTGAAAAAGCAGAAAAGAAAAGAGACCAAACAGCACCTCCTTCCCCTAGTCAGTGAAGTCCCTCACAGCTTTACACTCTGTCCAAACAGCACTTTCTAATTAGTAATTATTAGAAATTGCACTAACTAAAACATTAGTAACCTGACCAATTACAAGGTAGCTATTTGAGGGTTTTTAAACAAAGAGCTTTTTCCCCCATCCTGATTTCAGGTCCCACTCTGGACACTTGCTTTTGATTCCAGGACACTGAGGGCGGGGTGCTGCCGAATATCCAGGCCGTGCTGCTGCCCAAGAAAACCAGCGCTCTGGGCACCAAAACCAAGTCAATCTGCCAGGATTTTATCAAATACCCAAAGGCTCTTTTCAGATCCACCCACAGCATCAGAAAGGGCTGATTACTGTCTGAAGTCTGCTGTACCCACACCTCTGTCTATCCCTCTTCATCTAGAACAACCAGCGTCATCTTCCATTCCTTTCACCATCATGTGTTTAACTCGCTTCTCCTTATAGACAGTCAGATATCAATGTAATAATGAAATGATCTGTGTCAGTGCTGGCCATTTCCCTGTCCTGATTTCAGACCCCACTCTGGACACTTGCTTCCCATTCCAGGACCTACTTGTATTAATATTCAGCACCACCTGTCAGTCAGAAACTTGTCTCAATGAACTGATCCTTTCACTGAACTTCCAACTGCTGCTGTCTATTTCTTGAGGGAAAGAGCTGCTCACTGTGTAAGGATGTGAGGGGACTGTAACCCGTCTGCTGGTGAGAAGGTCCCGGCTTCTCAATCAAAAGCCTTTTATTTTACGACAGTGATTCCCAGATTCCCAGCAGGTCCGTTGAGGATTTTGTTTTCACAGAAATATCTTGTTAGATACAAATCTGATTCCAACATGTCAGTAACAGGACAGATTGGGAACCTTTAAAAGAATGAAGCAACTATTTCAGTGGCTTCTCACTGTCCCCCTGAAGCCTGTGTGAAGGGGAATTACCAATAGTCTGTAATTTATTACTTCCACACCGAGTTTGAGTTATTTTTCACGTGAAAGATTGCTGAACGGAGTCTTTTCCTGTCAGTTACGGATAAGAAGTTGACAAAAAATGGCAAAATAAAGCTGTTCATAAAATAGCACCAGCAATTTGAGTCGGTAAAAGCAAAATTGTGTTTTAAAAGCGTTTTTTTAAAGCGTGACGGGAAAATAGATTTTTATGTACTTTTCCAGTCGATCACTTCTTTTCCACAGTGAAACTGGCAGCTTTCACGAATTCAAATATTCTGCCAGGTTGACAGGTTCAGCCAATGAATTTTTGTATTTTGTGCTTCGAGGTTCTCCGATTGGATCATTCATTTTATCTAATGGCCGTGTGGCGGAATGAATAAGGCGTTTGACTTCAGTGTATTTCATGAGGTTATCGGAAGATTGTAGGTTCGAGTTCTGCCACGGTCATTTTGACCCAAAGGGGTTATGCAGTGCTTTGGGGATCGAGTCAGGGACTGAACAGATTGGAAACCCGACATGGACTTGATGGGGCGAATGGCCGCCTCATGTGGAAAGAGATGCAACAGGTCAGTGGCAAGTGGTCCAGAGGAAAACCACAAAGAAAAAACATCCCAAAGCCACCACCCAAACCAGTGGCAAGAGGAGGCTCTCTTCTGAATCAGACTGCAACAACTCCTCTTCACTGGACGGGGAAATGCTGGAACGACAGCCCCTTCAAAAGAGGCGGCAGAGCTCCGAGATGGATGATAAAGCATCCCAGCCCCCGGGCACTGGAAGCTGTGATGGGCCCGGCGTGGCCCAACCCCAATGCCCCACACGTAACGACGTGGCGAACGCATCTCAGCTCCGGGACACCGGGAGCAAAGACACGTCTGGCGCACCTGAGCTCCGGGAGACCGGGAGCTGTGATGTTTTCGAGGAGGAACAGATGGAAGCAGCTGAGGACAACCCAATCCTCTCTGCCTACAAGACCCCCCCGATGTCACCCGAGCGGCACAAACCCTGCATGAAAAATCAGGAGGGGTTTCTGAGCCCAACCAACGTGAAACTGCTTGCGCAGACGATGGGTATGCAGGAACATCCCGAAGGGGAAGGACTGGGACTAGCGAGGACAAATGGTATGGGAAGCAACAACTAATTTTTAGTAAAAAATGGGTGTAAGAATTGCTTCCATTAATGTGCGTAGCATTAAATCGACTACGCGATGTGTTTCAACCTTGGATTACCTTGCCAAGGTCAAAGCTGACCTACTGTTTCTGCAGGAGTGTGGAATACCACACCTCAGCACCTACAGGCAGTGGTCACGATGGTGGTCCCACGGGCCATC